>NW_024429228.1:1263567-1648567 GCF_017639785.1 Mesocricetus auratus | reverse complement strand
GAGCTATTGGTTACTGCCAAGGTACACATGGCGCTGCTGAATCCTTAGAGTTTTGGTGCCATGTTGGTCATTGATGTGGTTCATAGGCATCATAGCTGGGTAGGACTGTTGGCTGCCTCCTCCAATGGAAACCTTCATGATGCCTTTTAGAGATCACTATAGAAAACCATAATCAAAATGCAGGATTGTGAAACCTAGTCCCAATGGATAAAACTGCAGAACATCAGCGCTTAAGTAAGGCTCAGAGAACACTATGGAAAGGGGGCCAGATTGATTGTAAGAGGATCAAGGAATTTGCTGTAAGATTGTTTTCCTTATGATGTCCCAGAAGTCACACACAGAGTCTCATCAACATGACTGCCCAAATGTGAGCTAAACAAGGATAACACCAATAGACATGCCAAACTAGATGGGGAAAATCCCACTAAGCCTCACCCCTACACACACACACACACACACACACACACACACACACACACACACACACACTCAATTATAGGCAACTAAATAAAGCTGGGAATGGGAAAGGTGATCTTTCTTAGGGAATAGCATACCAATTGGTTATCCAATGCCAGACGGCCAGCCCTGAAAAATTACAGACAAGTAACATTGTATGGACTGAACAGGTTATATTTAAGAATATATAAATATGTGGGCATATATATGTATGCAAATACTATAGCACTTAGGGAAAAAGAAGGGTGGCAGGGTATAGGGGATAGACTGAAGAGGAAGGGGAAAGGAGAAATGTAATCTCAAAGAGAGAAGAGGAGGAGGAGGAGGAGGAGGAGAAACCTTTATTTCTACAATAATAGGTTCCTGGAGAAATGCTATTATAGAAAACATGATAAGGAAAGGTGATAGTTTCCATCAAAATGAAGACGGCTAGAGAAATAAACAAAACAAAGTTGGCTACAAACTAGGCATGTAGCCTATGCATCTCAAGACTGATCAGTAAAACAAATATTCTTGGAGCCTAGGAAATGCTTTCCTCTGGACATAGCTAAAAGCACTCTTCCCTGTGGGAAAAATTCATTGAAGTCTCTTTATTTCACCTTTAAATCAATCATTGTTATGAGGTATCATAATTTGTCTTCCTACAGACCACAATGCTTTGATTGCTCATGAATATGTAAATGAAAAGACCTCCAGCTTTGCCTTTAACGTCCAGTAGTCACTGGACTATATTAGCTTACTTGAGAAAACAGACCTCAGCAGCTGGTAAAAACTTATAATTAGAAACCCAAACATATGGAATCATCCTAGAAATACAGAGATATAAGCAGACATCACATAATTACCACAAAGAAATTGGAAAGATTATGGGTGAGATATGGCATACATGTATGCAATAAATGCCTCTCCTTAGCAAGCACATAAACAGTCACATATAAAGGTAAACACATACTAAGGCTAGTTCTGATCAACACCATTCATGCTCAAAGTATCTCTATTTAGCTGATGCATCATGGGAGGGTGACACTTCCCCAGCTCCTGAATCAAGTCATGGTCATCTGACTTTTTTTCACCAGTGAAATGTTACTGGATGTCACTTCATGCAGATTCTAGGTAAAAAAACGTTAATAGGCACCATGGAATTTTCCTTTCTTTCTTTTCCTTGTCACACCCAACTAAAGAAGTCATCTATTCTAAAGAGTGCAGTTCCAGATTAATTCCTCTGCCTGCACTGCCAGGCTGTCACTCAGAGATAACTGTCAACAAGAGTCACATTTGACTCTAAGCAGACATAAATCTTTGTTGCATTGAACCACCAAGATCTTATTACTTCAGCCTAGCCTACCACTGTCTCAGATGTTACACACAAACAGACCAACCTCCATGAGTACTAAGTATCTCTGTCTCATTTATCAGCCCTGAGCTATAAAACAAAATCTATGAGCAATATGGTGGTTTGCATTCTGCCAAATCGTTTTGGCTAGATTGATGCATTAACTGCTCATTTTAGAATCTATCTAATTGGTTATTTAGAAGTGCATAAATAGCCAAAAAATGTGTTTAAAACCACTCCATTGCTTATAATGAGAAAAACTACAATATTCTACAAAATCCTTTACTGCTGTAGAAAATATTGGTAAGTGGGCCTTCTTAATGTTTGTTTTCATGTACTATCAGTAAGATATCCTAAAAGTAAATAATAAATGTATAATATATAAAGTATCAAAAACTAATCAGAGTAAGTTTTATTAACTAACTTTCAAAATTCTATGTCTGTGTTATTTACCTCTCAGTCAAATTTGGAAGTTATGTGAGTTAATTCTAAGCACTACACTTATCTGTGCCAGAGTTCTTAACCTTAACACTATTAATTTTTCAGTCTTGCTTTTCATGAGAAATTTTTTTAAAGTATTTGCTCATCTCTGATCTCTATTCACCAGTTTCCAGCAGCAGCTTCTCAGTTGTGGTTCTTAAAAATGTCTTCAGATATTACCAGTGTCTCCTTGGTGGACATGTCCTAGTGTGCTTTCTGTTGCTATAATAAAGGCCATGACCAAAGCATGTTGGTGGGGAAAAAGTTTATTTGGCTTTCATGTCCCGATCAAGAGTCTGTCCCTTGGGGAAACCTTGGAGACAAGAGCTAAATCAGAGACCATGGAGGAACACTGCTTACTGGCCTGCTACTTGGGGCTTCCTCAATTCATTGTCTTATACAACGCAGGGCCACCTGCCAAGAGTTGGTGCCACCTACAGAGGGCTGGACCATCCCACATCAATCATTAACCAAGAAAATGACCCACAGACTTTCCCACAGGCCAGTCTGATGGGGGCTTTTTCTCAAGTGAGGTTCCTTTTTCCAGATGAGCAGTTTGTTGACAAAAACAAACTAAGGCAGAAGCTATGTCACAAAAATCCTCAACTGAAAACCACTGACTTACTTGAGTTGTCTTCAAAACTAATATATCAAAACTCAGGCTGGGGAGACAGCTATGTTAGTAAGTGCTTGTTACACAGGCTCGGGGCCCTAAATTTGATCCCCAGAAACTATGCTTTAAAAAAGAAAAAGAAATCAGGCATGGAGGTATGCTCTTGTGATCTCAGCATTGGAAAGGCAGAGACAGATGGATCCCTGAGACTTGCTGGTAGGCAAGCTCAGCCTACTCAGTGAGTTCCAGGCCAATGAGACACCCTTGTTTAAAAAAAAAGTGGGGATTAGGAAAACAACTTGGTATGTAAAGTACTTGACCCAAAACCTAAGTTGGAACTCCCTCACCTGTGTGAATGCCTAGTGTGCTTCGAAGTCCACCTATAATCCCAGCACTCAAGAAGTGAAGATAAGGGTTCCCTGGGGGCAAGCTAGAGGTCCTGCCTCAACAGATATGGTAAGGAGTGATCAAGGAGGACATCCAGTGTCAACATCTGGCCTCCATAGACACATATACCCTCACATATGCAAATAACACATATACACACACATACCACATGTGACAATTAATTGATTACTTAAAACAAAGTTGATTGTTCCTGAGGAATAAAACCCAAGGGTGGCCTCTGTGTGCACACATATGTATGTGCACCTACACAAACATGCACTCATATGCGTAAGAATGTACACATACACAAAACAAATGTCAAAATGTGAATGACAACCTTCATCCACCGACTGCCTTCCTGAGGGAACATAAAACAGTACATAATAGGAGAAAAACATAACCATTATCAAAAATTAGAAAATAAATTTCAAAATGAAGTAATTTCTGGTTGATCCTATTTTCATTACCATGTTCAGAGGGAAGTCCTTGAATTCATTCATTCAGCAGCTAGTGAGTGAATCACTACTTCATCCTGGGCATTTATTAGAGATCAAAGATGGAGCACTGAACCATGCAGAGAGATTACAGCCTTTCAGAGACACACTGGGAAAAACAGGTTATGTTCCTTAAAACCAATGGCTCGTTGTAATTGTCGTGAAGAAACTACAGGCTCCCATTACAATGTAGCATGAGGACTGTGTTCAAGTGGAGGAAAGACGTTTAACTGTGGTTAGCACTCAGGTCACGCGAATTTCCATCTAAGACACTAGGCTATGCTCTAAGCAACACCAAAGCATGTTCATCATCATCCCCATTTTAAAGATAGAAAAGAGATTAAGTTCCTTGCCTCACTTGGAAGAATGCCAACCCATGTGTCCCAGACAGGGGAAGAAGAGTCTGTGGCTCTGTTTTCCTAAGCAGAGGACTGACCTTCCCTGCTGAAGCGAGAATATGAAATCCATCTCATTATAAATTTATGGTAGTTTCCTAGTTAATGCAACCTCCTTAAACCCTTCCTTGGGAGATGATTGACTTTACATAATTTATAAATTAATTAATTATAGTGGGAGTTAGACAGCAGAGCAGCCTAATACTGAAGCTGAAACAAAAAGGTAGAAAGTTCCATAAGCCTGAATTCACAGCAAATCTCTGCAATGCATATTGATTAGTCATGAAACTTGGTAGAATGTCTAGGCTAATAAGTTAACATATTCTTATCTGCTGTGAATAATTTCATTTAGCTTCTGCATGTTGAGTGTTGGCAGTAAGTTAAATTATTCCCAACAACCTAAATGGCTTAAATCACACACTAACTAGGGTGATCACATTCGTCAGATAAAAATGACGACACTATACTGTGCTAAAACGAATCCCAATCCTGCAGAGTGTTATTGCCACCCTTGTTTGAGGTATTGTTGATTTAAATCCTACATGATCATGTGATATATAAGTTCTAAACATTTCCAAATAAAAGAAAAGTAACTCTGGATTTTTAACTCACTTCACATGAGAATTAGATTTCTATTTAGAAGTCACCATTTGTATAATTATCTCAATGGGATGGGATAGCTTTGACACACATGTCACCTTGCTCCGTAGACATAGCTAGCTATTTGGGGTACCTCAACACACTGTATTTCCAGATTCGTAAAATAACCCAAAGCCTTTAAAGACTGACAATATCATCTTAATATATCAAGGAAGCTGTAAAATCTCAGAGGGTGAAGTGCTCCCATTAACTGCATTTTCTAAACAATTTGTGTTATTTAGAAAACAGTGTCATCTTACCCATACAGCAGGAAACATTCACAAAACATATCTGTCCGTGTTCTTTTTTAGCAAAGAACGTGCCTACTGTGGTTAATTTTTAGCATCACCTGAGTAGCACAGCCCACCGGAAGAACTGTCCTCTTTGCCTTGATTGAAGCAGGAATCCATCAAGCTCGGGCGCCCTCAGAGAGCAGCCAGAAGGGTACTTCAGAGGGTGTTTTGCCCTTTGCTCACTTGATTTCCCTTTTACAGCCCGGTTGTTTGGCCCTGTTGCTGCTGTTGGAGATTCCCTCACTGCTGGAGGAACTAGTGTTGACGAGCTTTCCTCATGGACTAGAGACCTGCAGCTCTTCAGGAACCAACTGCGCATGAGTCCACACAGGGACTACAGAGTCATCCTGCCCTCTGAACTGAGTAACCACGGGTGGTTGCTCTCTAGTGACAGACCGCTATTGTGACTGCTGAGGCACCCAGCTTCAAGGGCTGAACACCAGGTTCTCAGCTATCATTATTCTAAAGCTTGCTTAATGAATACAGTTTTATATACTCTCAGAGAAGCTGAATAAAACAGTGTTCAGCTGTATGCGACGGCGAATTTAGTATCCACTTGACTAGACCTCAGAATACCTAGATGTTTGCCGCCACGTTATCCCTGGGGATATCTGTAAATTATATGTCCAGAAGATATTAGCATTTTTATTTTTTTACATTTACTCATTTGTTTCTGTGTCTGTGTCTGTTCTCTCTCTCTCTCACTCTGTATGTGTGTGTGTGTCTGTGTGTGTGTGTCTGTGTCTGTGTGTGTCTGTGTATGTGTGCGTGTCTGTGTCTGTGTATGTGTGTGTCTGTGTGTGTGTCTGTGTGTGTGTCTGTGTCTGTGTGTGTCTGTGTCTGTGTGTGTCTGTGTGTGTGTCTGTGTCTGTGTGTGTCTGTGTATGTGTGTGTGTCTGTGTATGTGTGTGTGTCTGTGTGTGTGTGTCTGTGTGTGTGTGTCTGTGTGTGTGTCTGTGTGTATGTCTGTGTCTGTGTGTGTCTGTGTGTGTGTGTGTGTGTGTGTGTCTGTGTGTGGCCATTCATGTATGAAAATTAGAGGACAACCCATGGGAGTCAGTTTTTTCCTTCTACTCTGTGTGTCATGGGCTATTGAATCTGGATCGTCAGGCTTGGAAGCAAGTGCCTTCCTTTATTGACTGAGTCATCTCACTATCCCAAGAAGTCAGCATTTGAACTGGTAGCCTTAATAAAATAGATGCCCCTGCGCAACGTGGGTAGATCAAGAAGAATGAAAGAGTAACTGAACCCACACACACACTTTATACAGCTAGAGTTAGGACACAAGTCCCCTGCTCTTGGCATTCCTAGTCCTCAAGCTGTCTACTGGGAGTAGAATTGAGACCAAAGATTCTCTGGCCCTTGGGTCTTTGACTTACATCATTACCTTTCCTTGGTCTTCAGTGTGCATGGAAGATTCTTGATCACATTCATATCACCAGCCAATACTTTGTAACAATCACAATAGTGCACACTGCTTCTGCTTCTGAAGAGCCCAAATACACTACATGAGGGTAGGTGATATAATGTGGACATTTATACTAATTTTACAGTATTCCATGTGGAGGATTCAGAAGGACACCTAAGGGTTCAATGTGTATTCACCTCAGGAATTATTCTGACATTGTTTAAAAAAAATACTAGGGCTGGAAAGAAGCCTTAGCGTTTATGAACTGCTCTGGTAGAACAGCAGGTTTGGGTCATGCTAAGCGGCTCACAATCACTCCAGATTTAGGGGACCTGATGCCCTCTTCCAGACCCTGTGGGCACTTGCACCTACATATGCACATTCCTACAAAGATACAAACACATCCATAGTTAAAAATAAAATAAACCCTTAAAAAATGTCAATGCCGCCTGTTACCGAAAAGCAGAGTCTTGTCAAGGTGTGATAGGTGTGATGTGCATAATGAATTCCAGAGACATAAAAACTCATTTGATAATTTAATTCCCAAGATATGTGATTTCCCTCACCAGGAAAAATAGTTTTCCTATTTATTATCATTACTATAATTCTCAGCTATTTTGAAAATTACTTAGCAGTCTGTGCCGTAATTCTGCTATTATCTACATGAATTGCTTCTGTATTAGACATCAGGCGGGGAAAAGCAGCACATTGGGTTCAAAGTGGAAAACATATGTTTGTTGTTTTAAACTACCTCACTTGTGCTATACCTATCCATGAATGACTTAGAAATGTATAACAGTTCTCTCTTTGTTTTAACCTTCTCAGTATTTTTTCCTCTTAAGGAAATGAAGTCAAGTAATTTTACTGAAACTAGCAAAAGCTGTTAGCTCTCTTTTTGCATAGTTTTTTATAAAAGTTTTATACCTACTAACCCAGAGCTGCCTTTGTAACTCAAAGATCTGTGTCCTGCTTGGAAACATACTTTTTTCATGAAATCAGTTGCAGGCCTTTTTAGACTTTAACCCAGTGGTTCTCAAAATCTAGCCCCAAATCAATAGTATCATGAACACCAAAGAACTCAGAAAAGTTCACTCTCTCAGGCCTTGTCCTGATGCTAGTTAAGAAACTCTACACATAGGACCAACCAACATTTCTCTAAGCCCTGACCCATATGTACAGGTAAAAACCATTGCTTTAATCTAGGGAAGGGAAATAACATTCTTTTTTAGGTTAAAAACTACTTGGAGTCAGGCTCTGCCTGTTTTCAACATCTCATTTTTACAAACCCACTCTCTAACCCATGCATTTTGAAACTTTGGCAGTGACCTGCCATCAGTAAAATGTTGGTGATTCCACTAGTCCAGTTTTATTTTTTAATTTCATATTAAAGAGAAAGCGCATATTACCTAGGGTTCATGTTCTTACAGAGTTAATTTTCACCAATAATCCTTGGATAATATGGTAATTTTCTTTACTGATTTATGGCCCCTGAACAACTCAGGGTAGATGCGTGCCCCTACTGAACCTGACAGATGGTGGTTAGTGTTGCCACTATTCCTACACATAGCTTCCTACTTAGATCAGACTTTGATCAGATACTTTTTAATATCACAGACTTCTGAATGTGCTTTTCCTCAAAAAGAAATACTAATATTTTATGCTGCTTCGTGCAAATATTATTAGTAGAGGAATAAAATTGTCTCAATAAGTCGGGATGTGTTTTAACAAATGGAAATGAGTTTCCTGACAAACTAGAGAAGTGGAAAATGTTCTTTGTGTAAATGGAACTGGAGAGGGAGGCAGAACGGATTTGCTGTAGGTTCCCATGTCAATACATGAGTTATAAAGCCATCCAGGTGATGTTTTCCTTTCTCAGCTCGCTAGCTGGGAGGGTGACCGACTAGGACGGAAGGCAAGCAAGCTCAGAGTGAACTGGCGTGCATTCGGGGACTGCAAAGTCTGCTAACCCTGGAGGGTAACTGATGGGACTAAGGCAATCAGGGACCTGTGAAAGCAAAAGTGAGGATTTGTCCCCATGGGCAGTCTGATGCTGTTAGAAGACTAAGTCAGTGATGTGATCAATCTGGCATTATGGAACAATCACTTTGCCAACACGGGATAGAAGGAGAGACTTCAGAAAATTGCTGAGAAGTGATTGCCATCAAGAGAAAGGGTAAGAACCCAAAATGAAACTTGGTGTCAGTGGGAACAGAAGAGGATGGACTCTGCAGAATGTAGGAGGAATGATAAACAGAGCTTCTCTAGGCAACTCCACTGGGTAAATAGTAATCCTGTGTCTGCTGCCTTCTCTCAAGATCTCTGCACTAAGAAGAAAAAGGGGAGGCTTAAAAATGTTTAAAGCTAAACCAGTCATAAATTACATCCATGAGCACTGTGTGCTTGGGAAGAAAGGGGATATCAATTGCAGGGAAAGTGCAGTCTCAGGTTCAAAAACACCACACACACATGCACCACACACACATATGCACCACACACACACATGCACCATACCACATCACACATGCACCACACACACACATGCACCACACACACATGCAACACACACGCACCATACCACACCACACATGCACCACACACATATATGCACCACACACACACACACACACACATGCACCACACACAGAGGCACCACACACACAGAGGCACCACACACACATGCACCACACACCACACACACACACACACACACGTTACACACATGCACGCACACAGGATGTGAGGTCATGACACAGCCTTGGAGTTGAATATGCACAGACTGTGGCTTGCCTATTTGCTCTTCTGTGATCGCCACGTCCACCCTGGCCAACTAAGCAGGTAGTCTGCGGCTGCAATTGCTTTCTCGGTTGCCCACAGCAAGCAGAAGATCTCTGATTGCTTTCAGTTTAGATCCTAAAAGTTCCATGGTGGCTTCTTGGGAAAGAAGTGGGCACCACTTCTATCTCACCCCCTCTGCCTTGGTCTCCACTGAAGCCGACACCTCTGTTTCTCCATCGTCTCCACCCCTTCGTTCTTCAGCTCATTGCTTGCCAGCTCCATAGGTGACAATAGGGCGGTTTCACTGCCCTGGGATCATAGCTCTACATTCTAATTTTTGTATACTATTTGGGCAGCACTCAAGGTTGTTTTCTAAGGCATGGTTGCCATGGTAACATCACCCTAGAATTATTATCTTTAACAATAAAAACAAAAAATTAAGCTCACTTGAGAGAGTGAACAAAAAAAAAAACCCAGTCAAGAACTGAATGTCTTTGCTTTAAAGCAATTGTCTCCTCCAAGGAACACAATTTTTAAAAATTAATAAAAATCAAAAACAAACTTCAAAAGCATTCTAAGGAGAAGCTTTTTTAATTATTCATTGCAGGTATATGTAAACATGCTTTATTTTGTATCATCTTTATGTCCTTATACATTGTTAAGCTATCGATTGTAGGAGATTGTTTCCATTATATTTTTTATTTAAATTAGAAACATGCTTGCTTCACATGTCAATCCCAGCTCCCTCTCCCACCATTCCTCCCTTGCCCCTCCACCAGCTCCCCAGCCCGCCACACAATCCCAACACCATTCCCTAAGGAGGGTGAGGCCCTCCATGGGGGATCCCCAGAGTCTGTCATTTGGTCTGGGGCAGGGCCGAGGCCCTTCCCTGTGTGTCCAGGCTGAGAAAGCATCCCTCCATGTGGGATGGGCTCCCAAAGTTCATTTGTATGCCATGGTAAACACTGATCTACTACCCAAGGCCCCAGAGATTGCTGAGGCCTTCTCACTGATTCTATATTCAGGTGGTCTGGATCAGTCTCCTGCTCATCTCTCAGCCATTAGTCTGGGGTCCAACAGCTCCCTCTTGTCAGGCTGTCTCTGTGAGTTTCACCAGCACAGTCTTGACCCCTTTGCTCATCGCTCCTCCCTCACTGCAACTGGGTTCCAGGAGTTCAGTTCAGTGTTTAGCTGTGGGTATCTGCCTTTGCTTCCATCAGTCACTGGATGAAGGTTCCAGGATGGCATATAAGGTAGTCATCAATCTCATCATCAGGGAGGGGTGATTTGGGTGGCCTCTCCACTATTGCTTGGTTTGCCAGTTGGTGTTATCCTTGTAGATCTCTGGAAATCTCACTAGAGCCAGCTCATTCCTCAAACCTATAATGACTCCATCTATTATGGTATCTCTCATCCTGCTCTCCTCTATTCGTCCCCCAACTCCACCTTCCTTTTCCCCCATGTCTTCTTCTCCCTCCTCTTCTCCCCCTCTCTTTTGCCCAGTTCCCTCTCCCCTTCCCCCATGCTCCCAATCTGCTCAGGAGATCTTGCCCCATTCCTAAGGGGAAAAAATTTTAAAGATATACATTTTAATTAACTTTAAAGTTATTACATAAAGTGTTGAGTTTTATTATGGCATTTGCATGCATATTTTGTTTTCATTTGCCCCATCACTAGTACCCCCTGATTTCCAACCTGCTCTGGTTAGTCCCTGTCATTACCCTCAATAAGGAATGGTTGTTTTTAACTTACCTCACTGTTCTTCCTGTGGAAAGTCCTTGTCTGCTCTCCGCAGGATGGAAGCCAACTGATCACAACTTCATAATGATGAGCCTAGTGGTGAGAAAGTGTGAACCCAAACCCCCTGACTCATCTTGTCAAGTGGCTGATTTATGGGCAGTTTATGAAAGGGGGGATAATTGTAGAGTGCTGGCCACACTCTAACTGTGGGGATCCTAGGGAAATGATACACTTCGGATCCAGTTGCCTGGTCATAGATGCTTTTGAGTTCTGAGACTCTCAGGATTGTGCTGTTGGTTGCTTTGCCCATGTAGGACTCCTGACATGTTACACAATGAACAGGCAGGAAGGGTAGCTTTCCCAAGGTCCTCCGGCTCATCACCAAACTGTTGGTAACTAAACACGAGACTTGTTTCCTGTAGAATGAAAGGACCAAGGGAAGTTAAGTAGGGAACCAAGTAGCAGTTCTCTATGGAGGTTCCAGAGGTCAGGATTGAATTTGGCAGTTCTTAAACGTCTCCGAGAAATCTGTTGAGCCATTTACTGTTTACTTACTTCAACAAAACCTCATGAATAGAAATCCCACTGCAGTAAACCCTCATCAGGGGAAAACAAAAGTAATGAAACACATCCGTCCTCTGGCAGTTGATACTAATAGCTTGGCTTATGCAAAACTAATTCCTTAAGTTGAAATTGGTTTATTGTATGAGTTATGCTACTATATAATGTAATATGGAGCTGTCCTGTTCCAATAAAAATTGTTTCTATTCTAGGCAAATAAAAAAAGTGTCACATTAAATTGCATAATCTTTCTGACTTTCAATTGCTTGCATGCCAATGGTTATTTATAGAGAGCTCAAATTAAAGTATAAATAAATAAGAGAATGTGACATGTGTATAAGTAGACACCCAGTGGTGATCTGAACTCTTTCTTTTTTCCCCTTTAAAGTGTGTGTCTTTTAAACACACATGTGATAGGTGGCTCCTGCGTGTTCATAACATCTGGGTCCTGAATCTGTAAGCAGCAATCAAATCCACAGGAGCTGACCTTCTGTAATTTCACTACCGCGGCAAAACCAGCCCCTTTCTTCCCAGCTACAAACTTCCAAAGACAGGCTCAGCAGTGCGCTCCTTTTATGACTCCAGTTTTTACAACTTTTCCTTAGGACTGTAGCTCATCTACCTATCTGAAATGTCTACATGCAGAAAGTTATGAAGGGACAGCATTATTTTCTTATCAGCAGTCAAGTATGCCTACAGGAAAGACTGTGTGGAATAAGTTGGGGTCACTGAGACATGTCAGGCACACACTCTCTGTGTCATCCATTTAGAAGTTATGAAAACGTAGAAGCCACACACTCTGCTCTTTAAAGTACATACACTTATGAAAGAAGACTTCCGCTCACTGCTGAATGGGGCGTTTTGTAAATGAAGGGCAGAGGGCGGCAACGGATGCCACAGGCTAGGAGCTTGTGAAGGTGCCCAATTTAAATCAACAGTGGGCCATTTCTCATTGAAGGAAAGCATCCCGAAGATGACAGCCAGCCTGCAGGCATTGTTTCCCCCTCCTTAGATCCCGGGGTTTCTTAACTACACCGAGACAGCCAATGAGAGCACACCAGGCTTCTCCAACTAGGAAAAAGAAGCCTCAAAGATGGGCAGGCGCAAGCAAAGGGAGGAGAATGTGCATTCGAGAAAAGCAGCCGTGCACTGGGCAATACAGAGGAAAAGGCAAAGATTCCTCTTTCACACGTCTTTTTTGAGTAACTTTTTCTCTACAAAAAGGGTGTTTGCACCAGTTGCAGAGAAGGAGGAGTGATGTGCAAAGGGGTCAAGACCGGTCGGTGAAACCCACTAAGGCAGCTGACCTGAACAAGGGGGGAGCTCATGGACCCCAGACTGATGGCTGAGAGGCCAGCATGGGACTGATCCAGACCCCTGAATGTGGATGTCAGTGAAGAGGCCTCGGCAATCTTTGGGGTCTCCTGTACTAGATCCGTATTTATCCCTAGCATCTGAATGGACTTTGGAAGTCCATTCCATATAAAGGGATGCTTTCTCAGCCCGGACACATGGGAGAGGGCCTAGGCCTTGCCCGGGATGATATGACAGACTTTGGAGATCCTCCATGGAGGGCCTCACCCTCCCTGGAGAGTCGAACGGGGATTGGGTGGGGGATTGGGGGGCTGGGGGGGCGGGAGAGTAGGGGAGGGAGAGGGAGCTGGCATTGACATGTGAAGCAAGCTTGTTTCTAATTTAATTTTTTTTAAAGGTGTCTGCATGTCTATGTTTGTCCTTGACAAAACATTCAGTTGGAAGTGTCTATCTGGGCAGAACATAAGCAGACTCCCACAACACACAGTCTAGACAGCCAAGAATATTGAAGAACTCTGCTAAGACCCTAACACTGTCTGGTTCCCCACCTCCCACATGAGGAACTTGCCTGTAAACCATGGTTCTGAGGATACCAAGGAAGATGTCAAGGAGATAAGACAAAAATCTACTTGACTTCAGAGAATGAGAGCTCAGTTATCCACTAAGGCTGGTAACTCTACGTGTCATAATTTTCCAGGGGCTTAAAGATCAAATTTCATTTTTCAGCAAAAAATGTAGTTGACAATATTTGTCGTGTCCATGGCCTATGGATTTGTTGTGGGAATTAAAAAATGACATTGAGTGTAATTTACATCTTTCTCTAAAGATGAGTGGGCTCCTTCTGAAATGAACAGAGAATAGCTTATTGAATAAAGGGAAAACTTTTCTAGAAACACGTGAACATCAACCACACCAGCAAATATATATATATATATATATGTGTGTGTGTGTGTGTGTATATATATATATATATGCATATAACATCTTTTAAATGTCTGTCTTGGCCACAGTTCCATAGCACACTTGTAATTGATTGGAATTTTTGATACAGTGATTCAAGTAACTCCTTCAATTACCTGCTATTGTTTATCACTGTCTGTCCTAAAGATGGGAAGGACCTCAAAGCTAACATAACTGTTACCATTTAATTACTTGTATGAAAATGTTAACAATTTGTTTACTTTTTTACCACTGTCGTTAAGTAGAAGAATTAATAAAAATCACTTGCCTGCCACATTTGCATATGTGTCATTTTCATTATCATGTTTTACCAAAATATTTCATCAATCATTCCTGCCAGGTGAAATGAGAATATCGGTGTTGGCCTCACATGGATGGTTTGCATGTCTCCAATAAACAACACCACCAAATTCCACTATAACGCAGGAAGCCAAAATAACTGCTGAGTTAGTTTTCAGTTCAGTGACAAAATTGTTGCATATAAAGTTTTAAATCTGCACATTTCAATAAAAGTACTAATAGTTGGGTCAACCTCAAAACTTGAATTAGGAGTCAGAACAGGGGCCAGCAAGATGGCTCTGTGGATAAAGCTGCTTGGTGCCAAGACTGAGTGGTGAATAATCTTTGGAAGGACACAGAGGAAGGAGTGAACCAACACAAGTTGTCTTCTGAATTCTCTCTCTCTCTCTCTCTTTCTCTCTCTCTCTTTCTCTCTCTCCTCTCTCACACAAACGCACACTAAATAAATAAATGTAATAAAACAATTTAAAATCATAAAAAAGATGTTAGAATAATTATGTTATTTGTGCAAATGATATCTTTCTATTGAAAGACAATCCTAAATTGACCTGTCATGACTTGATGTTGATAGAACATTCATTTTTTAAATGTCAGTTTAATGTGAAAAATGCTAAAAATTTACTTCTAATTAAACATCTTTCCAAAGGAAGGAAATAATTAACCACTAGCCTCTGTACAAATGTGGAACAGAATAGTCTAAATGCTTATATTGGTCTAGTGACCTTTAAACTGGAAGGCTTTTCTGGTTTTCATTAAAAATATCCTGACTTACTCAATTACGAAGACACTGTTTGATAAACAATGCTGTGCTGAAATGAAAGACCCGTAATCACACAGCAGGATTTCTAGTATTACAAGATGGAGATTTCACTCTGGGTTTGCAGGAGCAGATATGTATGTCTGCCTCTCAGAACAAAAACTCAGAAGAATGAATGAATTTTCAGAACTGACAACTAAATGTTCTAGTTGTCAAGACATGGAAACAAATCGTTGGAAACAGGGTTGTTTACAGCAAAACCGTGTGAGTCATTTTGCAAAGTCCCTGTTGGTGGAAAAAAGAAGGAAATGTATTAATTATACGTGATGAATGACTTGACACTTCCTGGGTGTTGTGTTGAAGAAAAGGTTTTCAAATGTCTTCCTGAGGGGTTGCATCATGCTTCTGATGCCTATGTGTTTCACCATTATTTAGCACTTTAAATACTTCTAACAAAGATGGAAGGAACACATTGCAAATTTTCACACATCAGAATACATACACATATACAGACTCGAGTTGTTTAACAATGGAGACATGCTCTGAGAAATGCACTATTGCATAATATTCTGTTCTGGAAACGCCAGAGAGTGGACTTGCACAACATAGATGGTCTACATCAGTGAGTCAACATGATCTCCTACCACAAGCAAGAGATGCAGTCAACAGGTAGTAATATATAAAACTCTGCTAGTGTAACAAGGTTTTCTGGGTTATAATAAATATTTTAATATGGATCCACTCTAAAGCAATAGTAAAGCATGCATAAATACATAAGTCAGCACTGTAGTTGTTGTCATCATTATCAGGTATTAAATACTATATAAAGATACACACGCTGTACCTCCATGGGACGAGCCAGTACTCTTAACCTCTGAGCCATCTCTCCAGCCCCGGGACTAGCAACACAGTAGGCCTACCATGAAGTAATGTTTTGCAGAACAATGTTAAAGTTGCTAACACGTCAAGGCAAAGGGCATTTTTCAGCCCCATTTAGTCTTCTGGAACCACCAGAGTACTGAAACTGTCACTGGCCAAAACATTGTCAAACAGTATAGCTATTTATATATTCAATGTCATTCAATATCCAAAAAGTCAGCCTCTGGGTTCTTCAAGAGAAACTCATTGTCTCCATTCTGCGTGTACCTGTGATAACCTGATGCTTTTATATCTCTTTTACTATCCAATAGCAGCTTTTATCTTGTCAGTGTTTGATACGCCATTCAAAACAACAAGAAAAACCCACTGTGGTAATGTTAATTTATACAGAAAGTCTAGGATTATCTGCAAGAGGGTAAAGAAAAGCCAATAACCTCACATTTGAAATAATACTCTTCTAAAAGCCTGGTTCCAAACGTCATCTCCAAATGGATCTCTTTTTTTTTATGTTTTGGGCACTGCACCATTAAACAATAATTACAACTTCATGTACATCCACTGTCTCTGAGGCTGTAAGCTAAAGCCATCCTAGCATTTTTAAATAGTCACACAAACTAGATATGTATAACAATAAATCAGAAGAACAGCTCTAAAAACCCCCCACATCATGATCCATTCTGTTCTTTCTCCTTCCACTTGAATACAGAAATTAAAACCTTCTGGGGCCAGGGACATGACTCAGGGAGTAAATCAGCTTTCTGCCAAGCTTAGTGACCTGAGTTCAACCCCAGGGACCAATATTGTAAAAAAGAGAACTCACTCATGCAAGTTGCTCTCTGACCTCACATCAGTGCCATGACATACATGCGAACACTGAATAAAAATAATAAATTTAAAATCGTATAAAGAAATAAAGACTCTGCATCTCTGTGATGTTACCTCATATTCCAATAGGCACATTGTAATTATAGTGATGGTGGGCTAGCAGCTGACAAAAAGTCAACAACCACTCTGCATCATTGTGGACGATACAAATTGCCCTCTGGAGTCTTGAAAATCACCCACTCCCCAAGTAGATTAAGGAGAATTAGGTATCTAGACTCCATCTCCTTACTTTCTGTGTGTAGTGAAGTTAGTTACTCTGTGATGGATTCTAATGAGATGCCTTAATAAAAATGTGATGTTGCCATTTCTTCCCTGACCTGCACAACCTCACCAACCATCATCACTCTAAAAGAGAGTGGTTCCAGGGTCAAGGAGTCAACCATATACCACCAGTGCTGGCATGTGATAACCTCTATGTTGTTGTCTGGTACTCTTCTACCAGTCTGAGAGCTAGCCCCCTGTCTTCCTCTCCTGTGGATCTGTAGGATCCAACATGGGGCCTGATGGACTCTACACAAAGCCATTTCATCGAACTGTATGTGATTGCATTTGCAACAAATGAATGAGCCTCTGTTTGCGGCATCTATTGGAGTCTGTCTTGTGTGCAAAGCCTTCAAGACGTAAGCACACAAGATCATCTGCAATGTGTGTAACTTCCAAAGGTGTGCCAGAAGGCCTTCATTGACCTAAGCTAGAATCATAACTTCTGCTTCTCTGGAGTGAACTCTGGTCTTCATCACAGAGCAGGAAGGAGGGAAAGGCAGAGCACAGTCCAGTGCGGAGTAGATCAGGACACATACCAAGTGCACCAGCTCAGCTGTCAACAGCTCTCCCTTTCCTCCCTCCTAAGAAGCTACCTAGACTAGTGAACGCTGGTTAAAAACATCCTCACCCTTCCTTCTCGCCTGTCAAAACCTGAACTATGAATATCTACATTCTCTTCCTCCCTCTTTCTCTCCCTCTTTCTCTCCCTCTTTCTCTTCCTCCCTCTCCTCCCTCCCTCTCTCTCTCCCCCTCCCTCTCTCTCTCTCTCCCTCTCTCTCCTTCCCTCTCCTTCTCCCTCTCCCTCTTTCTCTCCCTCCCTCTCTTCCCTCTCTCTCCCTCCCCCCTCTCTCTCCCCCTCCCTCCCTGTCTCTCTCTCCCTTCCCCCTCTCTCTCTATCAGTGGGAAATGGAGAACTTGGTACATTGTTGAGATGTATACCTTAGGATATGCATCAAGACCTCATATCCCAGTGGTGTCCTGTATGCCCATGAAGTGTGTTCAGTTTGAATAACTTGCATCAGTACCCAGCAGGCTTGAAGTCTGCTGGTGATGGGCACTTACCATGTATCAAGTTATGTACCAAACCCTTTACTTTAAGCATTTATTTAATTTGTAGAGCCACCCATGATGTAGGTGCTAATGCTGTCTCCCAGCTGCAACCCAAAACTCAGTCAGTGCCTCTTGCCCAAGGACACACAGAAACTGAGAAGCCTGGATTCCCACAAAGGTCATTTTGAGTTCCAACATTGCTTTCCTTAAGGTCTCTACACACCCCAATGAAGACATTTCCTTTAAAGCACTGAAAGGCCATGCTCTGAAGAATGCTGTTTTGTTTTTGTTTTTAATCAGTTTGCTCTTTTAATCTCTCTACGCCGTTGCCTATAAATAAACAATTCCATGTTGTTAAGAACTATACACTGGCTTGAAAATATGAGCTAGGCGTTTATATTGAGAATGTAACTAGTAAGTTCAGTTCCCTGTCATCACAGTCCTGAGTGTTTCCCCTTTACTCTGCTAGATGTGGAGGGTCTGTGCTGCTGCAGCCTGGGAAAGCTTTGTGCTGCACCGCAGTGTTCCGTCGCCACCTAGAGGCCAGGCTCTGCAGCAATGCTGTGACAGGGATCCGCCACCAAAGAAGACCTGGCTCCTGAGCTGTGAAACCCACCCCCCACCCCAACCCTCCACACCCCCTCTTCTAAAAGTTTGGGCTTCTTTTCTCCCTTATGAACAAGGCACTTTCCTCCTGAATTTTCAAACTCAATGCTAACAAAGGCCAGTTGCATTGAATGAAATATGATGCTGATATTTTTATGGTAAAAGGACTTTGGGAATAGCAGTTATAAGAAAAAATAGCTCACTGAAGATCTACCATTGGCCAAAAAAAAATCTATTGTTGGCATGCCAGGCCTCTTTTCACCATGGTCTATACACAGTTATCTATTACTGTATTGTGTGAGCAGTAAATCAACTCTCTTTGAGTTTGCCAGTCACCAAATGTTCGTTATGTATGTAGCATAAACAAATGAAGTAAATCCGCAGGAGCTAATTTCCTAATATCTGCCTTCTGTGAAAGCCCCAGAGGAAGTTTTTCTAGAGGTGTTTCGTTCTAACTGGTTGCTCATAATAATGACAGGACAGCAACTGTTGGCTAATCTACTGTGCTTAGGCAGTTTTATGTATCCATGTTTTATTTCTAACAACAAAACAATTTGAAAGATATTAGAACCATTATTTGAGAAATAAACAAAATGAGACTCAGATAAATGATAAAACAAATTCATTGCAGGTGGCAATTGATGAAACCGCTACCTACACAAAAGACTGCAAAAATTTGCTCCTTTTCATTGCATTATTTTAATTTGAAAATAATAAGAGCTACTAATTATATATCCAAAGTGGCAATAATAAGTTAATAACATTCATCTAAATATTTTGCATTAGGGATGTAATATTTAGCGTTAATTGTCAACTTGACACAATCTGGAAATACCTGGGAAGTGTGTCTCAATGAGGGAAATTATCCCAGGGATACCTTGATTCCATTAATTAAGATAGGAAGACTTACCCACTGTGGCGGCATCATTCCCTGGGCAGATGAGTCTGACCTGTGTGAGAATGGAGAAAGAGAGATGAGCACTACCTTTGCATGAATTCGCTACTGTCTTCTCTGGACTCTGATGGGACCCGTTGCTTCAAGTTCCCCTGTCTTGGCTCTTTCTGCAGGAGGGACTGTAACCAGAAAAGGTAAGTCAAATAAACACACATTCATAGTCTCTCTCCCTCTCTCCCTTCCTCTCCCTCCCCCTCCCTCCCTCCCTCCCTCCCTCCCTCCCTCCCTCCCTCCCTCTCTCTCTCTCTCTCTCTCTCTCTCTCTCTCTCTCTCTCTCTCTCTCTCTCTCTCCTTTCCTCCCTCCATCCCTGCCCCTCTTCTCACAAGTTGGTAGTTAATCACAACCATTATAAAGGAAACTAAGATAAGAGATAACCAATAAAACTAGTTTATACATTTAAAATTTGATTGAAAGTCACTAAAATGGGATGTTTTCTTTATGTAATATATTTTAATTAATTCTTTAAGAATTTTACTCAATGAATTTTGATCATATTCCTCCCCAGATACAACCCTCCACCCATTCCTAAGAGCACATCCTCCTTTTTGTTTAATAACCCACCCAGTGCAATTTTTGCTGACAGTGTCTTCCTAATTGTTGGGCCATCACTGGAGTATGGTTGACCTAACAGGGACCTACTACAGCTCTAAAGAAAATCTGTTCTTCCCTCCCTGAAAAGCCATCAGCTGCCAATAGGTCTTCATTTAGGGAAGGGGGTTCATCAACCTCCCCTTCCCTCCATGTTAGAATGTTTTAGCTTGATCTTGTGTGGGTCTTGCTCAGCCAACCACAGTTGCTATGAGTTAGTGAAAACTGTGTATGTCACTCCTGTCATATCCAGCCTTTCTGTTATGGTCCCTGGGCCTCTGAAGGGACAATATACACTTCTCGTTGGTAACTGACACATATTCTCTGTATTCCGACTAGTTGTTAGTTCTGTGCTAATCACTATACACTTCACAAACAAACTTCTCTAATGAAGTCTGAGTGCCTTAATAATCTATGGGTAGGAAGATACCAATTTATATGGCAGTTTAATATTATATCAGCTAGGCAGAAATAGAGCAATAGGTTCTCCCTGAGGGGCTGTGCTCTCACAGGCTATGGGTTCTTGGCCAGAGTTTCTATAGGAAACATGAGTTTCCTCCTATAGAAAGGACCTTAAAGCCGATCAGAAAATGGGCATTTCCCTCCATAAATCATGCCACTATTGCCCCTGTGGGAATATATGCTGATTATCATTGTAGTTTACAGAGTTCATAGCTGGATATGACTATTGATAATATTGTGTCCCCAGCAGTCAGCATAATATGAAAGCTAGACAGCAATGCAGGAGGTACCCTGGCCAGTACCAATTTGATTTGCTGTCTCCTATGACCAACGCACATGGTGTCTTCAGCAGCAGAGTTTTCCATCAAGTTCTGGTGGGCAAATCAAAAGCAATTGCAGTCAGAAGTATCATATTGGCAGCTGCTCAGGACATCCCTAACCATCAGCTAGAGGAGCAGTACCCCCACATCTGGCACTTGGCATTTTATTCGGCACCCAATAACTTTTGAGAGGATCATTATCCCCTGTGTAGAGTAATTCCATTTCAACATTAAGGTTAGGACAAAAGTATCCCAAGCAAATGAGATCAAGAAGCAAGCAGGCATTGCCACCATAATAACGGGCAAAACAGATGTCAAACTAAAATGAATGAGAAGACACGAAGAAGGATACAATATTCTAACCAAGGGATCAATTAATCAGTGAAATATCATAACACTAAACATATACACACCAAACTGTATTTCACCTAATTTCATAAAGATCTTACTAAAGGAATTAAAGATATAGAGTAACACAAAGCTGATTTAATAACCATTTCTCCAATAGATAGACCATCTGGACAAAAATTGAACAGAAAAAGCTCAAAATGAATAGATTAATGTTTAAATAATCCCATATATCTTAGCTGACTGTTATGCAATACAACTTAAAATCAACAGGAAGCAAAACTCTAGTGAGTGTATAAACTCAGAGAGATTAAACAATCAGTTACCAAATGATGAATGGGTCAAAGAAAAAATCAATAAAGAGATCAAAATATTCCTGGAACTAACTGAAAATGAAAAAACAATACAAAAAACCCTAGGATATATCAAATACAGTCCTGAAAAGGAAATTTGTATCCTTAAGTGCCTACATTAAAAAAAAATTTTTTAAAAGACCACAAGCAAATGACTTAATGATGCAACTCAAGAAAGCAAACCCCAACACAGCAGACTCCAAAAAACATAATGAAATAGAAACCAAGAAAACAAAACAAAGAATCAATGAATGTAAGATATGGTTCGTTGGGAAGATAAACAAGAATAACAGATACTTGGACCAGCTAATCAAATGAAAAAAAAAAGAGAAAGAGAGATAAACCAAGTTATCAGAATAAAAAAGGAACATAGAGAAACATTACAACAGACACCAAAGAAATACAGTATATTATAATAGAATACTTCAGAAACTTTTGCTCCATTAAGTTATAAAATCTGAACTAAATGTTTTCCATACAGTTTCACACGTGTTCTTAGTGTTCTTATCCCTCTGCAAATGACCTTTTCTGCCTTATGTGTCCCTTTCTTTCCCCACCAACCTCCCCCATTAATCCAACTTCCTCTTCAGAAATAAGAAAGATTTAAGCAGTTTATAACTTAACCTACTTCTAGAGCTGACAAAATTGCTTAACCTGAATAATAAGACCCCACCATGAAGATGGATGGCAGTGAACAAAAGATGGATACAAAGAACGGTGTAAGTATGGCTTGATCAAATGAATCAGTAGGATGCTCTTAAGCATTTTCCAAAATGAATTTATGCTCCAGGTTAATAAGCAAGTAACTTTGTTCTAGGTGAAGAGCTACTCTATAAGAAATTCTATTCCACTAAGCTGTCCTGAAGGAGACAACACCATAATGTCACTTACACTGTCATTACTTTTAACTTATTTGGACTCTGCCTATGAAAGCTTTTCATGAATATTTATATTTTGTGAATTTTTGCTTATTTAAAAATACTTCAACAAATATGTGTTATGCTTGTTGAATATTTAATATCCTGGGAAATTATCTGAATACAAATAAGAACAAATTCTATTGTTAAAATTATTTTACAAATAAGGAAATATTATAAAGATTTTTGTAAAAAATATATGTGTCCTGCTAGCGCTAGGTCTAAAAAAAGAATGATTATAAACACATGGAAAGGTATGGTCACAATTATCTTTGTTAACATATCGGTGTGGGTTCTTGGGTATCTTTTCAACTGTAAGAGCAGCATAAGGGCATTATGATCTTAGAATGTTAAAACTAGAAGGGATGTAAATATCATCTATTCTAGTCAACATTACATTTTTTGTAGATGAGAAAGCTGAGTCCCATGGAGATTAAAGGACTTCCCAATATTCACAGCAAGATAAGGGCAGACCCAAGAATAGATCCAGGATGTCTCAATTGCCAGTCTTGGTCTTTCAATAGATTGCACAGTATGTGCTGTCCATCCAGATCTCACCCTACTCATGGTGCTGGTAAATCTGATGAAACCCAACTATCTGTCCTTACTGAGCCGAAATGAAAAAAGCCTAGAACAGCCGTGAACACTCAGTGAGCACTCACATTCAGCCTCTGGCATTGGCTAGCTACATATGAATGGAAGAAAGTGTAGTGAAATATTATCCAGACAACAAAGCTTTGATGAGAAACCTTTCCATGTTTTCTTCTCTGTGTTATAAAAGTGGAGGACATAATAAATGTTACTGCTGGGGCTTGGGCTACAGTCCAGTGGAACAACAATTGTCCAGCATGCACACTGCCCTGAGTTCCATCCTCAGGCCCAGGAAAAGAAGAAAGAAAATGGGGAGTGATGGGCACAGAAAGGCAGAGAAGAAGGAAAGGGCAGAAAGAGGGAGGAAGGGTAAGGCAAAATTAGGGAGAGTGCAAGAGAGAAGAATAAGCCTTTAATCAAAACCTCAGAGAATGTACATAGACAAGAAAAATATTTGGCATCATAATTAAAGACAATTTGTTAAACAAACTGGGAATCTTTTTATTTAAATCAAAAAGTATCTTATTTTACATACCAATCCCTCCCATCCTCCCATGATCCCTACCAACCCCCCAATCCCAATCCCCATCCACTCCCCAGGGAGGGTGAGGCCTTCCATGGGGGTTCATCAAAGTCTGTCATATCATTTGGGGCAAGACCTAGGCCCTCCCCCATGTGTCTAGGCTGAGAGAGTATCTGTCCACAGAGAATGGGCTCCCAAAGTCCATTTGTAAACTAGGGATGAATACTGGTTCCACTGCCAAGGGGCCATAAACTGCCCAGGACCCCCAACTGATATCCACATTAGGGGGCCTGGTTCAGTCCTATGCTGGTTCCGCAGCTGTCAGACTGGGGTCCGAGTGCTCCCTCTTGCTCAGGTCAGCTGTTTCTGTGGGATAGACTCACAATCTTAGAACTCATAAATTCTCAGACTGCAAATGGGTAGTTTAAAAATTTTAAAAAAAATTGGTAGATAAATTTTGAGCTTGTTCTGAGAAAAACTGAATGACCTAAATTAAGCACATCCTCTGGGCTATATCAGGTCTCCACACAGTCACCGAGAGAGAGGCCAAGCATGGGGACGTACCTTCTGACCAAAGCTCCCCACCATATGACTTCACACTGTTAATAATCACAGACATTCAAGGGGACTGTCTACAAAAATCCAAATGGCGCACTCAAAATTTAATCACACATCTCAATCTCCCACAGAAAATCCAGCGATTTAAAACCATCTGCCTCTTACATGGTTAGAGTTTAGAATTGTGGTGACTCTCTGTGTCCACGCTGTTAAAAAGCAGGCACGACAGTGGGGAGGCCAGCATGGGACTGATCTGGACCCCCCAAATGTGAGTGCCAGCGAGAAGGACTGGGCAACCTATGGGGCCCTGAGCTGTGGATCAGTGTCTATCCCTGGTATACAAACAGTCTTCGTGTGCCTATAGCACAAAGAGAGATGCTCTCTCAGCCTGGACTCTTAGGGGAGTGCCTGGACCCTACCCAGAGTAAAATGACAGACTCTAGATATCCCCTATGTGGAAGGATTTGGCAATAGGGTGGGAGGGTGGGGGAGAAGGGGAGTGCGGGAGGAGGGGAGGGAGAGGGAACTGGAATTGACATGTAAAACAAGCTATTTAAAATTAAAATAAAAAGTGATAAAAAAAAAAGCAGGCACTTTCGTGTGGTGCTGTTTAGTTGGTCCTAATGAAAGGGGATTTTCCAATATCTGCCAAAATGACAGCTGCATGTTCTTCTTCATCCTTCCATTCACTCCTGGACTTTTTCTGACATGTATGTTTACATTTATGCAAAAACAATGCTTAAATATTTTCATTGCTGTTTAATGAAGCTGAAAAAAACAGAACTTAAGTGTCTATTCACAGTGGCATGGTTAAATGAATCATCATACAGTCATGTCTACGGCCATACTACCCTGAATGCACCCGATCTTGGCTGATCATATAGTCATATAATCAGAGAACATAGCCGGAAGAGAGAATAAGCAAAATCCCTGGGTGTCACTTTGGAAAGCTTCCCCCACGAAGAACTGCTGAGGGAAGAAGCAGTTGTGTTTGTTGTACATTGTGAATGCTGCACTCTTGTGTGACAAAGAGAAGGAAGTGAGAAACTGGCCTTTTCTTAGGATTTTTTGAAAATCCTGTAACAATGTATCAATGTACCAATGATAGAAGCAGTTAACCATGGCCCAGAGACAATCAGCACATAGGCTGGGGAGATGGCTCAGTCAGTAAGGTCCTTGCCTTTCGAACATGAGGACCTGAGTTCAATCCCTAAATCCTATGTAAGAGACAGCATCATTCTCATAAACAGCAGGATCCACACTACTCACTAGGCAGAGTAAACTTCAGGTTTAGCTCACAAAATAAAGTGGAAAGCAATTAAGTCCCCCAATGATGACCTCCAATCTGCACACACACAGAAAATGGGCATAAGGCGGATGGAAGTGGGATGTTATTGCAAATAGTTTAACTATCACTAACAAGAGAGAGGCAAAGAGAGAAAGACAGATAGTCAGATGCATAGAAATGAACTAAGAAACTTCAGCAAACTCAACACAGGTTTTACAAGAGTGCTCAGATGGGTAAGAGAGAGCTGCATGGGGAGTCCTGAGCAGGTGAGTGTCTGTCAGTGTACATGGGACCAGAGCCCCAGAGAGGAAAGACAGATGCTTTCCAAAGCAAAAGACGATGAACTGAGCCTGAGATTGAAAGGAGACAAGTGGAAGTCAGTCATCTTGAATTAATTCTCTGGTTTCTAACGTGCATTTTGATACAAAATTTGTGTCTGTATCAAGCTCAGCAAGTCTTGAGAATTTTTTTCATTTATTTTACAACCCAACCACAGTTTCTCCTCCCTCCCCTTCTCCCAGTCAATTCCCCTACACATTCCCTATGCCCTGCATCCTCTTCTCCTCCATTTCTACTCAGAAAATGGCATGTCCTTGGATGTCCTTGACCCCTCTGGGTCCCACAATGCTTACCCCCTCTCTTGAGCAGAATTCCCTGAGTTCTGCCTAATGTTTGACTTGGGGGGGGGGGAGCAGGGGGTCTCTGCACATGTTTCTACCAGTTGTGGATGAATCCTCTCTGATGATGATTGGGCTAGGCACCAATCTGAGTATATCACAGTATTGTTTGACATCATTCCACAGACTTTTTTTTCTCTAATCCTGTTTGGTTCTATCCTAGGTCTCTGGACCATCCAGCCTCTTAGTCCTGGTGCCCCAGAAAGTGTCGAGGGTGGGTTTTACTCTCATGCCATAGTTCTGAGGCTGGACCCGTCATTTGTTGGCTGCTCCCACAATCTAAGCATCACCCTTATCCCAGCACATCCGATAGACAGGACAGACTGTAGGGTGAAGGTTATGGAGCTGAGCCGGTGTCCCAATCCCTTCACTGGAAGTCTTGCCTGGTCACAGGAGATGGCCAGTTCAGGCTACATATCCACTCTTGCTACAAATCTTGGCTGGGATCATCCTTGTAGATTCCTGGGAGTTTCCCTGGCACCAGGACTATACCTCACCCTGAAATGTCCCCCATTTAAGTCCTCTCTTTCAGTACTCTTCCCATCCACCCCTCCCCCTCCTGATCTTTCACGTTCCCATTCCCATCCACCCCTCCCCCTCCTGATCTTTCACGTTCCCATCCCCACCCACCCCCAATACACCCATGAAATCTCTTCTATTTCTCCTTCTTGGAGAGATCCCAGCATCGCGCCCCATCCCTCCTTGTTACTTAGTCTGTCTGGGAAACATCAAATTAAATGGAGGGAAACTCAAAGCAACTTCACTAAAATCAGGAAGAAGACAAGACTGTCTTCTGTCTCCATATCTCTTCAATATTGTACTTGAAGTTCTAGCTAGAGCAATAAGACGACTAAAGGAGATCAAGGGGACACAAATTGGAAACGAAGAAATCAAGGTATCTCTGTTTGCAGATGATATGATAGTATTCATAAGTAAGCCCAAAAATTCTACCAAGAAACTCCTACACCTTTAATGAAGTGTCTGCATACAAGAGTAACAAAAAAATAAACAGTAGCCCTCCTATATACAAACAATAAATGGGCTGAGAAAGAAATCAGGAAAACAACACCCTTCACAATAGTCACAAATAATATAAAATATCCTGGTGTAACCCTTAACAAAGCAAGTGAAAGATCTGTATGACAAGGTGAAGTGTGATGGTTTTAATCAAATGTAAAAGCTAATGCAAATAATAACCCTATAAGAGCCAATGCACATACTCTTTCAGATGTACTTAAAAGTTACAAATCTTAGAATATATCAACTTTCATTTAACTCCAGAGAAATTTAAAGTTACAAAGAACTAAAAAACTAAAAAGCATGCATAATGATTTGTTCACATCAGCAAACTAAAAATAGTAATACTCTCAATTTTACACTTGAACGCTATAAATAACAAATCCATGTAGGCAAAAAAGATGGAACTATAATTCTCTTCTACAACATTAGGTAGGAAAGGCATGATTTTATTCCCAAGGTCTGGCATAAATAGTTAGACATTCCTAGAGACTTCCAAAACTGTTGACAACTTGTTTTTCTGTAAACCTAAATGCTATTTTCTGTTTTAAAATAAAGTCAATATGAGAATTCTGCAATTTACACTTCAGTTACTTTAACCATAACTTTGAAAATATGCCAGTAAACTTTATGGGTTTGAAAACAGAAAGGCCTAGTCATCACCCCACTCCTCTGGATACGTCACTTAACAATAGTGGAGAAAGTTCACAGGAGAGTGTTTTCTGTTTGCTGTCTGCCAGAGAGATGGATAAATAGGTAACAACCCTCTATTACTGGGCAGGGATGTCTATAGCAATGACTGCTGGTCATTCATATATTTTCCATGAGTACATTTTTGTTGGTTTATTCTGTTGAAACCGGATGTAACTGTGTAGTTCATCTGCCCTCAAACCCGCCATACTTCTGCCTCAGCCCTGTAAGTACTGGGGAGGTGTACTTTTCAAATTAAATTTTCAAATTAAATTGTTTTTTAATTTTAATACTGTGCTTAGTGGGTAAATCCATTAGTGTTCTGGTTCTTCACTAGAGGTGGGCTGTTTTGACCCTCTTCCCATGTAGGAACACATGACACTGTCTGAAAAGATAGTTGGTTGTTGCAGCTCATGGAGAGCAGTACTGGAAGAGTACCGAGTATCCAGTGGCTAGAAGACAAAGATGTTGTATGATGGACAGGAAAACACCTAAACACCTAAACCCCTAAAGTCAATAGCACTGATAGAGAGAAACCCCCACCCTGTGCTTGAGAGAAATAATTGTACTTACATTTCTCAACTTAGATTTGGAATTCTGGCTAGAGCCCACATAGGAAGAAAATTTCCATTATCATATCCAAGCTTGATTACTGTTTTAAGTTTATCTTAACTCCCAATGCTTTAAGAAGTAAAAATGTGATTGTGATTTTTTTTAATATGCTTGGGCTTAATGAGGTTTCCTTTTTTTACTAGAAGCACTTTTGTTTGTTCAAAATTTTAAGTCAAAAGATAGAAAGCATTAACAACAAAAACTGCTCAAAACATTACTAATTCCTCTTCTCTGGTAGAGATCACATGTCCCCAGCCATGACATGCATTTCTGTGTTTTTTGATGTCTTATGACAGATCATGCCCCAGATGTTAACCAGATAAATATAAAACACAATTAAAAGAGTCAGTCATTTACATCCAGGATGGTTCATGGTGTGAAGAAACAGGCCTCCCTGACAAGTTTTCACTCTCTCATTACAGCCTGTTAGCGAAACAGCAATTAAACAAACCGACCCAACATTTTGGACTCATTGACTCTGCACAATGACATGGAATTTTCTGATTCATTTAACCATTGCCAAAACAATATCACTCTTTTTCAGATAATTTCTCTTGCTAAAACGCTTGGCTATTTAATCTGAGTTAAGTGCGGATAAAAAGTAAACAAAGATCTAACATGAGAATCTGTTGACCCTACTAAGCACCCAGGGCATCAGGAATTTGCCAAGTGAGGCCAATGGGAAACATAAGCATGGGAAAACTCATAACTTTAGATTCAGTCATCCAGGGAGTAATGCCTCTGGCGAAACAGTACATTCTAGAAGCAACGTTTCATTATTTTCTGGAAAGAAATGCTAACATGAGCTAGCTTGTTGGAGAGCACTCCCTATGAGGGGGATGCCATGCTCACCCTTAACTCAGGGGGGAGGGGCTTGGTTCTGGGCCAACTTAATGTGCCAGACTTTGTGGACTCCCCTTGGGAGTCTATCTGTTGGAAGGAGTGGGAAGGGGAGGGAGGGGAGGAGGCAAGTGGGGGTGAGAGGAGGTATTAAAGGGAGAACTTTGGTTGGAATATAAAATGAATTTTTTTTGGTCAGCCTCCAAACAAGAGCACAGCTCCCTCAGAAGTCAGTTAGCAATTACTAAGTTATTTAAGCCTGGCAAAACTGCAGTTTTCTTAGGGTGTGAAGGATTTCTTTTTTTTTTTTTTTTTTTTTTTTTTGGTTTCACGAGAAAGGGTTTCTCTGTATTGTTTTGGAGGCTGTAGGTCCAGCCCGGCCTCCAACTCACAGAGATCCGCCTGCCTCTGACTCCCGGGTGCTGGGATTAAAGGTGTGGGCCACCACTGCCCAGCTAAAATGAAATTTAAAATAATAATAATAATAACAAGGAAAATTTTTAAGAAATTATCAAACAGTAAACAAAGAGATAGGGTAAAAGAATATTATCTAAATCCACCATTATCTAACTTGATAGTTACGACTTTAGAAGAAAAATTTCACAATTATGTGGAGATACCGTGTGTCAAATTATATTTGAATGTGCTGTTGATATTGATGCCCTCACATATGAATTATTCGTAAAATGGCTTAAAATACCTCTGTGACCATGTGTGTGCTTAAGGCGGCTTTGTCCCCTTTGGGTTTTGTTTCGCACAAAGCACTTCGGATGCCTTTGGGGAAAGACGCAGAGAGAGTCAGTCACATTTTTTTCCAATCACACCATCCACTGGATGTTTCCTATGACTCCTTCCCCTTTTAAATGTTGATCCTGAGAATCAAAGTTTGCCGTGTTTGAAATCAACAGGCCTGTTACCCATGAGTCAGTTAGTGGACCTGCATTCAGAGCTGCTGCCCTCCACAGAGCTCCTGGGCCTTCCCTGCAGGACACAGGTCCCACCATCTCACGGATTAGGCTGGTTTTAGCCCTAAGGGACAAGTCTTGCTTTCCCTTACTTACCCTCTGGCCCAGCCTTCAGAGAGCAGATTCAGCTCAGAATATGTGGCCACTGCTGTTTTGTATCTAACAAATAATGAGCCAGAAGGGTCTGAAAGCCAGTGACAGAAACTTTAGAACAGCTGCATGCCCCCAGTTCTTTCTTTTTCTTTTTTGTTTTAAAGTCAACAGAGACTTTTCTGGGTCTCACATGTGCTGTGACCCAAGAGTGTGGCGCCTTCTGTAGCAGGGTCTGACTACCATGACATGGCGGGCAACTAAGAGCAAAAGCAATGCAAAACCATGAATTGTCGGGGGCCTCCGGGGTCCTCTCTGACAGTAAGGGAACTTTCTTGTGCATGGCCCTGGGACTTCTGTAAAATAACGTAAGGCTTCTGAGATCAGCATTAGCCATCCATGCTTATGAAATCAAACTCGCTTCGTATTACACATCTCTGTGCGTTTATAAAGCAGTTAAGTGTCAGGATGACTTTGCATGCATCCTTAGTTTTGCTTTACCCTCCACCGCTCTAGCCCTTAGACCTTACTCTCCCATACCCTCCTCATTTAACCGTTTCCATCCCAAGTATCCCCTCTTCCCATCCATGTCGCTTGTGCTCTGAGAACCCCTTTTCTCCTCAGGGCTCTTTCTCCCCTCTCCTAATGGCCTCTTGCTATCATCTTGGCATCTACAGGCACTCCTAGTTAAATGCACTACTGGAAGAACCGATAGCCAAGATCTACATGTGAGAGAGAACATTTGATGCTTGCCTTTCTGGGCTTAGATTACTTAACACCATATAATATTTTCCAGTTCTAGCTATTTTCCTGAAATGTTCATAATTCTTTTTCTTCACAGATGAATAAGATGCCATGGTATATACATATAGCATTTTTCTTAACCACCTTACCAGTTGGTGGACACTTAGGCAAGTTCTACTTCCTGACTATTATGAATGGAACAGCAATAAGCATGAATACACATGTTTCTTTGTATTAGGATACAGAGTCTTTGATCTCTATGCCCAGGAGTGATATAGCCAGGTGGTATGGCAATTCTATTTTTAGCTTCCTAAGGGGCTTCCACACTGATTTCCACAGTAGTTAGATCAGTTTACATTCTTACCAGCAGCGAATAAACGTTTCCCTCTCCCCAGGTCCCTGATGACATTTGCTGTCATTTGGTTTCTTAATTCTGACTAGGGTAAAAATAAACTATCAAAGCAGTTTTGATTTGCAGCTCCCTGGTGACTGAGAACGTTGAACTCATTTGAAAATATTTATTAGCCATTTACATTTCCTCTTTTGAGAACTCGGTTCAGTTCAACAGATGATTTTTCAATAGAGATGTTTTGTTTTTATGCTTATTTTTTAAAACTTTTAGTACATTCTAGACACTAAACCTCTGGTGAAGACTTTTTTCCCATGCTGAAGGCTGCCTCTTCACTCCACTGTTCTCTTTGAAACACAGAAGCTTTTTTATTTCAAATGTCCAACATGTCAATTGTTGATCTTATTTTATTTCCTGAGTGACTAGTGAGTGCTGTTACCGTTAAAGTAACCCTTACCTATTCCTCCATCTTCAAATGTACAATCTCTTTTTTTCTCTAGAATTTTCTGGGTATCGTGCCTAACATCGATATGTTCAAGAAACTGTAGAAACGCACTCTACTTTGAGTAACTTACTATTTGCAAGTTTTAATTAAGTCTTATAATTATCATATAAATTACTCATTTTCTCACTGCTGCCAGTATTTCTGTTTTCTAAAACTCAAAATAAAGATCAAACGTGAGAAAACCCAAGCCTGAGTTTTCTGTATGTCTTCTCTAGAATTCAAGCAAACTACCTCTGCCTTTCCACGAACTTGTCTTCGCATCAAGAAAGCTAGCTGACCTGAAGCAGGGATTTCTCAGGGCTCCTGGGAGAGCTAAGCAACACGGAACAAGTAGACGTTTGGCGCTCACACGCTGCTTGTTTAGAGCCTTTTGCAGATGAGGTTTTTTGGTCTGGTTTGGCTCACTGATTTTGGAAATGAGAGCATGGTGACTCACAGGAATTGGGGGATTCACCCAGACACACGCGGGCTAGTATGGAGACCAAAACAAATGGATTAGACCAACCAGGTCCTTCCCCTCCTGACCCAGCCCGTAACAGTCAGTCCTTGCTACTGAAGCCCTGCTAAAACTGTAGGGAGATGCAGCTTCTCCCCCTGCCTGGCCAAGGTTCCCTGAGCCCTTGGAGGTGCGGATCCCCACACAACTCTCTCCAGCTCCAACTCTCCCAGGAGCTAGAATGAAATCCTAACTCCACGTTCCATGCTCTTGGCACAGCAGGACCTGTGAACACCAGGGAAATCGTCTTCACAATCAAGTTGTATCTGCCTGCCAAGTTATCAGGAGATCTTTTAAGAATGCGAAACAGAACCTGTAATTTTAGATCATTGCCGGACAGCCTCGGGATCCTCATGAAGAACAGGGTTGCAAGCAACATTAAACGCCGTAAATAAATATTCTCTGCTGTTTTGTGTGAGAGGTTGCCAAATGAGATAATAAAAATAAATAAATAAATAAATAAAAAGCCTGTGAAAGCCTCTGCAAGCAAAAACGCCCGAGAGATCAACTCTCCAGCTGAAAGAACAGGCACAGGGCTCCTACCCGGAAGTCCCTACTTCAGGGTCTCGGGGCAGTGAACACTGGTGTGCCCAGTGTCCTCTCTAATTACCCCACAAAGAGATGCCAGCGCAGCCTTGTCATTGGGATCTATGCACTTGCCACACAGAAACATCAGGGCAGGTGTGTTTCTGTCGTCATTGTTCCTTAAGGACGCCCAGATCAAACTGAGCCAGCCGCAGTCCTCACCAAACAATCTGGGTGTTTGAATCCAAGACCCACAGAATCTTGATCTCAATTATGTGAAACTGCAGAAAAGGAAAACCTTGGCTTCTGCTGAGCCTCTCAGTAGCTCAGCTTCCTGAGGCCCAGATGTGTCGTCCTTAAAGCCTTTTTTTTTAAAGCCAAGACCATGCTATGCGTTTCCCAAGGAAGTTTGCTGCAGTGGTCTGAGTTGGATTCTGTTATGTGCAAAGAAGGAACTAAAGGAACTAAAACTAGCCTGAGCCCTCTCTAAGGTTTCCTGTTAAACTGCAGAGATGTTAATTCTGGCTTTAGCAGAATGGATATCTATATAAACTTTTTCCCATATGGAGATGTTGATAAAAGCAAAAGAAAACTTGAAGAGGAAAAAAGAAAAAAAAAACCCACCTGTCTGGATTCCGTGAAATAGGACCGTGAATTCATGAAAGTAGGAAAAGTCCAAATCCTCAAAGATTCACCAGGCAGTATCACCTCTTTTTTTGTTGTTTGTTTGTTTGTTTGATTGGTTGGTTGTTTTGTTTTTTGTTTTTGTTTGTTTTTGTTTTGAGACAGGGTTTCTCTGTATAGCCCTGGCTGTCCTGAAACTCCCTTTGTAGACCAGGCTGACCTCAAACTCAGAGACCCACCTGCCTCTGCTTCCTGAGTGCTGGGATTAAAGGCGTGTGCAGTAACTTTGAAAGCTGTGTGTTACTGCAACATCTTTTTGTGTTTGAAATTAAAATATAATTATATCATTCTCCTTTCCCTTTCCTCCCTTCAATCATTCCCATGTACCTCCCCCAGATATGACTTGCTCTTAAATTCATGGCCTCGATTTCTTTGTTATTAAATACACACATACACACACACACACACAAATATATAAATACAACCTGTTCTAAAAGCCAATCAGAGCTTCCTATTAGATTTCTAATTGAATCCAGTCTTTTCATTGACTGGGCCCAGTGCTGCCTAACTTGCTTGCCCTTGGCTCCTCCCTCTTCCCTCATCTGTTGACTCTCCTCTTCACTGGACTCCATGCAGACATACTGCTCTCTTTTTCCTGTCAGACTCACAGCAACTTCCGGACCCTAGCACCTACAAGTGTCTATCAGGATATTTACATAGCCTACAGATAGCCCTAGGCTACAGCTATTTTTCTTGGTCCATCTCCTCAGGACAGCCTTCCCTGAACAACTACCTAAAAAATAATCCTCTTTTGTCCTCCTATTCCAGTTAATTGTTCATGGTATTTACATAGTAAAGCTGTTGCATATTTGTCAAGTATCTGTCACCTCTACAGGATTGCAGTTTCAATTATGGTCATGAATTTCATGCTTTTGTTCCTTGTAGAGTTCACGTAGAAAGTCCTCACTTTATTAATCGCATAAGTAGGCAATTGACTGGAATTGAAAACAGAAACATTTCCATTTGCAAAAGTGGTGTGAAACCATGGAATGTGAGGACTGTGGTTCAGTCTCTTCTATCTCTGGTTGCACAGTAGCAGAGACTCAGCCCTGGGGGGGAAGAGTCCTGGGGGACTTTGAGTGCACAGAGGAAGCAGCTCTCCCACTCACACAAACTTGCTCTGGACTAGGCACTAGAACATCACAGCCTTTATGAGAGGAGCATCAGCGACACACCAAGTGGCATCGCTGCAACCAGGACAGGGCAACAGCGAGGAGTGATGTGGGCCATCCCAAGCCCAGATGCAGAAGAGGTAGGAGCAAAGATGTCAGGCTGACTCATCCTCTTGAAACATCTACACTGACGGTGCCGTTTGTTCTACGTGTCTCTATTGCTAGATTTTTTATAGTGTTGCTATGAGTTGATCTGAGGTTGCAGAAACAGATTGTTTTTCTCAACCAATTAGAAGAACAACAAAGCAGGGAAAGCTAAGTCTTAGCATTCATCTAAGTTTCGTTGAAATCAAAAAGTGCATGCATGTGCGTGTGCGCACATACACACACACACACACACACGCATGTACAAATGCAGCAGCAAAGCAAACATGGAGACAGACACAGGAAGGAGGGGACCCAAGAGTTTGTCTGGCAGAGGCAAAACTTTTATGTTTGGAGGATGAGATGAGTTTCCCTTTTCCCTCAAAACTAGCTGGTTTGGGTCATCACAGGGGATCCAATAATGCAAACAAGGAAAGGGAAATTAGATAGGTTCTAGCAACAGGAGCTCCCTTGCCCACCCACCAGGGGACATTTGGGAGTGACAGAAGAGCTTCCTCAAGAGGAAAAAGTTGCCCAAGTCTTTGTCTTGGAGGGAGAAGCAGCAGGAGGTCAGCCCCTTAAACATCTCAGTGAAACACACAGTAACCTGGCTGGAGCCTCCTTTCCCTTTCAGCCAGCTGTCAGGGTCTGTCTAAACTCAGTCTCAGTTTTTCCAAAAATTCAATACACCTTAACCAAGTGCATTGCCTTATTGTTATAATACGGGATGGAGGGAAGGGTTTGGATTTGTCTCATTCCATAGTCTCACCCCACCTGCAAACTAGTTCCCCTTGGGATCAAAGGGAAAGGCAAGTATGGAGGTTTGAAAGAAAATGGTTCCCAAAGAGAGCAGCACTATTAGGAGGCGTGGCCTTGTTGGAGGAAGTGCATCGCTGTGGAGGTGGGCTTTGTGGTTTCATATGCTCAGAATACCACCCACTGTGTCAGAGGACAGTAGACTGAAGCTCTGAAACTGTAAAGCATCACCTCAATTAAATGTTTTCTGTAGAGTGTAGTCTTCCTGCCAGCCTGGTTCCAGAGCTGCATCAGTCCCAAATGAACACACAGGAGGCTATATTAATTATGAAGCTGTTGGCTGTTTGCTTGTTTCTTACTGGCTAGCTCTGACTTAAGTATTTAACCCATAATTGTTAATATAAGTATTTCTCTTACTGGAGAAAAGGGTCCAGACTTCTTACTCCTCTGGCTGCTACATGGTGTCTCCTCTGTGTCTCTCTTTCCTAGAGTCCTCGACTCCTAGTCCCACCTATCTTGCTTCCCTATTGGCCAACAGTGCTTTATTGACATCTACTCAGGACTTCCCCATCAGTTTTCTTTGTAAGAGTTGCCATGGTCATACATTAAGTTCTTCTGTGAGTCATCTAACCTTCAAAACCCACCTGTCTGCAAAAGATCTACACAAAGCAGTCGTTCAACTGCCATTTTGATTTGCACAGGAATGGTGATTGAATTGTAATATCTCTAAACAAACATGGCCTGGGTACACCAGAGACACTCGTATCACACAATAGCAGGAGCTTCTCCTGCCACTTCTACTAGATCTACTGGGTTCTCACGTGCCTTTTGAACAAATGGATCGACAGATAGGTTGATAGATGTGTATTCTAACTAGTTGGATGATCACACAAGTGGGTGACTAAACATGAAATTGTTTCCCAAAGCAACAAAAAATTAAAGGTGTATTCTTGGAGAATAAAAATCATTACAATCTCTTTGACAGAAAAAAATGTATCAGAAGCCTTTAAAAATGTACTACTTTCTAACCTAGCAATTTTACTTCTGGAATTTCTGCAAAGATACTAATCATAGTTGTGCAAACAGATTTTGTTAGAAGAATGTTGGCTTTGTGTGTAATTATAATCATGAAAATTTGGAAATGACATAAATGCCTCACAATAGGGGCTGAGTAGAGCAAGCTATGGAGACGCCTGCAGAGAGGTACAATAAAGTCATTAATGTGATATGAAAATATTTGGGAGGTTGGAAAAGTAATTATAGTATAGTCTTCCATTTAAAATGTATTCTACTTTTAATGTATCACAATGCCAATTTATTTGAAATAAATATGTATTTTTGCTCAAAAAAACAATCCAGAGGGAAATATAATGAATGTGATTAGGTTGCCCTTAAGTATTTGAATTATATAGCATTTTTGTTTGAGTACATTTGCACCTGTACGCCAATATCATCCATAATGAATACATACTGCCATTTAATAAAAATGCTATGAATTTCAAAGTTATATGCTGAAGAGTATGGCTGTTGTGTGCAGAAGACTGGAGAGAAAGGCATCTATTTCTTCCAGAGAATAGCTAGCTCGCCCGATACTTCTTAAAGATGTGGTCCTATCTTGCCACCTTAAAGTGCTAATGAATAGCAGCTACTCTTGGGATGAAGCAGTGGAAAAGGACTGCACAGGGGAGCCAGAGTAATATTAATAGTCCAAAAAGCCTATGTGGAGTAAATGGAAATGTTCTCTACAGACCGATGCAGGTAGAATGTACAAGGGAGACCCGTTCTGAGGTGGCCTACACAGGGTAGGTTTTGGAGTATTAAGGTACTAATTGTTACACTAACTTCCGATACATGGCAATTAGTATTTTAAGACAGATGCAACTATATTTATGTAACAAGGAGTTCACCAAAAGAAACATTTGGGAAAACATTTCACATTTAAAACCTTATTTATATCAAATACTGATTTAAAAAGGCTGAAATTTTAGGAACATATATAAGCAAAATTGTGACAGCTTTTCTTTTATTTCTCCTTATCACAGCTTTGCCTATTTCTCAATTCATTTCTTTCATCTCATTATTATACCAAAAACTACTCTGTTTTTTTCAATCTTACATGATAAATTTATGGATCTCTGGTAATCCAGTTATAATGCAGCCTACGCTATCTATTTTTGCTACCTAGGAAAAAGCTAAAGGAAATTGAGTCTTTGACTCATAAAGCCACCGCTAAGCCTATGCACGCCTTTTCATTCAAATCACACCAAGCCTAAGTTGATTAAAGGAGAAAGGCGTTTCATGGCTTAGTTCCCATTTCTGTCTCATCTGTTACAGAGCAGAATCTGATTCACGACACTTGAATTCAGCCCGGGGATAAATTCCCGAGACCTAAAGTTTATAAAGAATCTCTCCTGTCACGGTGGACAAAGCAAAGCCTATGCTTTGCACTCTGATTTGGGGAAATCAGGAGTTTGTCAGTCTAGGTGAATATTCCAAATTATGAGATTATCAAAGCTAAGTGTGGCAGGCTAGTCCAGAAGACACCATCTTGGTTTTTCTCTGCTTATTCAGTGCCTTTCAACAACCTACAATCAGTGCATTTTACTGAAGAAATAGCTCCTGGGGTAAAAGTTCAAATAAGTATTAATTAGGAGGTTCAGAGAACCCCAGCAACAGACTAGGAAAGGATACAAGGAAGGGAAGACAGCCAATGAAAGACATTCAGCAAATGTTTTAGATTGCAACACAAACCAGCCCTAACACTTACCTGACTTAAAAACAAACAAACTGGATAGTCTCTCAGGCACTTCTTGTCTGGGCCTGCTCCTGTGATCTTTGCTTTCAGTTGGAACTCTGGTAGGTCTAATTACTCTTCGCTGGCCAAGCACAGTGACTGCTCCATGGTGTTTTAAGGAGAAATACTCTTCTTGAAGTCATCTCTCATCTACCAACAGATGACTTGAACCAGTGGTTCTCAACCTTCCTAAAGCTAGAACCCTTTAAGACAGTTCCTTATGTTGTGGTAAGCCCCAGGCATAAAATTATCTTGTTGCTACTTCACAACTGCAATTTTGCTTGCTATGGATTGTAATATAAATATCTGATGTGCAGGATATCTGATATGTGGCCACCAAAGAGGTTTCGACCCTTAGGTTGAGAACCACTGGCTTGGAATCCCAGGACCCAAAAGAAAAACATACAAAGACTTAACCAGCAACATGTTTCAAGAATTTAATTGGGTCATGTTCGCTAATTGCCAAAGGACAGTACAAACCACATGACTGACTAGACTGTAAATTTCAGTTTGAGATCTGCAATTGTGCATGAACAGGGCAAGATTTATGACTAGTTGGTAACTATCACCACTGCCATACTGAATGATTGGAACCTAATCTAATAGGGAAATTCTGTTTTACTCTAAACTACAGAATTAATCCACTATCCCTTGGGCTACTTAAACACAAGCTCTAAGTCATTGGAAGGCTTCTCCAGGATGGCAAGAGCCCAGCTATTGTAGCAGACATTGGAAATTAGGAATCTCCTAGAACAACCGGAGTTAGTAAGTCTCAAGTGTAGTTACAGGGCTTAGTATAAACTATGCAGCCACACAAATATACTCTTCAGATTCATTCTGGGATCTGAGGGAAGTAATTGACAATTACTTCCTTTCTTCCTTTCTTTTAACTCAGGAGACAGTAAATGCTGAAAGTGGAATTCACTAACCGTTACCTATTTTCTGTAACAAATACCAGAGTCCCCCACAAGACCCCATTTCAAACCTCTGAGAATTTAAGCTAAAGTCTGCTTAGTTATCAGATACTCTGTGGTCCTCATGGATACTGTTCTTCACACATGAGTGGGACTCTGAGCCTGACTTACAGCACAAGGTGCAGTGATCTTCCTGTCACACCGAAGATGATGAGCAAGGCAAACATCTCCTAAAATGGAAGCACTGCAGACAGGTCCTCGTGACATTACTGCAAACATGTTCAACCAGGTAGGTTTGGCATTAGAAATGTAAATGGTTTTTGTTTCAAAATTGTTTCTGTTTAGTCTGTTCAGCTGTCAGGGTTATGAACTCTGAAGCCAGATATGAGTTGAAATCCTGACTGGCCACAGCCCAGTTTGGAACAGTTCCCTTCAGCTCTTAGGTCCCCCTTTTCCTACTGTAAAATGCAAAGTGGGAATATTTGAGAACCAAAATACTGTAGTAGAGATTGATGCTCATAGGCAACATGGCACAGTACGGTCAGTACTGGCAGTTAGGGGTAGGAAATTATCATCCCTGCACACTGATGAATAGTCTACTAGCTTGAGCTAATAAGAATTATTTTAGGGAAAAAATTCTGAAGAAATATAAATATGGTTTATCATATCCAGATGTTAGTTAATATTTTGGGAATGTTGACTTCAAAAATTGGAAACAAATGGTGTTGACCTCCGTGGAGTCTAACTTTTTTTGTTAGTGACTCTTGGTAAGAAGTAAATTTCCCAGTGAACACAGACACTGATTTTCAACACCCACATCCACACCTACATGTAAGCAAAATAAATACACACACATATGTGCAACTTAAAATAGCCTCACAAAATAGCATTCAGTGTGGTATTTTCCACTCTCTGGTATTTCAGTTTATTAAAACATTGGCATGCATGTTAACTTCCCTCTCTTGACCGTTTTGAAAAGATACCATATAACCAAGTCTTATAATTAGACAGTTACAGAGGGGAAATATATGCCTCTCATTTCCAGGGATCTTCATCCAGTCCTGCCCTGCCGTCAAACTCCTTTACGTATGAAAGGAAATAGAGACTTTTCCAAACCTACTTGCAGACTGGCAAGCTCACCATACACCCTGATCTCTAGTCCTGATGCTGGCGACTCATTGCCCTTTAACAGCACAGGACATGAGAATATGTGCTCTTGCCTGGAATGACAGAGCTTCATGTGACCCAAAACCCTCCTGCCTGTGGACATGAGGGCAAGTAAGGACTATTACCTCTAGAAACCTGTGGCGAGCGCTATAATAAAAGTCATGACCCTTGCTCTTTTACCCAGTTTGTGGTTAAATCAGCACATGGTGCAGCAGCTTAATTAGTGTTCGGCAGAGAAACACGTAACATGTTGTAGGGACATCAGATGCAGGCTACATTAAGCATGTTTTTCTACAGTCAGAAGTACCTATGCCGCAAAAATCGCTTGAAGCACGGTGCACTTGCCTTCCCAGTGTCTCTAACTTGTTCCAGCTGTACATCAGGAAATTGTAACATTGGTCCTGATGTGCATTTCTTACGTTTCTGAAGTTAACTCTGCTCTTGGAGGTCCATACTTGATAGGCTAGAGACTTTACAAGATAGCACTAAATGAGAACTTTGAGAACAGGTGGAGGGAATGCTCAATAATGTAAATGTAGACAAAGATGTTTAAAATATAAATATCTGTGTGTTTTAATGTGACTAAAAAAATTTAAGTACCAAATAAAAGTTATTCTGCGGGATCTGGGGCCTTGGTTCAGCAGTTAAAAGTACTCACCACTCTCACAGAGGACGAGAGTTCAGTCCTATGCACCCATGAGGTTGGTAATTTCTATCTGCCTGTAACTCCAGTTCCAGGAGATGTGGCACGCTTTTCTGGCCTCTGCAGGCACCGGGCATTTATGCAGTACACTTATGTACATGCTGGCAAAATTCTAATACAGGTAAAATAAAAATAAGAAAATCTTTTTAAATTTTTAAGTTAATTTTGAATTTCTTCTTTCTTGTGCTTCAATTGAACAAAATAAAATTAATCACAAGTAGGTGTCACATTTTACAGTTTGTTATAACAAAGATGTAATTGTTGAAATGACCCAACACCTCACCCATCACCACTTCCTATTATTTGCAAGTGTGAGGTAACCGGTAGAATTGCAAATACTGTCCCTCCTATCCTCTTATTTAATCAAAAGTTTCCGGGCATCTCTCCACTTTATCAAGGGTAACAGCCTCTCTAACAAACATCATCTGCAAACAGGCTACCGATTTTACTAATTCTGGAATTTTGTGGCAGAAACCTATTGGTTTACGTCCAGCAGTCAAAAGTCATAAAAATATCTGTAAAGAATTATGCAAGCATTGCTCTTCCAGGAAGGGGAAGGAAAAAAAAAAGGAAAACAGAAAGTCTGATCAACAATTTCTGCTTGGTTGCAATTTAATCAAGAAAAAAATGAGAAACTTTTATTTGGGCGCCTCTTTTAAATCGGGCATAGTTTTTAAGCAAGGCCTTGGTGAAAACTGATGTAGCAGCTTGTTTATCGTGAGGCACCGGTCCAGCACGTCGGGTTCACATCCTTAATACCTTTGATGTTGATGTCCTTACAGCCCCTCAAGCTTCCCCCTTGAGGGCCATGTGTCATGAGAGTCCATTTCTAGTCATCTCAGAGATAGGTGTGCTGAAGCTTCCAATCAGCACAGTGTGCATACTTCTGTCCCATGCTCATCTTAGTACTCAGGCTACACATTCTACTCCAGAAGAGCCAAGTTACTTCATGTGAGATCTATTTATAAAAATCTAACTTTGGGCTTTTTATGCAGGGCTTGAATATTGCATTTAACGTCTCGGGGCTTAATTCTAGGCTTCAAATCTTCCTCATTCAAACACGATGCTTTTCACCCTTCCTCACTCCTGGTGACCTACCAAATAACTGATTACCTGGGAAGCTAAATATATCTAAAATAAAAGGCTAACTATCCTAACACCTCCTACAGTGGACTAATCTGGGAAAACTGAGGACAAATCTAAAGCATACTTTGTGACACTAATGCAATCTAGAATCAAAACAAGCTTCTAGACAAATATAGAAGTTTCCAGTAATTCTGTGGTTCTGGAGTGTTTAACTCCTATGCAACAGGGACTTGAAATGGACAGTTAGATGTACACAAAATGTCAAGAACAAAATGATGGGCTGGCTAGATGGCGCACACCTTTAATCCCAGCACTCGGGAGGCAGAGGTAGACAGATTTCTGAGTTCAAGGACAGACTGCTCTGCAGAGTGAGTTGTGAGTTCCAGGGCAGCAAGAGCTGCACAGAGAAACCAAGCCTGAGAGAGACAGAGACAGAGCGAGCGAGCGAGCGAGAGAGAGAGAGAGAGAGAGAGAGAGAGAGAGAGAGAGAGAGAGAACAAGACAATGGGAACCACCATGGACAGATAATTCATACAACTACCAAAGACCAAATAATAAAAAATCACAAGGTAAATTTTTAAAGGCTCTTTCAAAAGAGATTTCACAACTAAAATAAAAACTGAAAGAAAAGTGAAGATTATAAGTACACACCTTGAAAGGCAAGGCTTTTTGCAAATGAGGAAATGTGTGCCTTGGAACCCACAATCTCTTTGCAAATAGGGAAGTCTAGCTCATCCAAACCAGTGATGGGCTTCTATTGCCACTATATAAGGATTGGCAATAGCTGAAAGGGCAGCATTTCATGTTAGCCAAGTCACGTGCTTTTCATCTCTGAACTCCTCTTGAAGCCTGTAGGACCCTACCCAGGAAACATTTCAGAGTGACTCACACATGTGAAACTCTTATCATTGCGACAGTCTGCCCTGCTTCATCAAGTGGCACCCAAGAATTATCACTCTCTCAATTCCCAGTTCTCACTCAGGCTCTCACCAAAATTTGAGAGGCAGACCTTGTAATTGTTTCCTAAGAATAATTGCTAGCATTTTCTGGGATTCTATTAAAAGTCGGGCATCACTTAAAAACCTTACAAATATTATTTCATTAGTACTCTATTGGGGTAAGAACTAACCCCCCCATTTTGTAGACAGATATTAATTAACTTGACCCTGACCACTAGACAAACAAATTCCAGGTCAAGAATTCAACTGAAAATTTAAAAAAAAAAAAAAACAAACAAAACCTAGCCAAAAGCTCAGGTTTATTCAGGCTGTGCTGCGTTATTTTCTATGTGAGGGGACACACAAACGCCATCTACTAATGGGTTCCATCGTACTCTATGCACTTATAGGAAAGGTGAAGGTAAGGGTTCATTCCTTGAGGACTATGCAGACAGATTCTATGCAGTGCCTGCTTTCAGCGCTCAGAGGAAAGAATCAACAATGCTTCCTGTTCATCTAGAAACAAACACTTTACTACAATACACGAAACAGTGCTTATAAAGTCACCCAAAGGGCTTCGGGAGACACAGAGGTAGAGATGAGCGACTTCTTAAATTTTTTCAGGGCAATGTGCAGAAAAGATGAAAAATAGCCAAAAGTCTCGAGGAACAAATAACCCTTTCTAAAAAGGAAGGAAGGCAGAGGAGGGAGGTGGTTTGTGGTTGTTGCGATCGCTGCTGCCACCATTTAACTCAGGGCTGTAGGTGACCAAGTTCCACACTAAGAATATGTGTCAGAAAAAGTCTGCAAAGACAAGGTTGGAACAGAGGCACAAGAAAATCCGGGGCAGCAGGCTTGTCTGCAGCCCTGCTCAAGTCCCCTGAGAATAAGCACTTTGGGAAATGGATTACATTCCCTCCGCCACCACCCTTTACTGATTCAGTCCACATTTGTTTCCATTAGTTAAATTAAGCCGGGTCTTAATCCTAATGTTCAGGATCTGTGAAAAGCCAGTTAATATTAACCCACTTGCTGGGGTGCCACAGCAGAGAAGACAGAGAGGGAAGAAAGTAGGGAGGAGAGGGTGGAGAGAAAGAAATGAAGGAGGGAGGAGTTATTTTCGCTCCCATAGCAGTCATTTTTTTCCAGACCAATCTTAACAGTGCTGTATTGCTTTGGAGAAACGAGTAAACTATGGAGTATTTGAGGGCAAAGGGCACGTGCGGTGAAGAATCAGTAAAAGGAGTCATTTGAGAACTGAGAATGAGACAACTTTGACAAAAAAAAAAAAAAAGGCGAGAAGGAAGCCTGGGTGGCATCCAACGGACTGTGTGAGATTACCAGGAGAGGAGAGGAGAGTGACCCTGGTCTACAGAGCGAGTTCCAGGACAGCCTCCAAAGCCACGGAGAAACCCTGTCTCCAAAACAAAATGTAAATGCAGGGGTCCACAAGCCTCCAAGAGGGGGCCAAGCGATCATCGGGGCAGCACGATGGTGTTGGTGCCGATGGTTTTTAAGGAGGCTGTGGGAAGTGAGGGAGGAAAGACAAAATCTGGAAGGAGCTAAAAGCACTCATGAGGCTAAGGAGGGAGATGGGATTTGAGTGACGAGAACGCCAGCATCATCCTTCTCTCTGGGAGTTGCGGGTCTGCCTTCAGAGATGACGATGTCCCGTGAGAGATGTCCACAGCCCAAGCCTGGAGCACAGTCAGCGCTTAGCAAACACGTGAGTGAGCAAATGACTCTGCAGCACAAGCACACATGTAGAAATACATACATGGATATTTGGGATGGTTTTTAAAACTAGCTTGAAAAGAAATCGCATTCTATAGCCCTCAGCCTCAAACAGAGCCAAAAATACCAACAAGCTTTGCTGACACTGAGCATCATGGAAAAGGATCATAATTGTGACATATTGGTTCATTTGACCCTGCCCTGTGTACCCAAAGCCAACCCACCGGTAGAATAATCGGCTACTGTGAAAGCTGGAATAATATAAACCCAGAAAACTTCATTTCCATAAAAGAAATCCCACGCCACCCTTAACCACATGACCTGCATCTACTGTCAGTGTTTTCCTACAAAAATACATCACCCCTCACCCCACTAATGTTCAGTCAGTAGAATGCTTCCTGTTTCCTGCAGCAACAACAACAATAAAAATCAAATAAGATCAGGCAATATGTGGAGAAGGTGGAGCTAAGATTCCCATGCAGGGAAAAACCAAAGCTGCAAAGCTGCTAATGAGCAACAATTACAACTATTTGGACTTTCACAAAATAAAAAATAACAAATAAACCTGGTCACTCTAACAGCAAGAAAGAGTTGTTACACAAAATGTGAACTAGTTAAAGATCTTCTAGGAAAATTGGGATGTTACTTTCTGTAACTTCTCTATGCCCTTGAACTGAAATAGAATAAGTAACTCCATTTCTAAAAGAGCAGATGACTCTGTCCCAGGCTTTGGTTGTCGTTTTGAACGTTAACACTAGTGTTGGCGTTTTCAGTGCCGTATGCGTCTTCGGCAGTCTGGTGCACTCCTCAAAATTATATTTACAAAAGCAAAAAATAGGCTTACGAAAACTGCTGAAGTAAAACTGCAGTTGACAAACAACTAAAATAGCTGTCTGAAACCAGACACGGCAGTACACGTCATAACCCCAGCACTAAGGATGCTAGAGCGAGAAGGCTGCCCATGTTCAAGGCTAACCTTGGGTACAGAGTTGGTTTGAGTCCAGTCAGGGACACGGCATTCAAATGTGAGACACTGTCTCAAAACAGATAGATAGATAGATAGATAGATAGATAGATAGATAGATAGATTGATTGATAGATAGATAGATAGATATTATATATACACATAAATACATACACTCAAGTATCTATTAGTTCTCTGTGGTATGTGTCTTAGAGCCTAACTCATAGCTAAAGGAAATTCTCAGTTGCCGTCAAAGATTCTCCCCATCTGAAAACACAAAGGCCAAGCTGAGAACGTTTGGCTGTCTCTCTTATAAAAACTACAGAAGATATCCCTAATGTTCACTGATTGTGGGGATTGGGTAAATGAGCACAAACGTCCCCCCCTTAGAAGTGCTAGGAGTTACCTAAGAGAGGAGGAAGTGTGACTTCAGCTGGCAAAGGGAAGACTGAAGTCTGTGGACATGGAGATTCCCGCAGAGAAATGTCATCAAGGAAACTGACTCGACCGCAAGCTTGGCTTCTAGAAGGGCCTTGAAGAAAGGAGAGCGAAGAGGAGTACCTTCATGTGTCCCCAAGAAAATGTTTTTCTTTCTGTGTGTACAAATGGCAGTCTGAGCACCTGTGACCATGCTACCAGGTGTGTTTGGTCCCTATGATGTTTTCCCTAAAACCTCCATAGATGGATCCAGATTCTGGCAAGAAAGATTTCAGTTTCAATAAAATCCTAAATATATCACTATTCATTAAAAATAGTAACATCACTATAACCATGCAAATTGCATAGGGTATATAATGCACATGAAATGCTTAAAATAAAGGCCCACAGGGTGACACGTTTCTTTTTCTTTAGTTAGTTGACTGATTGGTGTTGGCATGGGGTACTTTTAACTCTAAAAGATTACCGAAATGGCCTTTGGCCAGGTAAAGTAGATACTTGATAATATATGTAATAGGAGACAGCCATGAGGGAAGTGATGCCTAGTAACAGGGGAGAATGTGGGTGAAATAGCTGGGCTTCTTGTGTTTCCTTCCCTTGGCTTTCTTTGCTGTGGGTAAATGAGTCTTTATTCTTTAAAGTGGACACAATGACTTATAGAATATCACTTCCTACTGATAGCACCAACAATCTTTCATTCCCAGAAAGGAAACTTTGGTGAAATGTGACAAACTACTCTATTTAATTTTCTGACATTCAATTAAAATTCTTGAAACCAAGAACTACAACAAAAACGTCACTTGTTTATAAATGTTCTTCTTAGGGAATAGTCATTATGTTGCAAAGACTGTTGATGCTATAAAATAGTTCCCATCTATGGTTTGAATTCACTTGCAACAAGCCATAGAAATTACAACCTACCTTGCCTTTAAAGTTATTTTACCTCATGGCCTTTCTCATGTACAAAATTTTTCTTAATCACAACTTACAAAATACAAGAAAGCAAGAAATAAGAATGTTTTTTAAAAAAAGAATGTACCAAATAGCCACGAGCCCACTCAAAGCAGATATCAGAAGGCTAGTGAAACGAGTTGTGCTAAGTGTGTTCACTTCCATCAGTTGAGAGAGTGTGTGTCTATCCCCTCTTCCTACAGTCATGGTAAAATCAGAGCACTCTCCGTGACTGCCATGAGGGGGGTGTGTCCACCTCTTCCACATAATGAATTATACTGGACATCTTTCCACAGCCTACTTACAACTGCTGACGCCTGGGACTTGGGAAACAATATCTCACTACAGAAACGCTTTCAGGAACAAAAGCCCAGGAACTCTATTATATTTCCGCAAATGCTTTTGCAGACATGGGAGATATGAAGTCGAGAAAGAAGTAATTAAATGAAAAGGTTATAGATGGAAAAAGTCTGAAGAAAAAAAGCAACTGAGTCCTGGGAATAGCAGGAGATAAAGTAGCCAGAGGCATTTGGCCTTTTCTGAACAATTTTAACACAGAACTCTTGGCAATCAGAAGAGGCGATTACTGGAACATCCTGCTTCATGGAGTGAAGCGAGGCTTTTCTTTCACCCGTGTTTTTTATTTAAATGGTTCTCAAAGACTTTCAGTTTTCACATTATTTTTTACAGGTTTCTATCATCCCACCATTACCCTCCAATCCACTTATTCTCTCATTCACTCAACACTTATTGTGATCCTACTGTGTGCCAGCCACGTTCTAGAAACCAGTGTTATATACACAGCAAGGCGTAAATCGTATGTAATATAAAACACAGTAACCATTGTCCTCAGGACTCCTATTCTGTGGAAAAGACAAGAGTCGATAAGCAGATACTCTGTAGTGTTGAAAAGTTAAGAGAGCTGTGAGCATAAGCTAGAGAGAGCACTGTGCACATGCGTGCTGCTCTGAGAATCACCAGCCCACTAGAATAGTCCAAGCAGGGAGAGGGCTGATGCCTAGGCCACCACTAGTATTGCTGTTACTGTTGGGGCATGTGATATGTGGGTGTGTACTTGTGTGATTGTGAGCACTCACGTACCATGGTGTAGCGGCTGGAGGTCACTGTCCAGTATCTTCCTCATTCACGCTCCATTTTACTTTTCTAAAGATTATTTGTTTTTCATGTTTTATTTTATGTGTACTGGTGGTTTTACCCACGTGTGTGTCTACACTCCATGTGAAAGCCTGAGGAAGCCAGAAGAGGGCATCAGATCCCCGGAACTGGAGGTACCTACAGTTGAGAGCTGCCCTGTTAGTGCTCAGAAGTAAATCGAGGTCCTCTGCAAGAGCAGCCAGCGTTTCTGAGTGATGAGCCACCTCTCCAGCCCTGCCCCTCTTTCACTGAATCTAGAGCTCACCCATTAGCTAGGCTAGCAGAGCAACAAAAATTCCCAGGGTCTTTCTATGCTCTCCAGCCCTGACTCTACAGACTCAAGCTGCCACACCCACCTTTTTATGTGTGTGCCGGGCAACTGGTCTCAGCTGCCCACACTCAAGTGATTTACCCAGTGAGACATTTCTATAGCCCCCTTAACTTGTGTGCACGCCCACGTGTGAGTATGGTTGTGGGTGAGTATGCATGGCACAACCGCTTGCTGCCAAATATGCCGGGACAGCAGGCCTGCAACCTTCCAGGGATTCTCCGGTCTCTGCTTCCACTGTGTTGCAGGCCTGCTGGGGCTGCAGATGCTTCTTACACATCCTCTAACACATCCATCCTTACGTGGGTTCTGGGGATCACAACACCCGTTCTCATGTTTGAAGAGCAAATGCACTATCCACTGGGCCATCCTGCCAGGCCTCCGCTGGTATTTCTAAGGAATAAGTACATATGCTATCAATGCTTTCATATGTGTTGCCTGCAATGAAATAAACCCAACAAAGAAACAGTGTCTGGGAGGAAAGGCTTTCTGCAAGATCCCTTTAGTCTTAAATTTCACAACTGTCTGTAAGTTCTCTAAACACACTGACATGTTAAAAAGTAAGTATTATAGACGTAGAAACAAGCTACAGTAGTTAAGTCAATTGCTTGGGCGATAATGAGACTATAAGATGAATTATCAATATCTGTAATCGGACCAAATACTGCCATCGAGAGAGCAGAGCGTTATCGTTATCTTTTAAGCAGTTCCACAAAAGAAAATAACTCTCAGCAAGTAACTGGTCTTTATAGTCAGGAGCACACAGGAAAGGCAGTCTCATCCACCTCTGTCTTGGCCCTTTGTCTCACCCCTCACCCCTTCCCCCTCCCCCCGCGCCTCCCCTACCCCCCCCCCCCCCCGGCTGTCTCATGCTAATTTAACCACTAATCCTTATGAGAATGAACAGGACCACACTGGGGAACATTTTGGTTTGGTCTGCTGTGGCTTAGTTTCACCTCCCCCATCTGTGAAAATCTAACCTTTATTTCCTGGCACTGGACACAAACTGGCTGAGCTGGAATTGGCTCTACCAATTATAGTAGTTCCGGTAGAAACAGTGACCACCAGCCAGATTGACTCAAATGTCACCAAGTGGTGGGAGGCATCACCATATAGCCAGAGTCTGGGGCAACATTGGGTTGGCATGTGTCCAGGCTTTAAATTACTTAAAAAGCATTTCTATCCATACTAACTTCATTTATCAAATAATGAGGCTAAATATTCCCCTATCTCTACAAACAAATGTGAACAACTTGTTCTTTGATGACATCCGAAGTTAAGTGACGGCCTCTGAGGTTAGCAGGTATTGTCTGCACCACATTTAGATTGCAATTGGCAATATGCAATCTTGCCAGCATTTCAGAAACCTCTCAAACTCACAGAGTTAGGGACCCACATGAAGAGGACATGGCTTCACTCCCCACTTTCAAACCAAGAAGTAGCCATTCCAAATTCTAGGCTGTGTCATCAAAAAAAAAATCTCAGGGTATGTTTTATTTTTAAATTCATTACTGCTCTTACTCACCGCCATCCAGTCCAGTCTCCAACGCTGTTGGTGTCTGGCATATTTCCCATCAGCAGGTTTTTTTGTTTTTTTGTTTTTTGGGGTTTTTTTTTTTTGGTCACAGGTGGGTGGCAAAATGTTTGCTTTTGCTTTCTGGTTGGTGTTGGACAAAAGCCCAGAACTTGGTTAGACTAAGGTCGAAGAACTGGGTTTGCTACTATACCCTTTCTACTTTCAGAGACCAGTGGGATGAGGGAGGAGTTTCTTTGTGTGCACTTCCCCATAGAGTAGGCAAGAAGAGAAAATAGAAGTTCACCGAGACAGGACATTAAATTGCAGCTGTACTGGGAAGTAGCTGAGATCCTTCGGCCACAGAAATCAGCTGTTTGCTCCAGGCCCGAGTCAACCACAAGGAAAAGGAGAAGAAAGGATGTTTTTCGTCGCTGTTCCCTTGAATGATGACTGTCTTCTTCATTCTGACTACATGTTGTGATGAGCCCATCTGGACAGGCATGGTCTGTAATCAGAGAAATGATTCAACCTATATGATGCCCATCCTACCTTATCTATTTTATTAATTAAGACTATAAATAACAGATTCACATTTTTTTAAAAAAAGCTCAGGATGGAGCTGGAGAGATAGCTTAGTGGTTAAGTGATGCCCCAGAGGATCTGGGTTCAATTCCCAGTACCTACCTGATGGTTCACAACCATTTGTAACTGCAATCCCAGGAAATCGAAATCCCTCTTCTGGTCCCCATAGGCACTTGAATGTATGTTGTATTCATATACACACTCGGGCATAAACATAGATACACATCAAATAAAAATAAATAAATCTTTAAAAAAAATATGGTCCAGGGTATAGAGTATTCTTTAAGCGCAAAGCTCCAACAGTCTAGAAATCGCTCTTTCCATCCTTTGCCCTTATTTCCCGGAAGTGGCTTATTCCTTGGATTCATATTCTGCTTACAGTGAGCTGGGTTCACAATCTAGCAAAACCACAAAGGATGTGCTGCTTTCCAGCGAGTTCCAGGAAAGACTAAGTCTGCCTAGGCCACGTGCTGTCACATTGCACACAGCCGTGGACAACGCTCTATGCTTTGATTGTATGAGCCTAAGTCCTAGTAACTGTGTCAGTTCAGTGCAACCCACAGGGACCAAGATTGTGCAAGGGCACTTGTGGAAGAAAAATGAAAAATAAAAAAGCAAAAGTGGAAACTAGGCAAGAAACAGGAAAAGGAATTTGCTGAGACAGAAACTTTCTTAACTTTTCAAATTTTTAAAGTATTTTAAAGTGCCGGGTGATGATGGTGCACACCTTTAATCCCTGCACTCAGGAAGGCAGAGGCAGGTGGATCTCTGTGAGCTTGAGACAAGCCTGGTCAACAGAGCTGGTTCCAGGACAGCCAGGGTTACACAGAGAAACACTGTCCCAAAAAAACAAAAACAAATGAGAAAACAAAAAATATTTTAAAGTAACAGAGCCCAACGTGCAGCTGCTTCTGGGAATTGAAAATGGCAAAGAAACCCTTGTCCTCTGCAGAGCCTGGACTGCAAGAAACCCAGAGAAGTATCAAGGGTGTTAATGCTAATCAAGAAAAAGACAAATCAGCCCTTATATCCAGAGTCAAAGATATCTCCAGAGGAAGTGAACATCACACCATTATAGAGTCATTTCCTTGAGTTAGGCAAAAAAAATATCTCTAACGGTATTTAAATCTCTCTTTCTTTTCTTCATTCCTACCCTCCGTACTTAAAAAACAGATAGAAGGCAAATATTTAAGTGTATGTGTTTCTCCCACTTGTTAATGATAGACCATCCCATCCAATGCTAGGAATAGGAACCACTGCAGGCACAGTTGACATGGAAATCCCTGAGCAGGGACTCTGATGGAGGGCAGCATCTGGAAGGATCTGATGACATACCTACAGGAAAAAAGACTGAATCCTGCCAACACCAAGGCCTTGGGAATTCAGGTTACTGACATCTTTTGGAAACTTAATTTTTCCCTTACAGCTAAGGTTTAAAGAAAAACTAGGAGAGTTATGAATTGTGTGTGCCTCCTAGGCCTAAAGGGATAATCAATCTTTTAACCACGAGATGAATAAGTCAAGTGCCTCTCAAGTTTAATACTAATAAAGGCAATTTCTTCCATCCTTCATATCCCAGTAATTTAATCTTTCTTTTCTGGAACTCTGGGTTGCCTTCAGCAAAGAAAAGGGCTTACATAACTGAAATATATTTGCCTCCAATAACAATAAAATTCAAATTTTTTTCATCCACCTAATAAAGATAAAATGTCACTGGTTTGAGGCTACATTTGAGAATACAATACTGTTGTCAACAGTGTCAGTTCATGATGGAGTCAAACCTGGTCTAGAGATCAAATGTCCTGCTCCGTTGATCCCAGCGGTAGACAGGTACCTGGCCTACTCTTTACCAATAAGAATTTAGTTCATCAGATTTCCTGTACTATGAAGTCATCATCTCTTGGGTCAATAGCTGTTTGGAATAGGAGTCAAGAGAAAGATAATAAAGACCTGAGACAAAACAGGTTGGGGTCTCTTGAAAAGAAGACAAAGTATGGCTTCATTTTGTTTTGTTTTGTTTTTATTCATTTGTTTTTTAAGACAAAAATCCCAACATCTAGCCCAGGCTAGCTTGCAGCTTGTCATCCTCTTGATCTCAAATCTTGAGTGTTGGGATTTTAGGTCTGCACCACCATGGAATTTTTTTTTTTACTTTCCTCTTGCAAAGAAAAGCTAGCAGAGTTATGAATTGTGTGTCCTTTCTAGACCTAAGGGAAAATCAATCTTTAAACCTGTCGACATAAAGTACCAACTCTATACAGAAAAAGGAAATAGTTTATTCCGAGCCCAATGTGAGCAACCATGACCTGGGGACCCAGATTCAGTGTTCCGCCACAACAGAGGTTACAGGGAAAAAAGCCAAGAATCAATGTGTTTACAAAATTCAGTTGTGGGGTCATCTGGTAGGCAGGCTGCAGAATGTCTGGGCAATCGGTAGAACTTCAGCGTGATCTTTGCACAGTCTTCGCTTTAGGATTGGTGAGTCTGAGTGTGTCAAACTTGCTGAGACATTTCAGTTTATCTCAAAGTCAACAATGGTAGTTAAGATAGAGAAGTGGATAGTAAAAGACAGCCCAAAGAAATTTTGGTTCTTAGTCTGCATGGAGAAAACATTCTGTTCAGCCAAAATCAAGTGGTCCACAAGATCATTAACACAAGATGCAGATTCCTACCAGAAAGAACTACAGTTCCCACACCACAGGATGAACGAGTCAAGTTCCTATTGTGTTTACCACTTGGCCATCTACTACTATTACTTACTATTATAAGCTGTGTCATCACAAGCACAATAGAGTCTCTTAGCCAGATGCAATAAACCTTGGAAAGGCATAACTTACTTCCCTATGATTAAGCAGCCTGGTGCACATAACATGAAATTCCCAGAGGAAAACAATGTAGTGGTCAGAATGGCTGGTGCTCTTGAGAGAGCGGGGTCTGTGTGTCAGGAATCAGATCTCTGTATCAACAAGGGTTAAAGCCAGATGCTACCCCATGACAAATCAGAAAAAAAGCACTGATATCCCTCCCAATCTGTCTCTCACTCTACCTAGTTCCCTACTAGGTCACTAATCGTGAGGCCTCTTGGAGACACATACCCTTCTCTCATCTGAGTCTTCAAACTCAGAAAAATCAATGCTGCAAAACCAGTGGATTTGTTTACATTCTTTTCCAGCCTAAGAATACTCTCAGATAAATCTTTGAAAAATACATGAATAGTAAGTAGGTTTATTAACAAGCACAGCAGATATTCGTGGCGTGGCACAAACATATTAAGCCTCTTAATGTCCTAACCACTGCACTCAAAGTACAAACTTCATTGCATGAAGACAGAAATGATTTCATCACAACTAGTTATCAGCACAGGACTCTTCGGAAGACACTGAGGCCTCAGCTGACTCGTGGAAGAGTTGCAATCAGGCGAGGAGGAGACCCGCTCCAGTGTTGTGAGAAGAAGCTTCCCCAGAGGCTGAATCTGAACCTTGGCAAGACTGTCATGGAAGTTAAACCAGATGGTTGGGAGGGAGACGGACTTGGAGAACTTGGAATGATCTTTCCCCCCAAGTTTTCACGATCGGTTAGGCCTTGAACTGGTGGATTTGAGCACCTCTCTAGAAGGATACACCGATTGTACACGTCATCAGCCAAGCCAGTTGTGTACTTCGTCAGTCCTCTGCAAACATGCATTTTTTTCATCTGCAGATTCAACAAACTATGAACCAAGAACTATTTAGGAAAAAATATTTTTCATCTTTTCTGCATGGGTAGGTGTTTTTTTCTTGCCATTGTCTTCCAAACAATAAAGTATGACATCTATTTAGATAAATTTACGTTGCATGGTTACCAAGTAGTCTAGATGGTTTAAAATAAACAGGACGGGACGAGGGGCACTCATTACACAAGGCTTGGGCATACCTGGGTTTCAGTACCATCCTGAAGCAATCCTTGTGGGCTTAAGAGATAGATCTGCATTTGAAATGAAAGCCTGAGCACTCCAGATTTTTTAAGCTCTGACTGTGTAAGAATCGGGGACCTAGGAGGGGGAGCGATGCCACCATATCGTCTGAACAGAGGCAACACGGAACGGAGGAATACCTAAGGTGCTTGTCCACTCGCTCTTTTCCTAGCAGCCCAGAGGCCTCTGGCTCCAGCTGGAAAGGAGCGCCTCTCTGCCCCTTTCCTGAGACTGCAGCTTGCCAGGGATGCAGTGATTCTAAGAGCTCCGGAAAACCCCTTTTAAGTCCCGCTTGCCAGCGGAAAACGGCCACATCTGCAAGCCAGAGCAACACAAAAAGTTCTGGTCCTTCCAGCTGCACGGGATTCCCAGGTCGAACTCTTCCCGGAAACTTTGCTTCACAGCTCCTCTTGCGAAATCAAGCGGGCCCTCCCTAGGCTCTCTGGCTTTTTAAAGGCAGGAGGGAGCCCGAAGGCAGGCAGACCACAGGCTGGCAACCTCGCTCTGCTTGCCTGGCAGCCAGTGCCCACCGCAGCTGCGCCTGACCAGCCGTCCTCTGGGCGCCTCTCCCGCAGGTGGGTCACTTTCCTGGCTATTCCCTCGTCGCTTTCGCCAGAGGCTGAGGTCCCTTTCCTGTCTCAGCCCACCTCCAGCCCCCGTTTTTCTGAACCCCACTTTCCAACCAGCTGATACTGAGATATAGGTAAACTCACCCCATATCTCTCACACAAAAAGGTCGCTCAAGGCTGCAGCAGAATCAGTTCATCAATTCAGCCAGTCTTTACCTTCCCGAGGACAAAGAATCAGGGCTGGGTTCTTTCTCTGTCTAACTGGATTCCTGCAAATCTGGAGCGCCCGTGGGACAGGAGCCTGGAAGAATGTAGCAGTCTAGCAGTGTAATACAAGATCTAAGGACTTCCTCATACAGACCTGAAATTGGACAGTCGTTATTCCTTGATCTAATTTAAATACCGTTAAGCAGCTTAGCGATGGCTTTTCCAGGGAAATACTGTCTGTGATGCACTTTCCTGCCTGAGGGAAAGAAAGTCTGTCCAGAAGCAGGTGGTAAGAGGTTTGGGGATTTTATTTTTTGTTGTTGTTGGCGTTTTTCTTTTTCTCTGAATGGCACTTTAAAAGATGAATGGTGTGTCCTGAAAAGCAAGTGGCCTGAACCACGGGGTGGGGGGGTTTAGAGTTCTTGTCCTAGTTCTACATGGCAGCCCAGTAGCTTGGCCTCAGTTCCACAAATACACCTTGGAAGTAGATTGGTCCAAGAATATCCACAGACCAGCTCTACAAGGTAAAAAGCCTTGAGACTGGAGGTGTTGGAGGTCTCTAGTTATAACCAAGCAATTTTCATGATTTTGCAAGCTTTGTTTTTATAAGGAAATCACCCAGCTGTTCTCCTAGGAGCATCTTAAAGATTCACCACATTTATCACTCCGAGAATGCTCTGGGCTTTCAAAACCATTCTTCAGCCTTGCCGTGGGAGAAAGTCCAATTCTGTATAAATGGCAGTCATATAAATGTCACTCACATGAAAGAACAATTTTTTTCTGATACAGTAGGTGTGATTTTATAAAACGGCACATTTATTTGAAGCAGTAACTTTTTCCAGATATGGCCTTTGCAAGACCCTGGGTTTTTTCAGAACACTGTGATTTAGCACGGTGTGAAATCCTACCTGTGTGCATTCCACCTGCATGGCAAACACCAGAAAACAGGATGAAGCACTCTCTGTTACCAGACTTCAAGGTTGTAAACTAAATGGTACATGTGTACCTTGAAATTGGGTCAAAGCACTTTCTCCATTTGGCAACACTTATGATTTTTGCTGAAACTCACATAGCATACACAAGGCCTGACCTCTAATGGCATCTGCCATTCATAAGCTTACTAACTGTTGTTTAGGAGAAACCAAATAGATTTGTATAACCTTCTATTTAAAAAAAAACTAAAATATTAAGCCCTGCAGTGCGGTACCTACAGCTACAGAGAAATGGGTTTGTTTGTGATATAGAACATTAGAGTGATGAGTCACTCCATGTTACCTTGTCTCTTGAAGGATTACCCTTAAATTACCCTACATCATCAATACCAGTATTTCTGCTTTCAAAGTGTACAGAGCTGATTCTGCAGTCACAGAAACACATGTCAGTTTTTCATGGTCCTCACTATCTAGTTCCCTTGAAAATAAATTTAAGGACTAGAGAGATGGTCAGTGGGTAAAACACTTGCCCCCAAAGCGTGGGGATCTGAGTTCAAGTCCTCAGTACTCTCAAAGGACACTGGTTCCCAAGGCGTACACATATCTCAACATTGGGTTAACTACAGTAAGGATCCCCTAGCCCACTGGCTAGATACCTTTGCCGAATCAGTGAGCTCCAGGTTTAGTAAGAGCCCCTGGGTAGGAGGATGGGAAGAGGTAGGAGGGTGACAAGGGGAACGGGTGAAATTAATGGGGGAGGAGTGAATATGCTTGAAATGTATCATGTGCATATATAAAAAAGCTATAATGAGGCCCATTATCATGTATAATTAATGTATTCTAACTATAACATAGGACAGGAAGCAATCCAGGAAGATGGCCAACACTGACCTCTGGCCTCCACGCCACATGTGCACACACACACACACACACACACACACACACACACAAATAGGTACTTGTGCATAGATGCAGTTAAATAAATGAGTACATTTAGGTAACTGTATAAGTTGCTATAAAAATATTTTTTTATTATTTGGAAGTCAGGAAAAGATTGACAAACTTCTTTTGAGAAGGAAACAAAGCCAATAGAAAGCATATAGTCACCCATCAAAGCTAGATGACTTGTTAGGACTCAGCTGTTGTCTGAGGACCCCGTTTAGCACTTCCTGCCTAACAAATGAATGACCCAAGTATCCACTCATAATTCCCACCACGAGAAGCAGGAATAAGCCACACATAGTCACTTCTTTGAATGGGCTTTAGGACTTATTCAAAGATTAGACTAGATAATAATAGAAACTATGTTTACAAAGACAAGGTCTCTCATGTTACCTGTTCACATCCTAAGAGAATGGCTCACTAGTTAATTATGAAGACTTCTCAAGCAGTTCTACATGATATGTTAACCCTACTGAATGCTTCTCGGTGACTTTTAGGTCATTTCCAAATGGTTTCAATTAACATTTGTCCTTTTGTTAAGAAGAAACCAGTACTACAAAGAATAAAACTAAGTAAATAACTAAAGAGTAATGAACACTTAAAGCAATGTGCGATAAGAAAATTACTTGAGCTATATAGAAATAATTTTTCTTCCAAAATTGTTGAAGAATAAAGAACAAAGATTGCTTATATTGTTTTAAGATTGTCTTTCAGAAACATGCCATTGAAAAACAATGCCCTGGTGTACTAAAAGAAATATTTCCACTATAATTAAGCACACCCACGTGTGGCAAGCTCTTTCTTCATTCTGCTTTGACAGGATCATTCTTAAGAAAAGTAACTTTGAGAGCTGTGTGGTTCTTTCAAATATAAAGGGCATCATTGTTCCTAATATCAGAATAAAGTTCACTTTTCTCCTCAAAAGCAAAGAGAATGTATGGGAAGGGTAATTTTGAAAAGTTAAGAGCTGTAATTATACATTAAAACTAAGAAGTAGAAATCTAAGTATATAGCACATCTCTAAAAAAGAGTTATTAGTGGAACTGGAGAGGTGCATACCACTCTTGCAGAGGATCTGAGCTCAGTTCCTAGTACCCATACCAAAAGATTCACAACCACTTGTAACTACAGCTCTAGAGGGACTTAATGTCCCTGGAATTATTGTGAACCTACACACACACACACACACACACACACACACACACACACACACACACACAAAGTCAACATTTTTAAGTTGTCAGAACACAAACTAGATAGTCCCTTTGGTCTCTGCACCCAATATTAAAGGAAATAAGATGTATTAAGAACAAAGTTGGATCTCCTAGAACACCTTTAGTGGGCAAAGCTATGGAATTAGGGCATAGGAAGACAGTTAATGTTGAATGGGAAGTATGTATCTTCCATCTAACCTGCTCTTTATAGAATATGGAAACCTCAAACTTAGCTTTGAGCCCAGTTAAACAATGGCTAATGTGACTCTGACAGGCTTTAGTAAACGTTCTCGTCCTGTCTCTGAGAAGATCAGAGTCCTTGATGTAGATTCCCAGTGTCTGTGCATCCCTGTGCCTGACCCTCACAAGTGTGGGTTAGTGGTTTCCTGTAATCTATGCTCTCCCTGAGACCCAAGCTCCCTGAGAATAGGACTCACTAGTTCCTCACTTCCTCCTTTTGCCTAACACAATGCCTGGCATAGAGAAGCTGGCGTAAATGTCTGGAAACATGAAAATTTACCAAATTCCTCCTGAAAACACCGACTTCTGTGTTGGAAAGATGCTACCCAAAGAGGTCCAAAGACAATGAGAATGTATGATACCTGTATTGTTTCAGTTAACATGATGAAAAGTCAGATTTTAACCTTGCCATTTGAAGAGGAGCTTAAGGTTGTTTTATTTAACATAGAAATAGTCAAAATATTACAATTGTTTTTTTATTAATAGACAACACTGTAGAAATGGTGTTTCCTTTGCTTTCATACATTACTAGGCTGGCATAAAGTATGAAGTCCATGGACAGTTCAAAAGAGCCTATTCATGTCAAAGCATTCTTACACACACAAACCCACTACTAAGTTTCTAGTTAATTCTTCTGCAGCACAGAAGTTTGGAGGTGATTTGTTTATCATGTTCAATTCTGCAACAAATAAAAAATAGTATAGGAAATGGAAAGATTGAGACAAAGTTAATTTAGTAAATGATTCATTGCAATTGACAACAATGTGCCAATTGCAGACTTTTCCAAGTTGAGATTCTAAAATATCCTTGATATATTTCTGAATCATTTCTGAGAAGCTGGAAGACATTCTTGGTTGAGGGTAGTACATAATGACTCCCTTTGGGAAGCAAGAGTCCACAGGTATTAGATTTATAGGTCAAATTACATGGCCCAGTGTGTGAGGAGAGCATGGGGCCTTTATTGCAGTGCTGGAGATCAGATGGATTGTTTTCAAAATTAGTCTGGGAGCCTTCGGGGAAGGGGTGCCCTTACGGGAAGATTTAGGCATGAAATACAATCCGGGTAAGAGAAGTGGTTTCATCTCTCCAACCAGTTGCTTTCCCAACTCGATGGGCACAGGCCATATTTGACAGAAGGGAATGAAAGGTAGGGTAAGCGCTTGTGCTACAATAACTGGCTCTCTAAGGAAAACCGTCCTGATGTGCAACATTTGATGATTTCCGTGGTCAAAAACTCTATCTGTATTTTCTACTCAGCAAGCCAACTCTAGCCACTAGGGGGAGCCCAGATTAAAATCCTGGCTACTAAAAAGGGAAAGCTGTTTTCTTGAAGTGTCTTTACCAACTAGCGCTGTTCAGAAGCTTGTGTATCAGAGTATAATAAAAGCATGGGTGGCAACTGTCTCCTTCCAGTGATTCTCCTAGAGACATTGGGGCCCATCCTTTAGAGAGATGCTTTATAAATGACCACGAATGTTACCCCAAGGATGAAAGACTAAACTACCCCCCAAAATTCCTAAAAGTGGTAAGAAGATATTTTAACACAGAATGGAAAGGCACATGAGAAGGGTTTCTGAGTAGGCAGGAAGATGAGATACAGAGAAAAATTCTTCTGCCCCCTAATTGGTTTAGCAGCTATCAATACCTAGATAATAATTCCCAGTGACATTTATGGGTGTGAATTTTTTGGACAAACCTACTTGAAATTAAAATTATTAAACCACTTCCTAAACATCTCTGACAAAAACCAGGCTCAGTAGCTGAAACTAAATGTTTGGTAAATTGTTGGAGATACCAAATTAAGAAGCTGCTCATAAAATGCATACAAACTAGGTAGCCCGCATCATCCAGAGAGAATGTTCTCTCTGCTGGTGCTGAACTCCGGCTCCTGCTTCTGCTGCAAAATTATTGGTGAGCTACAGATTTGTAAGTTGGTCCAGATTTAAAATGCCAGCAATGGTCAAGATAAGTTAACCAAGACGTGACTGAATCTGTGGCCATGTCATGTGCCCAGACCCCAAGGAGTTGATCTAACAAGCTCCGACAGCTGGGATCTAACCTATGTGGCTAGGAAACCATAGAGCTCTCTTACTTTACCCTGATAGATAGTGCTGAGAGCTCAGTATGACCCCATGTATCCATGTGATGCTCAAACAAACCATAGTATCAATAAATAACTTAATAAAAATAATTTTCTGCACTGGAATTCAAATATATAATAGGCCTCCATCACTGTGGTGTCACCCAACTCTAGAAGGGAGTTAAGGACAGACTACTGCAGTTCAGCTACCGCCACAGCTAGTTCCCAGCCGGCATCAGCAGGTCACGTGGGGGTGGATAGACCACACAACCTTAATGTGAAAGTTATGTCTACTTACATTCTTCTGACTACGTCATCATCAAACAAGCTTCCCTGAGATAAACAGCGTTTCTCACAAAGTAATTGATGTGGTCTACTTTGCGGCAACTAACTAGCACTTGTATTGATGAGGAGTGTTAAGGCATCAACTAGTGGATGAACTCCGTTGGACACACCTGTTTTCTTAGCACCCAGCGCTTCAGCAAGAGAATTGACCCAAACTGAAGCCCAGCCTTACCTACATAGCAAGTTCTAAGACAGCCTGAACTACATGGCAAAACTATTTAAGAGAAAAAGAAATATGTGAATGTATAATATTAGTAACTTGAAATAGTTACTAATGTTTGGTGGAAATCACAAATTGGTGATTTATTCTGCTGTGGGCTTACTGGAATTTTTACTTAAGCTGACACAGCAGTATGGTCAACAACATGTATGTGTGAGAACATATACACAACAAGTAGCATATACATACTCACTTTCCCACCTGACTACAAGGAGTCACCCCGTCAAACCTGAATTTCATATTATAAGCGTTTTAGTATGGATGTGCTTCAGGTGTTGCAGAGGATATAGTTGCTCTAAAAATTACCCGCTATTTAGCTTAAATTCAAACTTAATTGGAATTGTGTGCCTTTTAGTTATTAAGTTTGACAATCCTCATTTATAGGCACCTCCTTACAGAGACTCAAGTTCACCTGCATAAAAAACTTTACTGCCCCTCTCTCATAGCAATTTTTTCTATAACCCTGCTCTGTATTCTTTGAAGTAGTTGCTACCTTCTAAACCAGCCTATTTATTATTTTAGTTATGTGTACATTGCCCAATTCCTTACAATAATGCACAGGCAGGTTTTAAAGGAAACAGATTCAGAGTCCTGACTTTCTACTTCCAAGGAGTCTAAATACTATATAAGATGCCTACATTCTTTGTTTCTTCATCAGCAATGGGCCTGTGTGCTTGTGTGTATGTGTTCAAGTGTGTGTATATGCACATGTGTGCACATGTGTGTATGTATGTGTGCTTCCACACTGGGGTATATGCATGTGTGTGTGTTTCTGTTTTTGTGTGTGAGCATGTGTGTGTATCCAGAAAGAATGTGTCTGAGGACTTCAGGTGTTTGAAGCATGATTTCAGAATCTGAAGCTGAATTCTCAAATGGAGGAAGAGGCAGAGTGACTCTAAAGGTGGTTTCAACTAAATGACTAACCAGCTACATGGTTTTCTGTGTGAGTCACTGTTAAGGAACTCCATGGGAGACTCGGGAGGCTTTCTGAGTTTGGCTAACACTCTGTAAGATTTCCTTGACAGGGTGACTGGGGAACGCTGCTGTAGTCTTGAGTCTGACACTCTTTGTCTCTGTCCCTTGTGAGGCTCACACATGTACGCCTCAGTCTGCCTTTGGCATTTCATAAGGAGAGGAACTCAATTGCTCAGTCAAGACTGCAGGGAAAGCTTGTGAAAAAGCTGAAATCCTTCAAGAGTCTGGTCACTCAAGTTTTACGCAACCTCCCCAGCTGATTAGAATGTCCAGCTGGGGCTGGGAGCCACTAGACTTTAGAATAACACTTTATACAAGTATGTGTTTCTCCAAGAGGTCGTTAGTGACTAAAGAAAGCCAGGAAAGTGTTTCCAGAAGAAAGATGCCTGTATGTTCCCCAGCTCCATCCACACCCCTCCAAGCCCCTCACTGCTCGACTTATGAGAGGTCCCAGCATTCTACTTTCTGAAACTAAAAGTTGATGAAAGTTTTCCTTTTAGATTTGTTTTTATCACCTCCAAACTTTATCATATGAAATTTATTTTTGTACTTTCAGTTTGCATACATATATAAAATTGCATTAGCTAATAAATAAACTGACTCCAGTGGTGTGTGTAAATACTTGAGGTTCAGTCTTTACATAAGGAATTTGAATTTTCTTTGGATTTTTCAGAATTAAGAATGTCAGATGAAGTCATAGCAACTACTTATTGTATTTAGAAGTATCTGTGCCACAGAGGAGATTTTCTTTTCTTTTCCTTCATTCCTTATGACATTACATATATGAATATTTACATCCTTTTCATTCTGTAAAATCCTTGGGTGAAACAAGTGGTCCTTCTTACTAAAAGACCTGGCAAAGATGCTCTCCCCCAAGGCACTGGCAGTGGTAAAATGTGTCATCTGGTACCAGGGTGCTGGTACATAGAGGACTTTAATTTTGAGTTATCTTTAAAGTAATATCTGTTTATCATCCATCAAAGAACTTGAAACTTTTGTCCACTCATCATCTAACTACTTACTACTGTTGAATGAGTTAATGTGTGTGTGTGTGTGTCACACACAGAGAGAGAGAGAGAGAGAGAGAGAGAGAGAGAGAGAGAGAGAGAGAGAGAGAGAGAGAGAGAACATGTGCGTGGAGGCTACGTGTCAATTTTGAGTGTTGTTACACAGGAGAAGTCTACATTTGGAATTTTATGAGATAACATCTCACCATTCTCTAGTGTCCACCTCTTAGGGTAGGCTGGCTGGCTAACAAGCCCTAGAGATCTCCCTATCTCCCCATCGCCAGCCCTGGGATTATAAGGGCAGCACTAACCACACCTGGCTTTTAACTTGAGTGCTAACTAGGTATTGAACTCAGTTCCTCAAGTTTACACTGAGCAAGCACTTTGTCAGCTGAGTTATCGTCCCAGCCCAATCAATTACTATTTTAACACAACTTATATATTATATAATCTCTTAAATTTTCAATTAATTTGTGTTACAAATTTGGAATTTTTAAAACATTGATTTTTTAAAAATATAATCCCCTGAAATAAATTTTTGTGTATATACAGGATTATTTTACAAATTGCATGGCAAAAGGAATTAGGCTAGCTATAACAGTTTTTAAAGAATATAGTAGATAGAACCACTCTATTAAATTTATATATGTGTGTATATATATGCTTATAGCTATTGGTATTTTATGGTATGGACAAAGGGACAGTAGAGCAGAGTAGAAACCCCAGAAAATGACTCACACCTACATCGACTATCGATTTTTAGCAAAGATGCAAAAGCAACTAATAAAATAAGATAGTATTTCAACAAATGATCAATATGCACTTTGTTAACTTACATAGGACACACACACACAGACCTAAGCCTTAAGCTTTGTAAAATAAACTTAAAAATGTGTTATAGAGTTAACTTTTACACTTTTAGAAATATATTTAGAACCTAGACTTCAGGGAGAGTATTTAGATATAAAAAGAATAATCTATAAAATAAAAGAATCAAAAAACTGATGTCATGAAATGTAAAACCTTTTTCTTTTTTATTTATTTCTTTCATACAATAAATACTGATCACAGCTGCTCCTCCCTCCACTCCTCTCAGCCACACACATACATACATACACACACACACGCACACACACACACACACACACACACACACACACACCACTCCTGTCACCCAGAACAGGTCTCCCAGGGACATCAACCAAACATGGCATAACAAGTTAAAATAAGACTAAGCACAAACCCTCATATCAAGGCTGGATGAGGGAACCCAGTGGGAGGAAAAGGATCCCAAGAGCAGGCAAAAGAGTCAGAGACAGCCCCCCCCCACACACACACACACTGTTAGGAGTCTCACAAGAGCACCAAGCCTCACAAAATAACACAAAACACATATGCAGAGGACCCGTCACAGGCCCTGTGACTGTCACTTCAGTGTCTGTGAGCCCTGCTTAATGTACTCTGTAGGCCATGTTCTCCTGGTGACCTACAGATCTTACACCTGGTCTGCCACAGGGCTCCTTATGCTCTACCTAAAGTTTGGGTGTGGGTCTCTGCATCTTTCCTCACCAGTAACTAGATGAAGCCTCTCTGATGATGACTGGGCTGGGCACTGGTGTATGAGTACAGCATAGTATCGTTAGGAATCATTTCCTTGACTTGCTTTTGGGTTTTCGGCCAGTTGTGTTTAGTTCTATCCTGGGTCTCCGGGCTGTCCAGCCTCCGGTTCCAGATCATCCAGGCAGAGGTTGGCATGAACTCCCTCTCCTGGCACGGGTCTCCAGTTAAAACGGTTGCCACTCCCACGAGCTCTGAGCCTCCATTGACCAAGCACATCTTGCAGGCAGAAAAGGTTGTGGGTAGAAGTTTTTGTGGCTGGAATGGTGTTCCAGGCCCACCACTGGAGTCTTCCCTGGCTACAGAAAATGGGCAGTTCACTCTCCACATCCCCCATTACTAGGAGACCTTGATAGGGTCACCCTGGTAGATTCCTGGGAGTTTTCTCTGAAGACCCTGCAAGACATGAAAGAAAAAAAAATCCATAGGCTGGGAGAACATATTTATAAATCACATATCCAGCAAAGCTCTGAATCTGTCTTTACACATATATGAGATATACTGTCTAATTAGAAAATGGGCAAAAATCTGGGTTTGGTAGCTCTTATCTATAATCCCAGAATTTGGGAGGCTGAGGCAGAATGATTGCACAAGTCTGAAACTCCCTGGGCTCTATAGATTTCTAGGCCAGCCTGAACTACAGTAAAACTTTATCTCTAGGGAGAAACGGAGAGAGGGAGGGAGGGAAAGAGAGAGAGAGAATGGGCAAAAGCCATGCAAATGGCAGGCAAGTACATAACAAGTTGTTCAGCATCATCAGCCATCAATAACAAGATAGCTAAATTGAAAAATACTAGAACTCATAAGTTGCTAAGTAGGAATAGAACAGTGTGACCAGTCTGGACAAAAGTCAAGCGGTTCCATATAAAACTGGGTATGAACTTGCCATATGACCCAGTAATTGAGCTGGGGAGCATTGTCCCAAACAAATGACAACTTACTGTCATGCCAAAACCTATACGTGAATGTTCACTGCAGTGGCCCAAGTTGGAGACAACTAAAGATCCTACATTAGATGAAGATAACTCTCTGAAGAATGCTGCCTGAGTTCCCAATGCCCCGGGGCGGAATGCAGAGACAGAGAGCAGGATTCTTCACCTCAATCACAACTGCCTGTGGGACCATGAAGTCACTGCTGCCACTTGGCAGCCGCCCATTGGTGCGCTAATCCCTAGCGTGTGTAAACCTGTGATTCCTCCGCCCCACCCCTGAACCTCGCACTTCGGCCAAGGACCCTCTCTGGAAGATGCTTCCATAAGAAGTACACCAATCCTGGAGGTTTTCCAAGCTAGGAAACGCCTGTTCTTTCCACTTAACCCAGCTGATGGTGCCCTCAAGGCAGAGGGAAAAGAGTCTGTTGTTTTAATTCTTTAACCCACTTTGCCTTCCGTAAATGCTCTTCCGGCTTGCTTCCTTTCTTACTCTCTCCACTTTATAACTAAGAGTAGAGTACAGAAGGAAATTTTGAAGAACTGAGCAAGAAACCTTACCGCCTTCACGAACCCATGCTCACACGCAGCTCTTTTGATGCGCAAATATGTCTGACATGGGTGTGACAACCGTGTTTGTACAGCCCAGATACCCTATGCATACATCCTGTCTCTAACCTATAATAAGATTTTTTTCCCAAAAGCTAAGAATCAAATTGCTCCACACAATTGTTAACTTTTCCCACACTATTTAATTCATCATTCCAATCGTGGTAACTTTAAGTCTGGTACTGTTTTTCTCATAAAAATGTTACATTTTATCCTGAGTTACCCTGCAAGCGGAGTGATAACAAAGGATTGTGTAATTCTGGGAAGGTGGAGAGGATGGCAGAGGGCATGGCCAGGGAACATGGGGAAGACAGGACAAGAGGGAATTAGATTAACCATGGCCAAGGATAATGAGTGCTTGGCTCCTCTGGGGTTGTGCGAGGCGCCTGAAGAAATGTGTCAGAAGGAGGCTGGAAGAAACAGAAGCTTCAGAAGAAAGGCAGAGTCCACAGAGGCCGGCTCGCTGCTGGCTTGCCGTGCCCCGTGGGCGGCTATGCCCGAATGCTAGGCAGACACAGGTCTCGGAGAAGCCCCGTGACAAGAATCAAGAGAAGCATGCGAAACCCGAAACGGAGTTTCTGCTAGCAGTGCGGGCTTAGCCCGGCAAAGGGAGGGTTTGAAGTGAAGCTCATGGTGTGGCCACGGTGTCAACCATAGAGTTTCTGGTAACTTCCTCAAGTAATGAGGCAGCGCTCCAGGCATTAATAAAGCACATTTCCTTTTATTGGGTCAGATTTTTACGTCTGCAATTTACCCAGTGGCAGCTCTGAGTTTTGAAAGTGAAAACCAATTTCAATGGTGGGAGTAACAGCCCAAGGATATTACCTTAAACTGTAAGATTTGTCCTAAGGAGAGAATACTAAGTTAAAATGTGAAAAAAAATATAATTAAAAGAAACTCATACTTCATCCATGTCTACATCTGTGTCTTGATAAATTTGTCTGGTATAAAGTCATTTCATACAGGATTTATTTATTAAAAAATAAATGGTTAGAGTAGGCATGTCCTTATCTCTAGTTCAGATTATCTTTATGTACTTAAAATAATCAGTCATGAAAACATGAATAATGCTCAAGTTATATTCTTTACTTAGATATTAATTAAATTATTAATGGGTTATATTCCTTAGGTATCGAATAGATTAAATAACCTATTAAGGATAATTAGCTTATTGAGCATTCATGCCTCAAGCACTGTTTTGAGATATACGAATTAATCTAAGCCTCAATATCTCTTAAGCAGATATTGTTTCTCATCTTAAAGACGATGAAGCTGCGTTTGAATAACCTGCCTAGGCCCTATTGCTAGGAAGTCAGTGCTAAAGTGGTCTGAGAAAGTCTCAGTCAGTAATGTGAGTGTCTTACAGGCACAAGGGCCAGAATTGGATGCCCAGACCCATGTAAAAATGCTAAGCATAGAGGGCTTTTATAATCTCAGCATGTGGGGAGTGGGTACAAATGGGCCCCTGGGTTCACTGCCCAGCCAATCCAGCCAACATAACCTTACTACTTAGCTTCAGGCCCATGAGAGACCCTGTCTCAAAGGAGGTAGATAGCCTTTCCTTAGGATAATACCCAAAGTTGTCCCTAGGCTCTACACACACACACACACACACACACACACGCACACACAAATCTAGAAACTAGTGCCAAATAGTCAATATCTAACAGATAGCCTTTCCTTAGTATAATACCCAAAGTTGTCCCTAGGCGCTACACACAAACACACACACACACACACACACACACACACACACACACACACACACACACGTTAATTCAGAAACTAGTGCCAAATAGTCAATATTTTCATTTGTACGAAATTTTACAGAAAGTTAGAATTAATGGTCCGAGTCACCTGGAATCACTGTTTGCAGCAATCAGTGAGAATATTGCCATAAAGAAGTTAGGGTCTCATTAATGTGAGAGCAAAAACATCAGGATAGAGTAATGAGGAAATGAAGAGATGGTAGGCAGTCCTTTGACACACAAAGCAGGTGTATAGAACAGAAAAATGACTGTGTCATTCTGGCAGCCTGAAGATTGGAGCTATAAAAATTAGCTGTTAACTGATTAGCAGCTGGCCAAGTTTGCTATATACTAGTTTGCATTTATGGATGCAAAGAACTTTTCAAAGGGCAATGAGCTTTCATGTGACGAACATTGCCCATCCCCAGATAATTTCCCACATGTGGTTATGCCCTTCTTGATACCTGAAGGCATCTACAGGCAGTTTGTAGAAATCAATTGTGTTGTTATTCACACTTTCTGTGTTGCTACAAGAGTATTATTTCTTCTTCTTCTTCTTCTTCTTCTTCTTCTTCTTCTTCTTCTTCTTCTTCTTCTTCTTCTTCTTCTTGTCTCCTCCTCCTCCTTCTTCTTCCTCTTCTCTATCTGACTCTCTGTCTCTCTGTCTCTCTCTCTTTCATAATTCCTATCTGACTGTGAAGATCTACATGTTCAGTGTGTTCTGCAATTGCAGAAATTCAGACAAGCTCAGCTAACATGATAGGGCTTTGTCATGAGCTAAACAGAAAGGAAAAACTTCCAAAGTTCCCTTTTTTAAAAAAGTGCAAGCTTATGTGTGTTTCATGATTGACATGAAGGCTACAGCGACTGATCACCAAGCTCAACTGAATTTTACTATCAGCCCACTTGAATGAATGAAATAATGTCTATAGGCAGCATCCTCTCTGCTACAACCTCTTTCCCTTTCTTATTGGCTACTCTTTAATTATTCGGCCTCCTCCTCTTTATCACACACAGCCTGAAACACAGGGTGGACCCTGCTCCGTCTGACTCTCACATTCCATCCTGCTCATGCTTAAAAAATATTTGCCAACTGTCTAGCCCTTGGTAGACAGTGCATTTCTCAGCAGGACAGAAACTAAATCTTTGAAAATCAGAGTCCCCACCCAAAAACAAGCCTCTAGATTAACTAAACATTTCAATTAGACCTTGAGAAATTAGAATTTGAGAAAAGTTGTCCTGAAGAAAGACATATTAGCCTCTGAAAGGATATAGTAGCCTAGCTTATATGAAGTTGTAGAAATGGCAGCACTGAACACCAATTGTGCCTGGATTCTCAGGCAACATGGGTAGTTGTGCTTGTAAACATTGCATGTTTTTCTGTTAATATCTTGGGGTGTCTTGGTTACAAGCTGATGATCTGTAAATCCTTTTGAGTTTCCACACCTCTAATTTCCTTTGTTTTTCAGGAATGGAGAAAACAGGTGCAGATGCACTCCCTCTGACTGTGAATTCCACAGAAAAGCAAGAAACTATTTGCATCTTTGGAACAGGGGATTTTGGAAAATCCTTGGGATTTAAAATGCTTCAGTGTGGTTATTCTGTTGTTTTTGGGAGTCGAAACCCCCAGATGTCCAGCCTTCTGCCCAGGGGAGCAGAGGTCTTGAACTATTCCGAGGCAGCATCAAAGTCTGACATCATAATCTTGGCCATGCACAGAGAGCATTACGATTGCCTCACAGAACTGGTTGACCCTCTCAATGGAAAAATATTGGTAGATGTCAGCAACAACCGTAAAATCAATCAGTATCCAGAATCGAATGCTGAGTACCTTGCTCAGTTGGTGCCAGGAGCCCATGTGGTCAAAGCATTTAACACCATCTCAGCCTGGGCTCTCCAGTCAGGAACATTGGATGCAAGTCGACAGGTAAGGTTAAATGACCTTGCATTCAGCCCTTCAAAGGTCAGTGTTTTCATATGTACTTAGCTGAATACAATTCCAAAATGAAATCCCCAGTAAATATCTCATTCTCTAATATGTGCTAAGGACAACTTTATTGGGTTCCATGAGAAGTAGTCTTGTGTGCCTCAACTTTCATTAATAGTTTCAAATGATGTCTGAATCTGGAGTCCTCTTGCCCATGCAGGAAACTCACAGCTTGTTGACCCTTTTCACTTGCGTGAAACTGGGTCCATTTATGGCCTTGAGATAGCCATAGTCAAAAATGAAGTAGCACCCACACTCAAAGAAAGATGAGACCAGGCATGCTACAGTGAACTTTACCCTATAGCAGCACTATGTGCCTAAAGTCACCTTCAACTGAAAAGCATGGTCTTTGTTCAAAACATCATCTTGCTAGATGTGTTGATTCTAGATTTCTGTTTTGAATATTGTCCATTAGTATGTTATTTTTCCACATGGCACTCAGATAAAGTTTAATGATAATTATTAAATAAAAGTAAATATGGAATTAATTCTTTTAACTCAGGTGTTTGTCTGTGGGAATGACAGCAAAGCCAAGCACAGAGTGATGGACGTTGCTCGTACCCTTGGACTCACTCCATTGGACCAAGGATCTCTCGTGGCAGCCAATGAAATTGAGAACTACCCTCTGCAACTATTTCCAATGTGGAGGCTCCCTTTCTACCTGTCCTCTGTGCTGTGTGTCTTCTTCTTTGTGTACTGTGTCATACGAGAAGTGATATACCCCTATGTGAATGAAAAGACTGATACCACATTTCGCCTGGCTATTTCCATCCCAAATCGTGTCTTTCCTATAACAGCACTCGTCCTGCTTGCTTTGGTGTACCTCCCTGGTGTTCTTGCTGCCATCCTGCAGCTCTACAGAGGTACAAAGTACCGCCGGTTCCCAAACTGGCTTGACCGTTGGATGCTGTGCAGAAAGCAGTTGGGCTTGGTAGCTCTGGGATTTGCCTTCCTTCATGTCATCTACACACTTGTGATTCCTATCCGTTACTACGTACGCTGGAGATTGAGAAATGGAACCGTTACTCAGGTAAATTTCTTCTCCTCTGTATTTCTCTACTCCTAAAATCAACGCGCAGTCTTTCCCTACCACAATCCATTTCACAACTGCAGAGCATTGCTTTCTAAAGTCCATTCTTTATTTTGGGGTGGGTTTGTCTTTGGGTGGGTGTATGAGTTTGTTTGTTTTGTTTAGTTTTGTTTGAGATAGCTTATTATTGAGGGCTGGCTGGCCTCAAACTCATGATTTTTCTGCCTCCATCTCCCAAGTGCTGGGATTAGAGGCATGAATTGTCATGCCCATCCAGCATCTTCATTTTTTTAAGTATCAAGAATCAGAAACATTATCCCTGGGCTTGTAAATGAATCCAACTGCGATCACATAGAACCATTAAGAATAAAAGTTAGCCGGGCGGTGGTGGCCATACGCCTTTAATCCCAGCACTCGGGAGGCAGAGGCAGGCGGATCTCTGTGAGTTCGATGCCAGGCTGGACCGACAGCCTCCAAAACAATACAGAGAAACCCTGTCTCGTAAAACCAAAAACAAACAAAAAAAGAGAATAAAAGTTAGGTTGCAGACTTACTTAGTTCTAGATCTGTATGTAATCTTGGGCTCATAGAGGCACTGAGCAACTGGCAGGTTTGGGACTAAAGAGTTCCTTTGAGTAAGAGTCAATTAGCACAAACTCTCAGTTTTCAAGTTTTTATGTAAATTTCTTTTTGAAGTCTAAACCACTGTCTACTAAGCATAGAGTCTGCCCAAACATGTGCCACAGATGTACAACAATTTCACAAAAGGATGCTTAGAAATTGATTCATGTTTGGCTTGTGAGAATTTGTCCTCAATAGCCAGAAAACCTAAACAATTCTGAAAGAAATGCCTAATATTATCTTATGAATACTCAAAGACAAAATCAACTCAAGTAGTCTTTCAGCATTTACAGCAGAAATACAAGTTCACTCTGGTTTAGAAATTAATGGTGTTGATACAGCTTGCTACAGTCTCAAACAGTCAATAACTCACTGGCACTATGTCCACAAATAAATCCTCACACATTCCCCTAACAAATGCATGAAAGTTCCTTGAGTAAGGATCACACTACATAGCCTGATTCCTCTTACAGTTAATGCTGTATTATGATATAATAAGCTTGAAAGACTGGAACTGTGTGTGTGTGTGTGTGTGTGTGTGTGTGTGTGTGTGTGTGTGTGTGTGTAAGAGAGGAAAGAGAAACACTAAACAGAATATAAAACCAAATTTTGATGTGATTGTTTGAGAACACTGTGCATTGTTTGAGAAACAGAAAGCCATATGCTAAAGATGATTGAAATGTATGTTGGCTTTGTTTTGAGATATGTAGGGCAAATCAAAACTTCCTATGTGACTCCAGGAAAAAAGAATTATAACAAAAATCACGGAAGAACAACTACCTTTTCTGCTCAAAACATTCAAGTGTAGTTTCCCGAAACTGTTCCTAAGTGATCAGTAAGAGACAATACACAATTTGCTTTGTGTAAGAAATGTGTGTAGAGGTGTGGTTCGGTCCCCCTGAAAGAGTGAGGTGTAGAGAGCATCTGTTTTAATTGTTTTTAACTTTTACATAGGCCCTGGCTAATAGAGACAACCCATTTAGTACCTCTACGGCCTGGCTTAATGATTCCTACTTGGCGCTGGGAATCCTGGGATTCTTTCTGTTTCTTCTCTTGGGAATCACTTCCTTGCCATCAGTAAGCAACACGGTCAACTGGAGAGAGTTCAGGTTTGTCCAGGTAAGTGCTCCAAATATAAATATCTTGGTACTGCAAAATGAATATAGCTTTTCACAAATATTCTGGTTTCCTGTCTTATCATGCCTGATTGTTCATTTGGCTGCCTTACTTCCCTAGTCATTTCATTAGCTGTTCACTGTGGAGAATGAACTGAGACCCTGACAGGCAGCCTCCATGAGGGTTTCACTTTCTGCTTTAGGACATCTTGCAAGATTCCTGACGACCCCCAGAGCCACCACTGACACTATAGCGTGAAGAGCACCAAGAAGCTATAAACTATGTGTGAAGGCACCAGGTAGAAGGTGAAAAAAACCCCAAAGACAAAATTTCACCTTCTGAATTCAACCTCACAATCTGGACACACGGATAAGAAAAGGCAGATTTGCCATAAAGGTTAAAACTTCGAACAAAATTTACTAAGTATCACCACCCTAGACTTAGCCCTGGTCTATATGAGAGAAATTCATCCTTTCCGTGTATCAACCAGCAGACACCTCATTAAGGTAGTAACTGTTCCTAGAGACCAGTGGTCCCCACAGTTCCTGTCACACACACCCAGAGGACGCACAGAAGCAACACTAGGGAACTTTTTGGGCCACAAGCCCCAGGCACCACCCAAGCTGCGCAACCAGAAGCTCTGGAGGTGGAACCCAGCAGCTTGTTTGAAAAGGCCCCCAGGAAACTCCCATGCATGCTCACTATGCACCGGTGTGAGAAAACAGAGTGCTAGTAACTGAAATTAGATTTGGTTATCAAATCCTACAGTTTCTCCCAGGGGCCAGATGTAGACAAATGCAAAGTATTCAGACAGAAAAGAAAAACTCCAGAACCTCAGTAGCAACTGTGTTTCCAGTGGTAGAAATCAGCCAGCATCCGCTTTTGACCAGTAACAGAGAAGAATGCAGACCTTGTGGAAGTCATTTGTTTCTGATCTCTGGATAAGGTGATCAATAAAAAAAATTTTCCTCTGTGGATCAAAACAGTGCATTTGTGTCTCCTGACATAAAAGGGTTTACTCCTAGAACTGCTTTTGTTTTTTAATCCAGCCTGGTGAAGGTAAAACTAGCATGTCATCAATAAACAAATCTTGTTATGTTCTTAATGAAATAGCTATCATTCTGAAGGAAGATTATAGTTTTACCTAAACCCGACAGTGTCCTAATACTATCCTCGTATGATACGATGTGTTTGTGGTTCCTGACAAGTAAACCACACTGCTTCGCTTTGAGATGTGAATGCTGTTAACACCATGCTTTTGGGTTTTTGTTTATAGTCTAAACTGGGCTATCTGACCCTGGTGTTGTGCACAGCCCACACCTTGATGTATGGCGGCAAGCGATTCCTCAGCCCTGGGATCCTAAGGTGGAGCCTTCCTTCGGCCTATATTTTAGCCCTCATCATCCCGTGCACAGTGCTGGTTATGAAGCTCATCCTCATAATGCCGTGCATAGACAGGACCCTCATGCACATCCGTCAGGGCTGGGAAAGGAGCTCGCAACACTCAAAATCAGCAATGAACGGGAAATCCGATATTTAGAAACAAAGATGAATTTGTGGAGATTTCTGAACTCCTGGAGCGAAATGTTTGGATAGTAGTGTCCAGTTGAGAAAGCATCGTCTCTTGTCAGGGTTCATCATCACAGAAGGAAGTGTTTTCTGACTTTGAAAGACTTTGGAAGGGGGCACACACTGCTCCTCTCACGTGATGACTCACTGTAAGCCTCCCTCACTTCCTTTCCCAGGAACCCTGGGGATGCCACTGTGATGAGCTTCGCAGTTTCGCACCATGAAATTTCTTAATTATGGGCGACACCCATGATGTAATGTTTTGCAAAATGCTGGGCGAGTGTATACAACTTCCTTCTCTAATTCAAGGGCTAACGTAAGTGGGGACAAAAAAGAACTCTGATGGTCATCCTAAAGGCGTCTAAGAAGCAGCCCAAATGAAGTAAAATGAACACTGTTTGTTTCTGTAAGGAGTGGTGATCACAAGTATTGTCATAGTGATCTGGGGCTGTTTTGGTTTGGGGGTAGCACTGAACATCAAGCCTAGGGCCTTATACATACGAAGCAAATGCTATCTTACTGAGCTACACCCCAGCCCTGCCATAGTGAATATGGAGTGATTTCTACCCCTCGATTTTGTTTTTACCTTTGTGGATACTTACTATGGGGAAATATTTTTATAAAACAACAAAAATATCTCAATTGGTTTAAAGTAACTGTTCCTTGAACATATAGAGATCTATGTAGTTATCACAAGATTCTTCCTCTACAAGGAATGGGTTGAATCTGACTAAGAGTGGAGAGATCCAGGACTCAGCAAAGTCTTGGCGAGAGTGGAGAGGTCCCTTGGATTTTTCAATGTGCAATAAGGGAAGGGTTGATAATGACCTTGTGCAAAAATGTCAAATAAGCCATAATTGTAGCTAGTAAGCTAAAGAAATATTGTGACGTTTCACTGTGCTTTTTGGTGTTATTGAGTGTGGTATTAGGCATCTGTGAAGTCAATTTCTAGTATAAAGATATAGCTTCCAAAATCCGTCTTTGTGATAATTTTGAGGGGTGAAGCTTTTGAAGAAATTATCTGAAACTGTTGGTGTGCTACAAGCACAGCTGAGAAAATTGTGAGATACTGGGAAGAGCAGTAGCTGATGGGATATCGCCAGCTCTACCCTCCCCCTGAGGAAAGAGCCTTTTCCAAGGTGACCTTTAACAGGCTCAGTATCCTAGCTCTAGCCTGCAGCTAAAAGGAGATTTTTGCACAATCATCCCACATGTCACTGAAATAACTAAAAGGCCTTGGGTTTGACATTTTTCTGCCTAATCTACAAAGGCTGCTTATTTTTCATTTTGTTGGCTTTTATTATCACATATCATACATGATATCATACATTGCTCACAATCCAAGTCTTTTTATATAAAGCTTATGTTATACAAAAATGGGCATTTCTTTTACTATTGCTGTAATAGAACATGTAAACTGTATCCAGTTTTTGTTAAAATGACAAATGAGATAATGTCTTTGTACTAACAATGTATTTCTGTATTTTCAATTATTTCCTCAGAATATTTTCTAAGACTTAATAATATAAAAGTAAAGAATATTTGATAACATTTGCTGCGTTGCCAGTTTCTAATATGACTTTCTCAATTCCCTTGCACACCATTACAGGTTTGTGATTTGACTTCAAATCAAATTTGTGTTTTCTTATAAATAGCTATAAAGATTTGCAGGCCATGCCATGCTCCTGTAAATTGCCTGTGAAGAGCCCACACTAGCACACCAAGAGCTGGAGAACTCTGTCAACCAGGGTGCGGGGGACAGACCCTGGGACATCAGTGAAGATGGAAGGAAACCCTGCCAATCCCCAATGTTGCACAGAGGAACCGATTGTGGCCGGGCTGACCAGAGCCCCTCCTGATTAAAGCTAAAGCACCGTCAGTCAACTGCAGTCAACCACAGTCCCGTTTCAGGAAGGGTCATCAAAATATAACATAATAGAAAATTACACACCTAAGTAAAGTATATACAGTAAAAATGTACTGAATGCTTTGTAAACTGTTGGAGATGGTCTGTCTAGGAACTTAATACAAGCAGCCATCAAGACTGAAATCAGAGCTTTGACACAGTTGCCTGACTTTAGGTCATGACTATGAAGGTTCCCGGGGGCCACCAGGAAAAAGCCCTCCCTCCTACCCAACACCATGCCCCATGTCTCAAAACTGTGAACAAACCTGGCCATGTTAACAGGTGGAGAGAATGCAGTTAGGCCAGATAGAAATGGGTGATTTGAGTGAACTGTTTCTTTTTTCTTTTCTCTCTCTTTTTTCTTTTAGATTTGGTGTTGCTTTGATTTTATTATAACCGTGCCCTGGTTCTCCCCTCTCTTTTTCTTTATTTTTATTTATTCTATGTGTCTTTTACATCATGTATCTTGATCCCATTCATTTCCCCATCCCTTCGAATCTTCCCTCTGTCCCTCAACCGCCCTCGAAAAAAAATAAAATTTAAGAAAAAAAGAGAAGAAAAACAAAAAGGGAAAAAATTAAAAATCTCGTCATGGCCCAGTCACAAAAAGACAAACATGGTATGTCTCACATATGTATTTTAGACATGGAGCAAAGGATTGCCAGTCTGCAAGTCACACCGCCAGAGAAGCTAGGAAACAAGGAGGACCCTAAGAGAGACATACATGGTCCCCTGGAGAAGGGGAAAGGGACAAGATCTCCTGAGCAAACTGGGAGTATGGGAGAGGGGAGAGGGAGTTAGACGAAAGATAAAGGGAGAAGAGTAGGGGAGAGGAGGACATGAGGGAGCAGGAAGATTGAGTCAGGGGAAGAATAGAGGAGAGCAAGAAAAGAGATACCATAATAGAGGGAGCCATTATAGGTTTAAAGAGAAATCTGGCACTAGGGAAATGTCAAGAGATCTACAATGATGACCCTAACTAATAATCCAAGCAATAGAGGAGAGGCTATAAATGCCCTTCTCCAATAATGAGATTGATGACTGCCTTATGTGCCATCATAGAGGCTTCATCCAGTAGCTGAAGGAAGCAGAAACAGACACCCACAGCCAAACACTGAGCTGAACTCATGGAATTCAGTTTCAGAGAAGGAGTGATGAGCAAAAGGGTCAAGACCAGGCTGGAGAAACCCATAGAAGCAGCTGACCTGAACAAGGGGGAGCCCATGGACCTTAGACTGATAGCTGGGAAACCAGCATAGAACTGTTCCAGACCCCCTGATCACGGATGTCAATTAGGAGGCCTGGGAAATCTATGAGTCCTCTGGCAGTGGATCAGTATTTATCCATAGTATACAAATGGACGTTGGGAGCCCATTCCACATAAAGGGAAGGTACTCTCTCAGCCCAGACACACGGGGAAGGGTCTAGGACCTGCTCCAAATGATATGACAGACTTTGAAGATCCCCATGGAAGGCCTCACCCTCCCTGGGGAGCAGAAAGGGAATGGGAGAGGGGGCTGGTGGGGGACAAGTGAGGCAGGTAGGGAGAGGGAACTCGGATTGACATGTAAAACAGCTTGTTTTTAATTAAATTAAATTTTTTAAAAATCTCATCATGGAAGCTGCAGTATGTGGCACAGTGAGTCAGTCTGTAAACCTATTTGCCCATGTATCCTTATTTGCAAATGTTCGATGCAAAGAGCTATTTCCGTGGTTCAAGGCCTCTGGGTTCTATGGATGCTGGGCCCTCACTGGGACTCTTCCTGGTTATCCTGCTGTTGCCCTGTGTTGAGGGCGATCCTGCAGCTTTGGGTCTGTGGCTCAAGTCCCTTCACGTGCTTCAGCAGATCACAGATGGGGTGGATGTCTGGGCCTGGGCTTTTGGCAGAACTGTTCCGCATAAAAACATTACACTGAGAGGGGTATAGTGACTACCTGTAGCCTCAGCACTTGGGAGGTGGAGGCAGGAGGATCAAGAGTTTAAAGTCAGTTGGATAGAAAGTGGATAGAACCCTGGGATTGAACAAAAGCGGAAACCTTACCTTCTAAAGCATGCAGGGTGAAAAAAAATGAAATTCTCCTCTATCAAAACAGAGTGAAAGATAAACATGAGAATACAGCCACATAACCTCCCCTAGCAAAAGACTAAACCCATCCATGTCATAGCGTTGTCTGTTTAAAAAAGAGAAGGGGGTGAGAATTCAAGGTCAGCCCAGCCTTAAAGAAAGAATGCCAAAATAAATAAATCAAAGAAGAAAAAGTACATCAGGCTTCATTTCTGCTGGATTGTTTCTTGTATTCCAGAAAAAAATTATCAAATTCTTCTATATTCTTATTTTATTTGAAGAAATGGCAATTGTCATAAATATATAATCTTTACACATTAAAGGTATTTCCTGGTTTTATTTTATTCTGGTTTTGACTCATTAGCATCCCAAAGAATATAAGTGAAAGATTTTGAACCACAGTGGTTACAGCTTCCGGAACTGAAAATTCTTGCGTTCTAGGATTAGGTAGGGGAGAGGTGTGCGTGGGTTGGAAGCAGACACTCGGATCTGCAGTTCATGCAGCGCATTTCAACTTGTCACAGGAGTGTCACTGTAACCCGCAGGGACACCGGCTGGCTAGCTCAAGGGAAGATTATCTTAACCCTCCCATGGCTTCTGTGAGAATTAGAAAAAGACGTTTTCCTTCTTCAGGCAGATGCCACCAGAACAAGCCTGATGTCTCGACAAGCAGACTTCACGTTGCATTCAGACTGCGTGACCCAGCATTAAATGCCTCGAACAGTGGATGGCTGGAGCTTTCAAAACTGACAAGGAAGGGGCTGGAAACCTGCGATAAACAAGACACAAATGCAGCAGCCCTGAGCTCAAACCATTTCGATTAGAAGTTCATCAAGAGTTCTTCCTACACCAACTGCTCAGAGCATCACAAAAGAGCGAGATAATGACAGAGGCGTGTAACACCTGGAACCTCTCGACTTTAAAAGATTCTGGACATCATCTGAAAATCCGAGAAGATGGAGGTCAAGGAGCCGCATTCACAGGCCGTGGTTTGCAGTCTCTTGGCACAGCCATGTCCCCTGGCCACTGCACACACATAGCGAGAGTGCCCACACATTCCCCTATAGGACCTTATTCTAGTTTCATATACTGAAGGTTACAATCTACAAAAAAGCCTCTATGCCTCTAAAGATGTGTTTGGTAGAATTTCAGAAAAGACAGTAGTTACTATTCTTGCCTCTCCTCCAGCTCAAGCGGAGACCCTGAGCTCAGACAAGACCCGAATAAGCCAGGGATGGCTCCTTGGGGATTGAACAGAAAAAAAGTGTGGAGAAGCAGGAAGGCAGCCAAGACACCCAGAACAACTTCCTGCTCCAAGGGAATCTTGGAAGGTGTTGTGTGATGTTTGCTACATAATATTGTGAGCAGATCCTGTACTGTTATGGCATCATTTTTTTACCTAGTTCATATAAAGATTCTCTGAAACACCCCAGTTATCACTGCTTTTGAGAAACAGGAACAACCAGAACCAAACCTCCCCCATGCCTTGCTTTCGAGAGTTGATGAGTGTTTGAAAGAACGCAGCCGGCACATGGGGTCGGTTACACTAGTCTTCTCCCATGCTGGTAAGATAGACAGTGAAAAAGAACAAGACACTGCCTGTACCTGCTCCTTTAAGGCAGAGCAATAGAATCTGCTGGGTCATAAGACCACGTGGAATTCAACAGCCTGCCATGCAGACCTGAACTTCCGCGATGCCAGAGTACTAAAGCACCACCTGTCTGTGTCCCTTGGGCAATCACTAGAAAATTCTCATTTGTAGCTAACCAAAGTTTTCCTATACGTGTTTCTATCCATTTCTATTGGTGCTTCTGTCTACGTTAAGAGAAAGGCAGTAATTTTTTTGCCTTATTTTCCCCCAGATCTCACAGATTGATGTATCTGTAAAACAAAAAACTCCCACACTTAAATACTATGGCAACATCCAATTTCCATTTTAAAAAAGTTCCATCTGCAAGACAGCGGTCAGAGGGGGCCTCTCCTGAGACACAGACTTGGTGGGAATGGTTTATTCTGGAAGTTAAATCACCAAGTGCTGGGAAGAGAACACAAAAGAGACAGAGCAGCTAGGAATAAGGTTTAAGCCAGTCACTCCAGGCAGCCACCTTAGCCCAGTACTGCCAGGAAACTCGGAGACAGGGTCAAGTTGCAACCCAGAGTTGCCTCCATAGAGGGGAGAACAGCGTGGTTTTTCACCTATCAAATCCTGGCTTATAGTGAGTGAAAAAAACTTCCAGAGCATTAACTTTCCAGGACTTGTAGATTGTAGATTCCCCTCCACAGTCATGGTACAAGCCATGGTCAGGAGGAAAACAGCTAAGGCACGCTCTTCAGGATCCACTCACATATTCAAACATGTGGACCCTGGGCCTTCTGGTTCTGTCTCTGTGAGCTTTCATTGCACCTTGCTAGTTTGATTCAGAGGACCTTGTTCTCCCGGTGTCCTCCATCTCCTCTGGCTCTTACAGTCTTTCTGCCTTCTCTTCTACAGAATTCCCTGAGCTCTGAGGGAAGTAATTTGATGGAGACCTTCCTTTTACCGCTGAATGGTCAAAGATCTTTCTCTGGCTGTAAGGTCCGACTGTGGGTCTCAGTACCTGTTTTCATCTGCTGCAGTGGGGGAGCCTCTCTGATGATAACTGGATAAGGCACTGATCTATGAGTATATCAGAATATCATTAGGAATACACACTGGTGTGTGTGTGTGTGTGTGTGTGTGTGTGTGTGTGTGTGTGTGTATACTATTTGGTTTTGCCCTAAGTCTCTAGGTTATCTCATTTCTGGTTCTTGGTTAACAGTGTTAGGTGTGAGTTCCTTCTTCTAGAGTAGTCCTTAGAGTCAAATCAGTCATTGGTTGACCATTCCCACAAGTTCTGTCCCACCATGGCCAAAGAATATTTCTCAGGAAGTACAGATTGTAGGTAAAAGTAGTGAGGCTAGGTTGGTTTCCATGTTTCTCCTTCAGCAGCCTGCAGAGTACCTTTCCTCACCAAGGAGACGAGAAGACAGGGGTGAGGGCTCCTTGTAGGCACCGGCTCAGCTTTTCCATGTTCAATGAGCTGTGTGGGTGTTGTCCTCCACAACAGAGCCCCTGCTGTCAGTTTGTGGAGAGCCACCCACTGTCTTAGCAACAGCCTGAATTGTTTGGGGGATTTTCATGGGACTTCCTTGACAAGACACTCAATTAAATGCAACCCAGTCTGCCACTGGAAGCCTCGAGGGATGACAAGATGGCCAGTCGAGACTCCCATTACTAGGAGTCCTCACTAGGATTACCTTCATAGCTTCCAGGAAGTTTCTACTAAGCAAAGTTTACATACACACACATACACACACACACACACACACACACACACACACACACTCCTCAAAGCCGACCAACTCCACCTGTTCATGACAAATGAGAGGCCTTTTAACTTTAAGCATATTTATTTGAAAACAGATCTATACAAGAGATGTGAAATGATCTATAGCATGGCTCCTTTTGCATTGTGTATTTTCTTTTCATTGTTTTGTGTTTTTCTTTGTTTTTGAGTTGGTGCCAGCTATGTCATAGGCTCACCTCACTCCTGTGGCAAGCTTACAACTTGCTTTTAGTTGCCAAGAGAAAAACCGCAAGGATTGAAAAGATTCATGTCTAAACATGGTAGGAAGTGGGAGCTAAGACAGGAGACACCGTGCCCTTTATGTCATTTGGTTTCACAACGATGATTGTTAAACAACTCATCTAGTTGTTAAAGAATTCAATTTAAGGCCTGGAGGTGGTAATGCACGCCATTAATCTCAGCACTTGAGAGGCAGAGGCAAATGGATCTCTGAGTTCGAGGCCAGGGTAGTCTACACAGCCAGCTCCAGGACAGGCAGGGCTACACAGGGAAACCCTTTCTCAAAAACCAACAAAGAAAAACGAATTTAATTCAAAAAGTAACCAGTTACATCTCCCATCTAGCATTCTTCCTACCCACACCAAAGCTTTCATCTAGTCTTCCTCTTGTAAAACCGTTTCCAAATGTTTCATCAGAACGCTCCCTCTTCTTCAAGTCTCCCCCAAACAATTCAGTGCCGTGTTCATTTAAAATACAGTTCTTGGGAGAGCAATGTGACTTAATAGATGAAGGTGCCTGACCCTAGCCCTCACCCCTTGAGTGGCATCTCCGGTACCCAATGCAGGAGGAGAGGACTGACTCCGCCCATGGGTGGTCCTCTCACCTCCACACACCTCAGCCGTTCTGTGCGTGCACTGCATGCATGTGTGCATGCACACACACACACACACACACACACACACACACACTAAATAAATGATAAACTGCTTAAAACTAAAAAAGTAAATAATAAGTGAATTTAGCTCACTGAACCAAAACTTGAACACTGGCTGAGATGTAGCCATGTTAGCGAGGAATCCAGTCCTGGCTTCCCACTCACTGGATGGTGTCTTGATTTAAAGAATCTGAACTTTCAGTAGTTTTCCTGTTTTGTTTTTTTGTTTATGTATGAGATAGTCACAATGGTCACATACTGTCAAGAGCACATCAAGTAAAATGTCTCATTTCTTTTCACATTAAAGTCTTAAGTCCATTTTCTTGACAATCGTCCCCCCAGCCCAGCTCAGCCTCCCTCTGCCACCAATACCACCCACATACACTGCCTGACTCCAGCTCCAGCGGGGTTCTCCAGACTCAGGTAGGATGTGTGAAGTCAGCGAAAAATGAGGAATCTGACCACCAGTTGTCTTTCAAACTGATGTTCCTGACTGGCTCAGGCCATCTTTATTTATACGGGTTCTAATGCATTCCAGCATAAGCAGTTTCAAAGCATTTCTCTTTAGTCATTTTCCAAGGATCATTAACATTTTAGTTTCTTTCCCACTCTCTGTCGTCACTGACCTTTACCCCATATCATTATATAGCACGCCAAATGTCTGCATCTAGCTAGGTACACCTTATTCATACTGTGCCCTAGCTGGCAGCAGATATGCTGTTACGAAGTAAGAGATTTGAGTCCGGTGATTAATTCTTTTTTGTTGTTGTTGTTGTTGTTTTTTTTGTTTGTTTGTTTTTCGAGACAGGGTTTCTCTATGGCTTTGGAGGCTGTCCTGGAACTAGCTCTTGTAGACCAGGCTGGCCTCAAACTCACAGAGATCCGCCTGCCTCTGCCTCCCAAGTGCTGGGATTAAAGGTGTGCGCCACCAACACCCGGCCCCGGTGATTAATTCTTAACAATATGAGATCAGCTGAATACATTGTGATACCTAGAGTATCATTTTCAGGCATATACCAGTTTCTGAGTAATCTGTATGTCACCTTTATTATATGAATTGCAGTTATAATCTTATTCTTTTTAAGTTCTCAAAATAACAATTAGTACCATGTATGGAGACTAAATTTCTTTGTTCTTCCTGGCAATTTCTAAATGTACTTCCTTAAGAGGAACTAGGAGTTTTAGATTTCTTTATTGATACTTTGATATTGGAAAAGCATCTGAGTGTTCATGACCCAGTGCCAGAGAAATGTCTGACTTTTCATGTCCTATCTCTTTTTCCTTCTGTGTTCTTATAGGTTTTTAACAGCGTCTTTTAAGAAACTGTTTTCTTGGTTCTTACGTTCTTTGGAATATATCTCTTTCTGGTATTGAATCAGCAATAATTATTAACCTTAGTGAGTTCCTCCTGCTTATTCAGGATGACTGCAAAGGAAGCCAGGGACAACTGGAGAAACTGCTTTCTGTAACAGATCAAAGAAATTTGGTTTTCCTGTAAAGACTTTTGTTCCCAGTAAACTCTGGCATAATAAGGACTAACAAGGCAAAACTAAGAGTTTCCATATGAATAAGCATAGCAAAAGTTAGAGAAACCTGAAGCCCATGAGCTCCCTAAGGTCAGCTCGGGGGTTTTCAGTATGTATTGTATCCATAGGTCCTTGCCAAATGGATGCAATTCTCCAAAGAGCCTTACCATCTAAGGAGCTCCATTTGCAACACACCTATGCACCATTCCCAAGGGCGACAACATGGATTCCTCCACTAAATCAATTGTCATTAATGTTTTCAAAACTTAAATCCAAATAACAAATGAATAAGAAAAGAATAATAATCTTTGCAATAATTCAGTAATTCTAATGGGTTGTAAAATACAAAGTTTATTGTAAAAAAAAATTCACCCTATGTGTATTAAACCTTAACTCATAGGAACCAACAAATTACCCAAGACCCCATCCTAGAAAATAATCTTATTAATTCAATTTTCCAAAATACTTTTCTATACATTTCCTGAATATGACCCTGATGTCTCTATTTTTGATGTTGATTAAAAATGTATACATTTTATCCATAATCTACAACTTCAACTGAGATATTCCGTAACCTGGATGAAGCCTAGAGACTGTATCATCTTAAGAACTCATCCCGTGGATGTGGAAACTGAAACCTGGGGCTGGAGTGATTCCCTTAAGGTCTCACAGCTGTGTTGTAACAAGCAGAATTAGGCTGCAGGTGGCCTGATTTCCCCGCTAGGAGATTTTTCTGGTCCTCTTGGAGGTAGCTGATTCCATGGAAAATAAATTGTTTGTAGACTAATCAGAAACAGATAAATCCAATCATGGGAGGGCACTTTTCCGCTAGTAACTGGGGCTTCATTTCTAACAAATTGAAAGAATACAAATTGTCTAAGTTGTAGTCACTGCAGCGCTAATGATGAACGATATTTTTTTAACTTCTTCCACATTCTCTAATTAAAATAACGTTTAAATTCCTAGCAGATAGTTTGGTACTGGTCAATATAAAAACACCCATTATTTCACCCCTGCTGTAATTCTTCTCCCATATGAAGACTTTCTCAAAACTGCTTTAATACAAAAAAGTAATAAAATAGCTTTTTATATAAGAACTGACTAAACTCAGCGGGCCAGCATCATGAACACTCATAGATGACCTGCTCAGATTTGACTTCACGAGAGAGAGTCTGCTACAAGGGAGTATGACTGATTGACAATCTCCAACTGCCGCACTTAGGAATGAGCCAGATCACTCATGTTCTACATTGTCCCTGGGCTGCTTGTGACAGTGACAGTGAAGGCAGCAATGCTGGAATCAAGTCACCATAGCCTCCTGCAAGCCTCTAATGAGCCGCTTGGCTTGTATGTTTCCAGATGCCCAGTTTCTCACAACTGCTACTGGGATGCCAAATTCTTCCTGCTCAGTTTCCTTTCTCTCTCATTTTGTGTGGGTTTAGGACCTTCCTCGTGACTGGAAGGCTCCCGCTCGCCCTTCGGGGAATTGGCTCCAATCCTCTGTCACTCTTGAGCTCAGCCATATGCCTGTGTGGTAGCGTGTATGCTTAGCATGAGCAAGGCACTGGTTTTAACCTCAAAAGGAACAGGCAAACAAAAGCCTTCCCGTCCTATCTTACTGCTAGTCATTTGATTTCTAGAAGACGTGGTGGTTTGAATATGTATGGCCCCACAGGCCGTACTTGAATGCTTAGCCATCAGGGAGTGGTGCTAGCTGAGAAAGATTAGGAGGTGTGGCCTTCTTAGAGGAGGTGTGTCACTGGGCGTGGGCTTTGGGGTTTCAAAGGCTCAAACCAGGACGGGTGTCTCTCCCTGCCTGCTGCCTGGCAGTCCAGATGTAGGACTCTCAGCTCCTTCTCCAACACTAGGATATGCCCACTGCCACTCTCCCCACCGTGCTGATAATGGACTAAACCACTGAAACTGTAGGCAAGCCCCAATGAAATGCCTTCTTTTATAAGAGTCGACATGGTCATGGTGTCTCTTCACAGCAACAGAGCACTGACTACAGCAGAAGTTCGGACACAGCAGCCACTGATCACAGAGAACTAATGTGCCATGGCAATCATATTCATGCACCTAAGCATGGCTGTCTGCAGTTAGACCATAAGTAACCGAAGAGCCTCCTAATGCAGTGTGTTGGAGGAGTGCGTCTCTCCCAGGCTCTAATGCCCCCGCTCACAGAAAGAGGACAAAAGGCCCCCCTCTTAGTGCCCTGACATTTACTCAAAGGAAAATGGGCCAGTGTTTCCCTGTTACGAAGTTGATAGTCTCAAAGAGGGGCAAAATGTGACAGACCCGAAGAAGGGAAGGTGTGTGAATAATTGAGGTAGAAAATAGCTGACTCTGAAGTGTGGATTTCCACAGCCACCACTCGGAGCCTCTGGCCGAGACGAGGAAGCATCACAAACGCTGAGGTATGTACTGCTGAGCTTCAGTTAAGATCCAAAGCTCTTCAAAGCCATCTTCAGTGGATGTCACAAAGTGCTCTGCGCAACATCTTCAAGGCCACTCAAAGAGCTGGCTGGAGACAACATTTGGCAGAATCATGTAGTCGGATAATCAGAACAAAGACCCAATCCCCATTTCCTAGTCTCCAATAGCTCCCGTGTTCTGCTTTGATAGAAAGGAGTCAAACGCTGGATTGTCTGTGTAGGTGGTAGCTGAAGGGACCTGAATACTGCAGGTGCTCCCCTCTGCACCCCGGATTAGGCCCAGAACACACCCAAACACAAATTTCCAACCACAATCCAACACGAGGAGATCCGTTATTAAGAAAGGCAAAGAAACATGCTGGCTGAATCAGGCAGAAACGGCAGCAAACCGCTCTTACAGGTGCTAATTTTAAAAAGAAAACAAAATAGGAAGGTCTATGTTAGCTAAAAAGCTGGTAAATTCTGATTGGGCATTTTAACTAGAGGAGTCAAAATAGTGAATTTTACTATTGGGCCTTAAGCTTTTGATGGCTGGACTTTGGTTACCAGTCTCAGGAATGAGTCAGTGGTCCAACAAGGGAATAGACCTTGGTGGGCAGCTTTAGGTATGAAATCTACCAGTTTTTAGCATGGAGAAGAAAGGTAAAAGGCAGAACCTGTCAGCACAATGTCTGTCATGCTACAGCCCGCTAGAACCCTTCAGTAGGCCCATGAAGAAATGATTCTGACACTGGGAATTAAAGACACACCTCTCCTTACAGCCAGCTGTCTAAAAGGATGCCGCAAAGACAGAGAATAAGAATTGATAAGTGCCCAAGGATTAGTAGGAAAAAATGTGTAAATAGTGTAAAATCAAAAGCATTTCCAAAGGAATAGCCAAGTAGATGCTATGGCGCTCGGTAAGGAAGATGGAGACTGGAGGAGACGGTTGTACCTTAGCGGTAGATCACACACAGAATGCTTGAGGCCCGGGGTTAGATAAACAATTCTGAAGCACGGGGACAGAAAAAGACCAGGAGAAATTAATACAAACACCCAGCAGACAAAGGAACTCCAATGTAATGTGAGAGCTAAAGCTATGTTTTAAGTTTTAATTACTGTACTTAAGAGATCCATAAAACAAAAAGGCTGCTAACCTGTAAGCCTCTTGCCCATCCTGAAATGCTGGAGGCTACTGCTCATGGGAGATAACAAGCCACACTTTCCAGCCCCCTAAACAAGTTTGTTTGACCCAACTACAGAGGATTTGCTCCATCACATGAAGATGGGAGGTACCTGGGCTAAGGAATGCATCATCAGGATGTATTCTTGCCCCTGACGGGTATGAAATATGTAGTCTTATGGGTTTGCCTTTATAAAAGCCTCTGCAAAATGTGACACGCCACCATTTTCTGGGGACCCCAGAACCTGGCCATCATCCTGGCTAGAATTTAACTATGCTTGCTTCAAATTTGGCCTAAAATTTTGGTAATGGTCTTATTCTTGTCTGGCTGGATTAACAGTACGTGTAATTGAGGAACCATGAGACATTTAAAAGTGCAACCACTCCACCCAAGAAAAAAAATAGTGAAAACTTCAATGCAGGCCTGTTTCCGGAGCTTGATGAGGTTTGAATATTCCAAGAAGTGAGTCAAACTGGTCAATAGCATACAGAGCTCATAAACACTGAATGAAAGGAAAATGTCCCATGGACATTCAGAAGCATGAAAGCCCCTCCTGCATCGCCCAGGCAGCTCTAGTGGGGGCAGAAAAGGCTGGAGCCACACTTTAAAGATACAGGTAATCTATGAGGCCTAGGGTAGTATTTATCCTGGCGTACAAATAGACTTTGAGTGCCCATCCCACAATGAGGGATGCTCTCTCAGCCTAGGCCCTGCCCTGGATGAAATGACAGACTCTGGAGATCCAGAGTGGGGATCAGAGTGGAGATTGGGTGGGGGACTGGGGGGCCTGGTGGGGAGGGCGGGGGAGGAGGAGAGAGGGAGCTGGGATTGACATGTGAAACAAGCTTGTTTCTAACCTAAATCAAAAAATAACAAACAAACAAATGAATAAACAGATAAATAAAGACACATTTAACACTTTTAGGTTGTAAGAAAATATGATCTTAGGATGTTATATTGGTCAATCTATTCTTCAAGCACAAAGACCACAGAGGCCTGAGTATACACTCACACTCTGGACATGTGCCAATGAGCCGTTCCTGAAGAAGCTACCAGAATGCAATCCAGAGCAAGAAAGAGGACTGCAAAGGCGTCGGGTGAACGTTGACCTGTGAGGGGCAGACACCTTCCGTTAGGGGCACAGACTAAGAGAAGCAGAATGTAAATTCCCAATGTTCTGACTTCCGGATGGGAAGGAGAAGGGCAACGGGCAGCGGAAGGGCGAGGAAGCAGACCCAATGCCAGGTGGCTGCCACGCCCTTTGAGGTAGCCAACAAAAGGAAGATGGCGCACCGCCCTCCCGAACGCTGCCCTGGGAGCGCAGTGGGAGGCGGCTGTTTTTCTGTGAGTTGCTGGATCCTGTCATTCTAACTCTGCTAAGTAAACAGGCGTCTGAATCTTTAAAATGTGATCTAAGGATAGCTTTGACACTCACAAGACAGCCACAGTCCATGTGTATCTAGCAGCCCAAAGATTAAGTGAAGCAAGCCAACAGAGGCATGGCATGGGTCCAGAACATGAAGAGGGGTTTGATTTGTTTGTTTGTTTCCCAGGCAATGTTTCTCTGTGTGGTCCTAGCTGTCTTGGAACTTGCTGGCTGATCTTTGAATTTGGAATGGCTCTTACATCTTTTTTTCATCTCCTGACCTGTAAAGTTAAGACTTGGGTTTGAGTCTCAGTCACCTGAGAGTCATAGTGGTGGGAGCCAGCATGGAATTGGTCAGCAGACAAGACATGAAATAGCAGCCTGGCCGATCACAGCAATCCCCTTGAATTCCTATACTGGAAAGGGGCAGATTAGATTATCTCCACGATGTCCCCTAGACCCCAACTTCTATGAATGTAGCCACTGGTGTCATGGTCCAGACGTTAAGTCTCAGTCTCAGGAAAACTACTCTCTGTGCTCCCGACACACGACCAGACTAGGAAAACATAGGCAGGCCTGTGGTTTCCCTGGAACTGAGTCCTCACCCCTGTGGAGGAGCCTCTTAGTGATGAGAGGAGGCAGGGTACGTTTGTCTTATTAAACTGCGGTGTCTTGGAAGACACCAAGGGCACCTGAATGCTCTTTCCCTGCCGATACAGGGCCAGACTGTTTATGATTCAGTCAGAAACTGATACCCAGTGGGAGAATAGTGTCCAAACCCTGGAGAGAAGATGAGCATTGACAGCAACTCTGATAATGGTAAATGTTTTAAAGCGCTGTTGTGTTTAGTGTTGCAGTCAGGGAGGGAGGGAAAGGATGCGACCGCTTCATTTCTTGTGCTCAAGATTTCCTTGACTACCCAGGGTGGCTTTGGTTCCATATAAATCCGGAAGTGTTTTTTTTTCCCTACCTCTATGAAAGACAAACATTGATATCTTGATAGAGCACACTGCATGAGGAGGGTCTCTGCGACCGAACAAACACTTTAACAGTCTTAGCTTTTCTAGTCCACAGATGGGGAGTGTGTGTGTGTGTGTGTGTGTGTGTGTGTGTGTGTATGTGTAGTTTCATTGGGAAGTTCTTTTCACCTTTTTTGAATAAATTTATCTCCAAGTACTTTCTCTAGTTAGCTATCTTGATGGTCACTGTAGTTTTGATTTATTTTTCAGTTGGTTGGTAGAAATACCACTGACTGTAGCATAGTAAAGTCTTAACTGAATCTTCAGGGGTAAACACACACACACACACACACACACACACACACACACACACACACACGATCATGTCATCTGCACAGAGGGATAGATGGACTCCTCCTTTCCCATGTGAATAATCCTTATCTGGTTTTTTTGTTTTGGTTTTTGTTTTTTGTTTTGTTTTGTTTTGTTTTGTTTTTTCGAGACAGAGTTTCTCTGTATTGTCTTGAAACTCACTCTGTAGACCAGGCTGGTCTCGAACTCACAGAGATCTGCCTGCCTCTGCCTCCAGAGTGCTGGGATTAAAGGCGTGCGCCACCAACGCCCGGCCCTTATCTGTTTTTAAAACTATTTACTTATTATTACTGCGTGAGTGTGTGTCTGTGCCTGGGAGGGTAGATGGAGGAAGCTCACATGCTGTGTGGGGTCAGTTCTCTTCACCCATCCTGGGGCGGGTTCTGCTGATAAAACTCACGCCCTGGCTTTTACCAGCTGGCTCAGCTGCCCAAACCCTCTTTTTCTGCATGCATCGCTGAACTGGGGTAGCACATGCCGCCTCCGTCGATGAAAGCAATGCAAGTGCACTCTGGTCTTTTGTATCGTGCATATCTAACTTTTAATTTTAAAGATGAGCAGTGTCCCTCTCTCTCTCTCCTCGATTATACCATGACCCCACCACCATCCCGTTCCTACCTGGCTCGGTGTGACACACCGTGCTGCCTTATTTACTCTGCTACTGCACCACGCCAAACCCGCTCTTGTCCGTTCAGGTCTGTGCTGAAACTCTACAGCCTGCATTTCCCAGACTCCCTTGCCCTCTGGCTTCCTGTCTCACTCTGTTGCTAGGGAGGGAAAGGTGAAGTGAGAAGGGAAAAGCATTCCTTCCCGTTTTCCAGTTCTGGCCGGCATCGCTCATCCACATCGTTAGCCCTCTGCTCTTTAAAGAAGTTTAGCATCAGCCCAGCTGCTTCCTTCAGACAAGCAGCAGCTCCTAGGACACTGAGTTTAAGTCTCAACCTCCTGCAAATGAAAACACTTAGGAAGAATTAAACCTGACAGAACGCAAGTCAAATGTGGTGTTCGTCTGCCACCTCGTGGACATTATGCATAACTACAACACAGGTGGCCGAAGCTTTAGGGAAATGTTAGTTAACAGAGGAGAAAAAAAAATCAAGAGAAGATACAGCGTTTTAGAACTTAAAAAATACAATCTGGTTAAATAATTAAAATTAATAGCAATTAGATATAGGACAAGATAAACTGCAATTCTATAGAATGCATTATGTAGTCTCCCTGCAAAAGCACTCCTTACTCTTCAACCATCCGGTTTTATCCAGTTCAGTTTACTACCATTTTCCACACTTTAGGATGTCATAGTCCTCATCCCTTTACCAGGATTTTTTTTTGTCTGTCTGTTTGGTTTTGGTTTGTTTTGGATTTGTTTTGTTTTCTACTTACTGTGTCTTCTCTGGCCGCCTACAGGGTTGCTGTCTCTCCATGTTGAAAGGCCATCATGTAGGTAGCTCATCTCTGTGAGAGGCAGTTCACAACCCCCTGAGACTCTAGCTCCAGGGCATCTGGCGCCCTCTTCTGGACTCCAGATGCCACACACTCACACTCACTCAGAAAAACAATAAAGACCAGTCAAGATTTTACAGCCTGTCCCAATAGCCCACCTGTGCTTGTATCTGATCATGAAATTGGCCGATTTCTTCAGAGACCACACATCAGTTTCTCCAATGATTATGCATTCTCCCTTCCTAAAATAACTGTTTTAAATAACCTACTACTCACAATATTTGTGTCAGAATTTAATCGCTTTCATGTTTTGCAGTCAAATTGATATGGAAATGAATTGAATACAGCTTGTACTAAACTATAAGGTGCCTGATTTGAGAACAGTTGATGTCCAGCCTTGCATTTAACTTTCTGAGACAAGGAGCAAATTACTTCAGCGTAACTAGTGCCCGCTTAGTCATCGCAGAATGGAGATTTGGGGTGTTTAAAAGTATTCAGTAGTTAAATGTTTCTAAGGTCAGCAAGTGAGGGTGTTCGCCACAACCTGATGACTTGAATTCTATATCTGGGTAGAAAGAGAGAACTGACTCCCACGGTGTCCTCAAACATACACACACACTTATACACACACTCACACACACATACACACAAGTGAGTGTGTAACACGAATAACAGAGATAGATATTGGGGTCAAGCTGATGGTCAGATAAGCAAAGCAGCCGGCACTAGCTCTCACCATTGTCTCAGGCTGAAAGGGTGCATGCCCCTGGCTCCCCGAATCCTGGAGACAAAAGCTCTCGTGCCTGGAGACTTTGCTTCCTCCTTTCATACCTCTCTCTGTCCAGCCACATCCCTCCTGTCTCCACCCCCTAGTGCTGGGATCAAAGGCGTGGGACCCCAAGTGCTGGGATCAAAGGCGTGGGACCCCAAGTGCTGAGATTAAATGCGTGGGACCCCAAGTGCTGGGATCAAAGGCGTGGGACCCCAAGTGCTGGGATCAAAGGCGTGGGACCCCAAGTGCTAAGATCACCTATGTGTGAGCTGTTTCTCTTTTAGACCGGATCAATTTCATGTAGCTCAGGGTAGCCTTGAGCTCACAGAGATCCATCTGCCTGTGTCCCGAGTCCAGAAATTAAAGATGTGTGCCACCACTACTCTATGGCTGACTATTGTGGCTGCTGGGATTAAAGGTGTGTGCCTGGCTCTCTGGCTGTGGCTAGCTTTGTATTCTGAACCCTCAGGCAAGCTTTAGTAAATCATAACTAATATATCACCACATAAATGCACATAAAAACTTTTGAATTGTGTGAGAATTATAAAGCATTAACAGGTATAAGAAACTGAAGTAATGTGTGTAATGGCAGTCAGTTTCGTTGTTTTGTTTGGGGGTTTTCTGCTTTGGGAGAGGTTCTCACTGTGCGGCCCCAGCTTAGATGGAAGCTCTGTATATGCCAGGCTGAGCTTGAACTCCAGATGTTCCTTTGGCACCTCCTTTGGGTGCTAGGGTTATAGGCACACACATCACCAAAACACCGCCCTGACTGTGAAGCTCAGTGTTTTCGCTACAAAGTCTACTTAGGCTAGAATTTTAACTAAAGCTAATGTAAAGCAGCCCTCATGGTTCGTCCACACCCCTGCTCATTCATCCCGCGGCTTTTCTTATTCAGAAACGACTAGAATTGGTCAATGGCAGCTGTAAGCAAGCCCCGATAAATCCTCTCTCCTCTGTCTCTGTCTGTCTCTCTCTTGTCGACATTCAAGGAGCAATAGTAAAGAAAGTGCCCCGCCCCACCCCTCCCCACCCCTCCCTACCCCTGCTCACCTTTTCACCGGCTCTTTGTTTTCTCTGCAACCACACCTAGAAACCATCTCCCCCAAGGCAGACAGAGACTGAGAGTACAGCCTCTTGCCTGCTTGGAGCTGGCCATTGAGAAATCCTCAGGTGATAATACCGACCCTGCCACACCCCTGCAGAGGCCAGCAGGAATCTGAACAGGCCTTGAAGCTCTCAACTAGTGTCCGGGAACTTAGACAGGGTCGCCAGTGCTTCAGCTGTGCCCACGCAATAAAATCTGAATAAACCACACAGTCGAGCACCCAGGGGTTCCCGGACAACAGGAAGCTTGGTGCCCTCCACCCACACTGTCCTTTGTAATGAAGTGTTAATGTGACCAGCTGGGTCCTGTGAGCCACTCCAGCAAATTAATTCAAACAGAGGTGGTGGTTGGAACCTTGATACATAATCTTTTGGCCTAGAAGCACAGGTTACCCCTCCTGGGGTTTGTTCCTGATGAGAGGGAGGCAGTCTTATGACTGGGTCCTCACTGGTGCATCTGGTTCTCTCTGGGAAGAACAGTCAGTATTACAGGATACCCAGGTGTCCACTGTTGCCGAACTAGTGTGAGGGAGAAACCAGAATATGGAGTCTTGGTGACCGTGGTGACCATGGTGTGGGAGGAGAGGGTCAAAGACATGCTTCACTGTTCTAGAAAACCCCCAAGCCCATCCCCTGGTAAGTGACCACACAGTCACTGTGTGCTTACTAAAGACTGAGTCATGTAGTCGCAAATCATTCCCGGCCTCCACAGCTTTCCCAGGTGTTAAGGCTTCATGAACATTGGAGAAGCTGATAGAACATGAGTTCTAGCTAATCAAAGTCTCAAGGGCTGTGCTCTGAGGGTGACAACACAAGTCCTGTGTCCCCACCAGCTGGCCACCAGACGAGAGATCTGTCCTCAGACTGCACCACAGCCACCACCCATGAATTCTGTTCCCGTCAAACCCACTCTGCCATCCAAACCTCCCCACCTCATCATCCTCCCCATGGCCAGCCCTCCACTACTCCAGCTGACTCCAGAGGCATAGACACAGCCTACACCAGTTGGAAGAACAGACTCCAGAGGCACAGGTAGAGCCCACACCAGTTGGAAGAACAGATGAGTGACTGGCCTCCCAGCTGAGCTGCCCCAACCTCCAGACCCTGAGCCCCAGGGCACATCCCTTTCCCCTACCCCTCCCATCTCAGCACCAGCAAAGCAGCTGGGCCCTGTCCCCAACTCAGGTGGAATCCAGGTGCAGTCCCCAGCAGCCAGGAAGCAGATAGCTGCACCATCACCACTGCCACCCCCAAAACCCACTCTGTTGCTCAACCCCACCTACCTCATCATTCTTCCCATGGCCAGTCCTTCCCCTAAACTCCAGCAGACCCCATAGGCACAGGTGCAGCCCACATCATGTAGAGGAACAGGATCTGTTGGATATAGGCACCCAAACCCCACAAACCTCAGCTGAGACACACTACTGGACCTGAAGACCAGAACCAGAACCCTGCCAATTACAAGAACCGTTGGCCGTTCAGGCTAGAAAACAATAAAGGAAATAGATAATAAAGGAACAAAACACCAATCCAACAAAGACAAATTCAAGAACCAACACCCAAACCAACAAGCACCTGAAATCCATATGTGGGAATGCCAGGGTAAGAACACATTCAATAACAGAAAGGGCAATATGGCATCACCAGAAACGGTGTTCCTGCAAAAGAAAGACTTGAATGTTCAAACTCAGCTAAAAGCACAAGAAAACCTTAAAAATATTTTATGAAGATGATGGAATCTCTCAAAGAGGAAATTAAAAATTCCCTTAAAGAAATCTAGGGAAAGGCAAACAAAAATCCCTTAAGAAAAAAATCAATAAAGCCCTAAAGAAAGCCAAGAAAAAAATCAAACAGGTTAAGGAAACAATTAAGACTTGAAAACTGAAATAGACACAATAAAGAAAACACAAACTGAGGGAATTCTGGAAATGGAAATCTGGATAAGCAAATAGGAAATGCAGATGCAAGCATCACCAATAGAATATAAGAAATGGAAGAGAGACCCTCAGGCATTGAAGATATGATACAGGAAATAGATTCATTGGTCAAAGAAAATTTTAAAACCAAAAAATTCCTAACACAAGGCATCTAGGATACCATGAAAAGGCCAAACCTAAGAATAATAGGAATAGAAGAAGGAGAAAGATCCCTCTTCAAAGGCACAGAAAATATATTCAACAAAATCATAGAAGAAAACTTTCCCACCCTAAAAAAGGACAAGCCTATAAAGGTTCAAGAAGCTTACAGAACACCAAGTAAACTGGATCAAAAATAAAGTTCCCTCACCACACAATAATCAAAACACTAAACTTACAGAATAAATAAAGAATATTAAGAGCTGCAAAGGAAAAAGGTCAAGTAGCAAATAAAGACAGACTTAGAATTGCACCTAACTTCTTATCAGTGGAGACTCCAAAAGCCAAAAGGGACTGAACAGATGTTTTGCAGACACTAAGACACCACCAATGCCAACTCAGACTACCATACCCAGCAAAACTATCAATCACCATAGGTAGAGAAAACAAAAGATATTTCTAGTCAAAACCAGATTTAAACAATACCTATCCACAAACCCAGTCCTACAGAAAGCACAAGAAGGAAAACTCCAACCCAAGGAAGTTAGCTGAATCCAATAAAAACACAGACAATAGATAATCTCTCACCAGCAAAACCCAAAGAAGGAACACACACACACACACACACACATACACACACACACACACACCAGGAATCAACAACCACTGCTCATTAATATGTCTTAATATCTTTGGCTCAATTCACCGATAAAAACACACAGGATAACAGAATGGATTAAAAAAACAGGACCCATTCTTCTACTGCATACAAGAAACACACCTCAACCTCAGAGAACAGACACTACTTCAGAGTAAAGAATTGGGAAAAGATTTTCCAATCAAATGGATCTGAGAAGCAAACTTGTGCAGCTATCCTAATATGTAACAAATTGGACTTCAAACTAAAATTAATCAAGAGATAAAGAAGGGCATTTCATATTCATCCCAGGAAAAATCCATCAAGATGAAGACTCAATTTTGAACATCTATGCCCCAAATACAAGGGCACCCACATTTGTAAAAGAAACATTACTGAAACTTAAATTACACATAAAACCACACACACTTATAGTGGAAGACTTCAAAAACCCCACTCTCACCTCTGGACAGGTTTTCCATTCAGAAAATTATCAGAGAAACAAGGGACCTAACAGATGTTGTGACATTGTGACTCAAATGGACTTAACAGACATCTATAGAACATTTCACCCAAACACAAAAGAATATACCTCCTCAGCACCACATGGAACCTTCTCTAAAATTGACTACATACTCAGTAACAAAGCAAATCTCAACAGATACAAAAAAATTAAAATAACACCCTGTATTTTATCACATCTCTGTGGGTTAAAGTTAGAGTTCAACAACAACAGAAAGCCTCATGGAAACTGAACAACTCCCAACTGAATTTCTGATGGTCAAGGAATAAATAGAAATTAAAGCTTCCTAGAATTCAAAGAAAATGTATCCACAACATACCCAAACTTATGGGACACAATGAAAGCAGTGCCAAAAGGAAAGTTCATAGAACTTAAATGCAGGTGTAAAGAAGTCGGAGAAATCCCACACTATCGAATTAACAGAACACCTGAATGCAATAGAACAAAAAGAAGAAAACACACACAGGAGGAGTAGATGAGAGGAAATAATCAAACTGAGGACTGAAATCAACAAAATAGAAACAAAGAGAGCAATACAAAGAATCAATGAACCAAAGAGTGGGTTCTTCCAGAAAATCAACAAGATAGACAAACCCTTATCCAAACTAATCAAAATGCAGAAAGAGAATACCCAAATTAACAAAAACAGAAATGAAAAATGGGACATAACAATGGACACTGAGGAAATCCAGAGAATCATGATGTCATTCTTCAAAACCTGTACTCTACAAAATTGGAAAATCTAGAAGAAATGGACAATTTTCAAATAGGTACTACATAAGAAAATAAAATCAGAACAAGATAAGCTATTTAAATACACTTATAATCCCTAAGAAAAGAGAAGCAGTCAGTAAAATTTCCTCCCCCACCCCAAAATAAAAACAGGACCAGATAGTTTCAAGCACAGAATTCTACCAGACTTTCAAAGACGAGCTTATACAAAACTCCTCAAAATGTTCACATGATAGAAACAGAAGGAACATTGTCAAATTCTTTTTATGAGGCTACAGTTACCCTGATACCCAAACCACACAAAGACTCAGCAAAGAAAGAGAATTTCAGACTATTTCCCTCATGAACGTTGATGTAAAATTACTCAATAAAATACTGGCAAACCAAATCCAAGAACACATCAAAAAGATCACCCACCATGATCAAGTATGCTTCATCCCAGAGATGCAGGGATAGTTCAACATATGAAAAATCTGTTAATGTAATCCACCATATAAACAAACTGAAAGAAAACAAAAATCCACATGATCATTTCATTAGATGCTGGAAAAACCTTAAACAAAATCGAGCACCCCTTCATGATAAAGGTGTTGGAGAGATCAGGGATATAAGGAACTTACCTAAACATAGTAGAAGAAATATACAGCAAGCCCACAGCCAGCATCAAATTAAAAGGAGAGAAACTCAAAACAAACTAAAATAAAATCAGGAACAAGACAAGGCTTTCTGCTCTCTCCATAACTATTCAATATAATACTCAAAGTTTTAGCTAGAGCAATAAGACAACAGAAATAGATCAAGGGGATACAAATTAGAAAGGAAGAAGTCCAACTTTTGCTTTTTGCAGATATGATTTATTTTTTATTTTTTATGTATGTTTTTTATTTAAATTAGAAACATGCATGCTTCAAATGTCAATCCCGGCTCCCCCCTTCTCCCTCCACCAGCCCCACCCCTACCCCCCACCCCCAGCCCAATCCCCACATCATTCCCCAGGGAGGGTAAGGCCCTCCTTGAGGGGATCTCCAGAGTCTGTCATTTCATCCAGGGCAGGACCTAGGCCCTTCCCCATGTGTCCAGGCTGAGAGAGCATCCCTCCATGTGGAATGGGCTCCCAAAGTTCATTTGTATGCCATGGTGAACACTAATCTACTACTTAAGGCCCCAGAGATTTCTGAGGCCTCCTCACTGACACGACAAGATATGATTTATTTAAGTGACCCCAAAAAGTCTACCTGGGAGCTCCTATAGCTGATAAACACCTTCTGTGATGTAGCTGGACACATGATTAAATCAAATAGTCAGTAGCCATCCTATATACAAATGACATACAAGTGACAAAGAAATCAGGGAAACAACACCCTTTAAAATAGCACAAATAATATAAAATATATTGGGGTAACTCTAACCAAACAAGTGGAAAACATGCATGACAAGGACTTTCAGTCTTTGAAGAAAAAAACAATGGAGACAATATTGGAAGATGAAAAGATCTCCCAAGCTCATAGATTGATAGGATTGACATAGTAAAAATGGGAATCTTACCAAAAGCAATCTACAGACTTAATGTAATCCCCATCAAAATTTCAACACAATTCTTCGCAGATCTTACAACAACAATACTCATATTCATATGGAAAGACAAAAACAAAAACAAGGATAGCTAAGACAATCCAGAATAATAAAGGAGCTTCTGGAGGTATCACCTCTTCTACAGAGCTATAGTAATAAAAACCACATGGTACTAGAAAAAAAAAAACCAGACAGATGGATCAATGGAATCAAATTGAATACCCTGACATAATACAGAGGTCTAATAACACCTGAACACCTGAAATTTGACAAAGAAGCCAAACATATACAATGGAAGAAAGAAAACTGGGTATCAGCATGTAGACTTCAGATAGATTCATACCTATTGCCTTGCCTTGCACAAAACTCAGATCCAAGTGGATCAAAGACCTCAACAAAAATCCAGTTACACTGAACCTGATAGAAGAGAAAGTGGGAAGTAGCCTTGAACACATTGGTACAGGAGACAACTACCTGAACATAACACCAATAGCAAAGACACTGAGTTCGGCAATTAATAAATGGGACCTATGAAACTGAAAATCTTCTCTGAGGCAAAGGGCACTGTCAATAAGACAAAACATCAGCCCACAGAATGGGAAAAGATCTTCACCAACCTCACATCTGACAGAGGACTGATCTCCAAAATACATAAAGAACTGAAAAAACTAGACATCAAAACACCAAATAGTCCTATTAAAAATGGGATACTGATCTAAACAGAGAATTCTCTACAGATGAATCTCAAATGGCCAAGATACACTTACAGAACTGGTTAACATCCTCAGCCATCAGGGAAATGCAAAATCAAATGACTCTGAGATGCCATCCTACACCTGTCAGGATGGCTAAGACAAAAACACTGATGACAGCTTATATTGGAGAGAATGTGGAGAAAGGGGAACACTCCTCCATTTCTGGTGGGAGTGTAAACTTGTACAGCCACTTTGGAAATTGATCTTGCTGTTTTTCACAAAATTGGTAATCAATCTACCTCAAAACCCAGCTATACCAATCTTAGGCATATACCCAAAGAATACTCAATCATACCACAAGGACACTTGCTCAACTATGTTCATAGCAGCATTATTCATAAGACAGAATCTGGAAACAACCTAGATACTCCTCAACTGAAGAATGGATAAAGAAATTGTGGTACACACATTTACACAATGGGGTATTACTCAGCTGTTAAAAAAAAATGACATCATGAAATTTGGAGGCAAATAGATGGAACTAGAAGAAATCATCCTGAGTAAGGTAGCCCAGACTCAGAAAGACAAGCGTGGTATGTACTCACTCATAAGTGGATATTAGCTGTAAAGTAAAGGATAACCAGGATAAATTCCACAGTCCCAGAGAGGATAGGTAACAAGGAGGAACCAAAGAGGAACACATGGATTTCTCTGGGAAGAGGAAATAGAATCAATCACCTGGGTAAATTGGGGGTTGGGGTGGGGTGGGAGCATGGGGGATCCAGTTGGGTAGATTGGGGACAAGACAGAAGGGGAGAGTAAAGAAAGAGATGTCTTGATAGGGGACAGTATTTTGGGGTTAGGGAACAATCTGCTGCCAGGGAAACTCCCAGGAATCCACAAGGATGACCCCAGGTAAGACTCCTAGCAAGAGTGGAGAGGGTGCCTTAACTGACCATCTCCTGTAACCATACTGATGACTACCCTAATTGTCATTAGAGAGCCTTCATCCAGTAACTGATAGAAGCAGATGCAGAGATCCCCAGCCAAGCACTGGGCCAAGCTCCCAGAATCCTATTGAAAAGAGGGAAGAAGGACTGTAAGAGCCAGGGGGTCAAGGGCATCACAAGGGAACCCACAGAGACAATAACCTGGTTTATTAGGAGCTCACAGACTCTAGACCAACATCTAGAGAGCCTGCATGGGACCAACCTTGACCCTCTCCATATATGTGACAATTGTGTAGCTTGGTCTATTTGTAGGACTCCTAGCAATAGAATCAGGGCCTGTCCCTAATGCTTGAGCTGGCTTTTGGGAACCTATTCCCCATACTGGGTTTCCTCACCCACCCTTAACACAAAGTGAGGAGCTTAGTCCTGCCTCAACTAGATACACCGTGCTTTGTTGACACCCGTGGGAGGCCTGCCCCTTTCTGAACAGAAACAGAGAAGGAGTGGATGGGAGGGAATGGGAGGAGAGGAAGGAGGGAAACTGCAGTAGGGATGTAAAACAAATGAAAAAATTTAATTAAAAAGAAAATGACTTTCAGGTAAACGGTTTGATTTTCTCTGGTTTTGAACGACTGCAGTGTTTGCCATTAACAGAGCTGTAACTTGCTTGATAGCACTGTGATCTGTGTAGATGTCGAATTTCTCTACTTGCACTACACATTCATGGAGCATATGGATGCTCAATGCATAAGTTACGACAAGTGCTGAAGATTAATAGTGTATGTAGAAAATCGCTAGGGTGCTATATCAAAATCTGTACTCGGGCATGCACAAAGCACAGAATCCTGGAGGAGGCGATTCATTTCAAGCTCCAAAACAACATAAACTGGTTCTTATATTCTATTCACATCACAGAGCTCCTATCAGTGGCCTGACAAACACCGTGTACAGGAATGAACCGATGAACCAGCGACCAGACAAGACAATGCAGATGTAACAATTACCCAGACTAGCTGCAAGGGAACTGTAGAGTGCATTGCTACCCACTTGGGGGAAACATGAGACCCCCCCAGATGAAAGAGTAGAGCTGGGCCCCTCAGGTCTAACGAAACAATTGCTTTGTGAAACATTAAGCATTTAATCTTTAGCGCAGTACTAATTAGCGTAGGTAATATTTACAGAACTGACAAATGCATGCATCTCTATTAGGATAAGGGGCCTGATAGCACACACCTATAACCCCAGGACCTGGAAGAGAGGCAAAAAGATCCAGGGCTTAAGAGCGTGACTCAAAAAAAAAAAAACCCACACAACTTCGTCAATCAAACAGCTGTGGTAGAGGTGGCAAGGTTGCTCAGTGGTTAAGAGCGCAGCACCTACATGAGGGCTCCCCACTGTCTGTGACTGGTTCCAGGGCACCTGAGGGTCTCATCTGACCTCATTAGCACATGCAGTGTGAAGACATCTATGCAGAGAGAATGCTCATATGCTACAAAGTTAAACATCTGTTTTTAAAAAGAGGAAGAAAAGAAATTACTTCTTTAAAAATTAGTAAAACAGCTCTGGCCATTTCAGAGGCAAAGGATTTACCCTTGCTAAAACTGAGTATCCCTAACCATTTTAGGCCTGGGCAGAAACTGTCCATCTCCTTCAATTTTTGTGTTAGTTTGCTTGTTTGTTTTAGAGACAAGGTCTCACTACGCAAACCAAGCTGGCCTCAGATTTATACCAATCTTCTTGCCCCGTCTTCGGAGTGTGGGTATTACAGGCTTACACTACTACGCTGCGTTCCATTTTCCTGTCTGTTTACTGTTTGTTTTGAAATACCGGTACTCCCGTAATTAATTAGTTTTAAAAGGTGATCCATATGATACCTCTATACCGTGCCTAAAACAAAAGTCACACATGCGAGAGTAGTCATTTGTGTTATGGGAAGGGAAGAGGTTTGGAGCATGGGCTCTGAAGTCAGCTGCCCGTGTTTGCAGCCCAGGCACCCGCTGACTTGCGGGTCACCATCAGACTGAGCCCGCGCCCACCCCATCTCTCCACATCTACAATGTACTGCTTGGGCTGTCTAGAGTCCTCAGTCCAGACACTGGGTATTTTTATTTGTCTTGGGATGGGGGCATTTGATACAGTTTGGATTTTTTTCAAGACAGTGTCTCACTCCATAAACTAGACTGTCTTGGCACTCATCATGTAGCCCAGACTGGCCTTAAACTCATGGCAGCTTTTCTGCTCTGCCTTAACCGCTCAAGCACCACACTCAGCTTGAGCTTCAGTTTCTTCATCTGTAAAATGGGTATAACGCCAGCAAATATCGTAAGGATTCAGTGATGTGTAGCTGGCATGGTACTTCACAAAAGCGGTAGCAGTAACTAGCCAAACAGCAGAGCAACGATGATATCAGGAACCTTAACTTCTCATTTCATGAAGTGTTTATTTGGGTTCCTATCCCATAATCTTTTCCAGCCTATGTTGTCCTTTTGCATTCGTGTGCTTTAAATAAAAATGACACAGGTAACACCTTCATTTCCATAAGTGCACAAATATTTTCCCAGTATTTCATGTTACTAATTCGTTTTGTGTGAATAAATTTAAAATATCTTACGTAGAAATGGCTGCTAAACTTTTCCTTTCTAAAGACTTGTGCATTTTATAAGCTTAGCTCACTCTCAGATCTTCTAACAGTAACATATTTTCCCTGATGTTAATTTACCTTCTCAGATATGAGCAAAATATTAACATTGTTAAAAGGTTTAATGGGGTAGGGGGGCGAAAAGAAGGTTGAGCAGGAAAGGCACTTGCTATCAAACAAGACAGCGGAAGGTCAGTCCCTGAACCCACATGGCGCAAGGAGAGAGAGACTCCTGCCAGTGTCCTCTTAAAACTCACATGGAAGCACAGAAGAGTCTGAAAGCCCAAGGCATTCCTGTAAGCAAAGCAGTCCTGGAGCGATCACAATGCCTGATTTCAAGTTACACCACAAAGCCACGGTAACAGAAGCAGCCCAGCGCCGACAGTAAAACACAGGGTAGAAGAGATCTAGATGTGAACCCAGCCACAGTCACCTGGTTTGGCAAAGCTATACAGTAGAGAAAAAGAGCCTGAGATGGTGCTGGGAATCTTGTCTGTCCAGGTACGACAGGGCAGGAGAGTGTGAGGTCCCTCCATCTTGGATTCCTTCTGAGACTATTCCTGGTTTAACTAGCATTTGATCTCCTTGATGGAGGATGGAAAATTACTCAGCTCTCTTCTAGGAATTAAGTTTAGGATGTCCCAGCTAACTTATCTCAGCTTCTGTTAAAGCACCTGTTTGTGCGGAACCACTCCAGCTAACTGCTTGTCTTAGCATCTGTTAAAACTGCTTACAAGAGGCTGGGATGAGGTCTCTGCCTTCTGGACACTTTGGGACACTTGGGAACACAGCTAGGTTCCTGAACTGAAATAAAGTGTTCCAGTTGGCTATGCACACGGTCTGAGTGATCATCTCTAGTAACACAGGTCATCTTAGTTAGGGTTTTTATTGCTGTGAAGAGACACCATGACCAGAGCAACCCTTGTAACAAAGTAGAACATTTAATTGGGGGGTGAGGGTGTTCATTTATAGTGTCAGAGATGGCGTTCATTATTATCATGGCAGAGAGCATGGCGGCATGCAGGCAGACATGGTGCTGCAGGAGTAGCTGAGAGAACCATGTTTGCAGGCAGCAGAAAGTTGACTGAGACAGCTGGGAAGTGTCCTGAGCATAGGAAACCTCAAACCCTGCTCCCACAGTGACACACGTCCTCCAACAGGGCCATATCCATTCCAACAAAACCATACCTCCTTTAGTGTCCCCCCTCTAAGATTATGGGGACCAATCACATTCAAACTGCCACAAAGATATAAGAGAATGAAACTAGGTGCCTATCTCTCACCTTATATAAAAATCAACTCGGAATGTATTCAGACCTTGTGGGGATTTGAATGAGAATGGTCTCCAGTTAGGCTCATGTATTTGAACGCTTGGTACCCAGCTGGGTGGAACTGTCTGGGAAGGATTAGGAGGTGTGGCCTTGTTGGAGGAGGTGTGTCACTGTGAGTGGGCTTTGAGGTTCCAAAAGTCCACACCATCCCAATTAGCACCGCCTTTCTCTCTCTGTGCCTCACGCTTGTGGTTCGCTTCTGGAACCCTGAGCCCCCACATAAATGCTCTCTTTTATAAGTTGTCTTGGTCATAGCTTTTTGGCACAGCATTAGAAAACTAATGAAGACAGAAGTTGGTACCAAGAGTGGAGTATGGCTGTGACAGGCATGGCCATGCTATTTTGGGGAGGAATATGGAAGACTTTGGGACTTTGGACTAGAAAAGTGCTGGAATATTTTTAGCAGTACTTGATGGGCAAACCTAGTAGGAACCAGGAAGACAGCAGTACTTAGAGAAATATGGACTATGGAGGCCCAGATCAAGAGGTTTTGAAGGGGGAGAATATTAGCAATTGTTTGGAGACCATCCTAGTAGTATTTGGGCAAAGAATGTGATTAGTTTTTGCCCTTGTCCTGTGAATCTACCTGAGGCTAAATTGAAGAGTTTGGGACTAATTTCTATTGTGGAATATTATTTTAAAGTGTGTTAGATTTGTTTATGCTGTGGAACATTTGTTTACTGATGCAAAGATGTGTTGCATTCTTTTATGTTACATTTGTTTAACTCTGTGAAGCTGTGTGAGTGTGTCTGTCTAAAACACCTTGATTGGTCTAATAAAGAGCTGAATGGCCAATGTCAGGGCAAGAAAAGGACAGGTGGGGCTGGCAGGCAGAGAGAATAAACAGAAACATGGGAAGGGAGGACCAAGGAACAAGAGAAGGAACAAGAAAAGAAGGGGCCAGCCACCCAGTCAGACATAGAGTAAGCAGGAAAGAAAGGATCTACAGAAACACAGAAAGGGAAAAGCCCAGAGGCCAATGATAGAGGAGATAATTCAAGTTTAGAAGAGTTGGCTAGAAATAAGCCAAGCTTAGGTCAGGCATTTACAAGTCAGAAAAACCCTCCCTGTGTGATTTATTTGGGAGCTGGGTAGAAGGCCCCCCGAAAGAGTACAACGTAAAAAGAGTAAAATAACAACCAGGTACAAATTCGGCAGAGAGTTCAAGATAGCCTAGTACTGACTCTGCCGTGTGGTTATTAGTAATCACTCCTATGAAGACCTACAATGAAACAAGCAAGCTGGGCAAAAAGAATACAAATTGTGCAATTTGAGGAGAAAAAGAACACCAGGACATTTAATATTGGGGTCAAGCCCTGTAAGCAAAGGCATGAGACATCACAAGAAATGCCTGACCGGAAGTGGAATAAAGGAGGTGGAGCTCATAGGGCAAGACCCCACCCATAGGCATTTCCAACTTGTAAACAGGAAGTACCCAAGGAATCTCCTCCTAAAGCAAGGGAAAGCTTACTCAACAAATGAAAGTATCAACAAACCAAAGCTTATGCAGGTGAAATTCAAGAAGGAGGTCAGTTCCACTAGAAGCAGGCAGGCAGAACTTGGCAGTGCAGGCCACTTTGTTCTGGCTTTAAAGTTATGAAGGATACAGGAGTGAAGGGGTTGTGGAATCTTCTCCCACCGTTAAGGGAGCCGTTGAGGCCAGGCTTGTGATGGAGGAACCCTAGAGGTCAAGTGAGGCTATGGTGATGAAGATTGTGCCAGAGTACTCAGTGGTCTGCCAGAAAGAGCTACAGGAAGGGCATGGAGCCAGCCCCAAACAGAGAAGTGTATTGCAGTTACCAGAGCTAAGCCCTTTGACATCAAATGTGTAGGTACAGGATCTAGAGTTTGTCCCGCTGGGTTTCAGCCTTGCTTTGGTCCTGAAGAAACAGCCAACTGTGATGCCTATTTAACACACCAAAGCACGCACGAGCTGCCAGGCTCTCTCAGTATTGGAAGCACCTGTTACAGAGTCCTGTTTCCTCTCTGCCCCCAACCCTAAACCCTTTCCAGATCCCCTTCCCTCAGCGTCTTTCCTATATAAATCCACCATTTTTGTCTGGTGACTTCTTGCAGCCCCCCTCCCCCTGCGTCTCCTCTTGCTCCTCAGCTACTCTCTTGGTCCACTTGCTCTCTCTACTCCTCTCTCTCTTCTCTTCCTCTCTCACCCCCTTCCCCAGCCACCCTCTCTCCTCTCATGACGTGGTTCGGCTAGAACCCTTCCAGCTCCCTCTGGCTGTTCCCGCCTACCTACAATAAAACCCTTCTCCTCAATCATACCTTGGAGCAGTCATGTCCTCATTTTCATTCAGCAGTATTTCCTCACGATACGACACCCCTGTTCCTCCCTGTTGGAATGGTAACACACATTCCTGGAATGGTAACACACATTCCGTGCTGCTATGGGTTGGAAGTATGGGATTTGCTTTTTGGTTTTACAAATGGTTACAATTCAAAGGTTGCCTTGAGTCTCAGAAGAGTCTTTGAACTTTTAAGCCGTGTTGGGACTGTGAAAGACCATGGGGACTCCTGAAGCTAGATTAAATGCATTTTGCGTTATGATATGGCCACAGGCTGTGCGGAGGGGAATGTGGTGGTGTGAATGACATAGGCTCACACGTTTCAGTGTTTGGTCCCCAGGTGGTGAACTATTTGGGAATGACCAGAGGTGTGGTCATGTTGGAAGAGGTGTTGTCACTGGGGGTGGAATTTGAGGTTTCAAAAGTCCATGAATTTCTTTCCTTCCTCTTCCCCCCACACCCCCACCTTGTGCTTGTGCATTAGATGTAAACTCTCAGCTACTGCTCCAGCTCCATGCCTGCCTGCCTGCTGCTGTGCTCCCTGACATGATGGTGCTCCCTGACATGGTGGTGCTCCCTGACATGATGGTGCTCCCTGGCATGATGGTGCTCCCTGACACAATGGTCATGAACTCACCTTCCGGATCTTTGACTCCCCCAAATGAAATGCTTGCTTTTATAAGTTGCCTTGCTCATGTCATAGCAATATGATAACAAAGACAAATCTCAGTGTAAGACCTGGTACTCTGAACTATTAAAATGAAAAGTAGAGCAAGCTCTGCAGGGTACATGTGTGGGCATTTAATTTCTTGAAAGAATAGTTCAGGGAAGAACACCAGCCATAGACAAATGACACTTCATGAAATTAAAAAGCTCCACATACCAAAGGAAACTGTTGGGTGACAGACTACGGAATGGCACAAAACTTTTGCTAACTACAAATGTGTCAGGGGATTAATATTCAAAAAAACTAACGAAGAAAAAAAACTAAATAACAAGAAGTCAAACCTAATGGATAAGTGGGCTAAGGTACTGCACAGACAGCTCTCCAAAGATGAAGTAGTAATGTCAGTGCACACCTGAGAAATGGGCAGTATCACTAACCAACAGAAAAGTGCACCATGAAACTACCCCGAAATCCTATCTCACCCTGTTCCGAATGGCAACCTTGAGAAAATGGCAGAAAGTGCTGAAGACAGTGCAGACAAAAGGGAACAGCTACACACTGGAAGTGTGAGCCAGTCTGGTCACAATGGAAGTCAATTGCAGCTCCCTCAAAACACTGCAAAGTAAGATGCATCATATGACCCCTCTTTGCCTCTCCTTGGTATTTATCTAAAGACTCAAGTCAACATGTCACAGAGAGATTTGTGCAGAAATATTTATTGCAGCACTCCCAACAAAGGCTATGGAGCCAGTTTAGGTGTCCACTAACCCATAGGAATGGCCAAAGAAAATGTGATATACTCGTGCAATAGAATATTACTCAGCCACAGAGAAGAATATGCCTATGCCACTTGCAGGAAAATGAGTGTGCTGGAAGATCATTATATTGAACTAATCAAGTCTTAGACAAATATCACATGAGTTCTCTTATTTGTGCTTCCTAGGTTTTATATAGAGTCATAAAATCATCTGTGCATATATTACATTAAAGGAGAAATGAGACTGCCTAAGGAAATACAAGGAACTGAAGAGAGGGGCATCGCACAGAGCAGAGGTGAAGAGCCGTGAGAAGATAATACATTCAACGTCCATCATGTGCTTGTGTGAAGATGTCTTTAGGAAACCCAGCACCACTGACATGTGAAACATTCATGTTTCTAATTTAAATAGAAACATATATTGAGGGGAAAAAAGATGTAAGTTCCTGACATGCTTACAGTGTACTGAGTGTCTACTTGGAACCAAATAGTAGTAAAGATAATGCTTGTGGCAGGTCGATGCATTAATGTCACTGTTTCATGTGTAATACAGAAATGTATGACCCATTCATGAGCTAAATTCAATTTAATTAAAGCATGTTATTTGAAAAAAGAAAAAAAGAAACCCAGTACCACGTACATTGACTCTATGCCAGTTGACGAAAGACTTCATAGCTTTGTATTTTTTCTCTCAGTGCTGTTTGCAAAGTCTTTCCCTGGAGAACTAAGCCATGTTTGTCATGTTTATTCTTTCAGTTCACTTGTTACTTATTAATTGCAGATTTCTGTGTGTCTAGTTGTTTTGTAAGTCTCTTTTCATTTTATATTCGTCTCGCATTTTACCAATGATGTACTCACTGTTTCTAACAATGAATTGGAAGCCAGGAATTGTGGCCCATTCCCATAATCTCGACACCCAGGAGGCAGAGGCAAGCAGATTGAGACATTAGGTGGGTAGTGTCTCATATATACATGTATGCATGAAAAAAGCATATATATGCACATATATGCTGCAGTGAACATGAGCGCACACATTAGATCTTCCAGATCCTGCTCTCAACTCTTCGTTACACATACCCAATAGTGGGCTTGACATAAGGAAATAAGGAAACTCCATATTGTTTCATGTTATGGCTGAGTCATTTTACAGCCCTAGGCACAGTGGATGGCTCAAAGTTCCATTTTGTCTGCATCTTCAGTCACACTTGTATTATGGGCTTCGTGTGCCGTGCTGGAGATTGAACCCAGCTCCCCCGCCCGCCCCCCTGCCCCATGCGCTCAGCGAGCACTATGACCACTGAGGCAGATCCCCTGTTAACATCTTAGCCTTCTAATATATGTGATGGGATGGCTCTGTTTTTAACCTGAATTTCCCTTGGCAGTAGGTGATGTGTAGCATGTTTTAAATATGTTTTGATCATTGATTTCTATCTTCTTCAAAGAAATAACTATCCTTGTCTTTTGACCATTTTTAATTTGGTTACTTTATGGTCTTTTCCTTCTAATCGTTCCTTCACTATTCTGAACATTGATTTCTTACCTGTGAGTGCTCTATACATCTCTTCTGCCATCCCACAAAGGGCGGGTTTCTCTGCTGACTGTCATTCTCATACTGGTCCCAGCAAGTGGGAGTGGCTGCTGGTTTTAACAGATAGCTCCCATCTAGTTGTTGTGGGCTCTTTCACTCCAGAACCCATCTGTTTTCTCGTCTTGCACGCCTCAAGTTCATACTGAGAGAGAGAGTGTTGGAGGCATGCCAAAGCTTGTTCACATACGTGTATGTAGATAGTTGTGGTACAAATGGAAAAGAATGGAACTATGGGAGACCCTGCTTTCTTTTAGGACTCTAGAAATGGCTGATGGTGTAACCATGTTCAATTACTTAACTTTCAAAGGTTTACAACTAAAACAAATGGGTGGTTTCAAATTACAGACTAAAAGGTTTGGCCTGGGGTAAAACTACTGGGAAGGCAATTGTGGTCAGGAATTGGTATGTATAGAAGCAGGTCTAAAGGTGAGGGTGTGTCTGTGTGTGTGGATACATGTGTCAGTCCACTTACGTAATAAGTAAAATATAGAAATAATCTAAATAATACGGCAGTGATAACTCACGTGTAGAAGAATCTCAGAGTTCCATACTCTGCAGCCATCACAATGGTGTACGCTAAGTCAGAAAGCAAGCCAGCTCCTCAGAGGTCTGAGGCAGGAGGATTGACAGTTCAACCTGAGCTGCACAGTGAGCTCACAGCCAGCCTAGGGAATTAGGGAGACTCCATCTCCAAACAGAGGTAAGGCACCACTTGATACACCCCTCAGCAGCACAGGGTCTGATCAGCAAGCGTGAGAGGCCCCAGATTCAATCTCCAGCACTGCCAAAAGGGGAAGAACAGAAGTAATTGGCCATCAGTATAATAGATAAAGACTAAATGACAAATGCGTTCATGTAACAGTTTTTATTCACAATATGAAGCTGACATAAATCTGTCCAAAACAGCCTCCATAACTGAATAATAAAACAGCACACACCAAAGCAATCACTGTACGCACTGAACTATATCCCAGCTTATCAAATGTTCACAGTCTCGGAGCTTATCCAATCACAGGTTGCCGACTGATCAGGCCATGTCCACATAAAGCAAATGCTGACACAATCAGGGAGGTCATTTCTGCACAGCACTTACTTTTCTCCCGCTAAAGGCGGGGGCTTCTGCATTGTCTTTGGTCTGGAATGTTGCCCAGTGCAAAAACATTCTCTATTCATTTACTTTGTTCAATTTATCTGGCCTGAGCTTTCCTTTTAACAATAGAGAGCAGCATAGAAAGATAAGAGTCTAAATAATAACACTGGTTTTCTCTGGGTAATATGTGATTTTCCTTTTTACTCACATCTTATGAATTTAATAAACTAAATTTTAAGCTTACTTACAGTTTAAAATTAAGCTATAGTGTGTTGCAGATTTATATTTGAACCAAATGACTTCTAACAATTATTAGTGGCCTTTTGCATACTCTGGTGAGCTCTCAGGGGCATTGATGGAGATTTTAGACTTCAAGAGCTTTTCAAACAGGTGCTGAGCTGTGAAGCATCAAGTTCCTAGCTCACAGAAGTATGGGAGGGGTGCCCTAGGGCCTGTGACAGCTGGTTTCATGGGGGGAAAGGGGAGTGAAGTGAAGGCCGTGTGTGTGTGTGTGTGTGTGTGTGTGTGTGTGTGTGTGTGTGTGTGTGTGTGTGTGAGAGAGAGAGAGAGAGAGAGAGAGAGAGTGAGTGTGAGTGTGTGTGTACACGCATGTGTGTTTTCCTAAATGCTCTTGGAAAATCCATTACATACCTCATATCCAGATGTGTTTTTCTAAGTTCTTTAGAGAGAGCAACACTCTGATCCCCTTTAGGCGATAGCATGTGGTGTGTAAAAGCAAGTTGGAGATGAAAGGGTTTATTTCAGCTTATGTGAAAAAAATTATTTCATCCATCATGACGTGAAGACTGGGCGGGAGCTGAAGCAGAGGCCATGGCCACGGAGGGGATCTGGGAGGGGGTCTGGGAGGAGATCTGGGAGGGGATCTGGGAGGGTGTCTGGGAGGGGATCTGGGAGGGGATCTGGGAAGGGATCTGGGAAGGGATCTGGGAGGGGGTCTGGGAGGGGATCTGGGAGGGGGTCTGGGAGGGATCTGGGAGGGGGTCTGGGAGGGGATCTGGGAAGGGATCTGGGAGGGGGTCTGGGAGGGGGTCTGGGAGGGGGTCTGGGAGGGATCTGGGAGGGGGTCTGGGAGGGGATCTGGGAAGGGATCTGGGAGGGGTCTGGGAGGGGGTCTGGGAGGGGGTCTGGGAGGGGATCTGGGAAGGGATCTGGGAGGGGATCTGGGAGGGGATCTGGGAGGAGAGCTGCTTACTTGATTTTCTTCCATGACTTGCTCAGCCTAGGACCACCTGCCCAGGGATGGCACCACCCATAGGGAACTGGGCTTCCTCATCAGTTAGTAACCGAGAAAAGTTTGCCTACACACTATCTGAGGGAGCCCTTTTCTCAACTGAGGTTCCTCTTCTCAGACAGCTCCAGCCTTTTTCAAGTTGCCAAATAAATAAGTAAATTGTAGTGACCAGACACCCTGTTTTAGCAGCCATTATAGGCTAACATGTGCTTGTATGACCTTGCCTCTCCTGTCCTGGTCACTAAGGTCAGATGCCCTCCTCGTGGCAAGGGACCAATCAGAAGCTAGCTGGCGGAGCTGTGCTTTACGGCTCTGGGTGTGTTTTATGGACAGTGCACAGCAGTGACGTGCAGAACATAGCAATTGCCCTGGGAGGGCCTATGGGCCATAACAACCAGTTGACCAATCAACACAGGGCAGGTCACCCAAACCTGGAAGCGCACCAATCCTGAGACTGTTTCATATACCTAGACACTCCCCTTATGCTGCCCTTTAAGATTCCTGCCTAGAGGTTGCTTGTGGTCTTTCTCCAGCCATCCGTCATGGTGGCAGAGTGAAGGGCCCAAGCTAATGGGGTTAGCTCATTAAACATCTACAATAAAAGACTCTTTGGTTTTGCATCGAAATGGGCCTCTTTGTGGTTTTGGGGTTCAGAATTTGGGCACAACAAAATGAGTAAAACAGGAAACACACACATACATGAATGCTATGGTCTGTCTTCCCAAAGCATGTTGTCATAGTCAAGCTGTAATAAAATACCATAATTCAAGCAGCTTATAGGCAACACAAATATATTTCTAAAGGTCTAGAGGCTGAGATGTACAACATTAAAACAGATTGTGTCTAGTAAGGGCCTACTCATCATTTTTGTTGATAGTATCTTCTAGATATATCCTCATACAATGAGGTTGTGTGTGTGTATGTGTGTGTGTGTCTGTGTCTGTGTGTGTATGTGTGTGTGTGTGTGTGTGTGTCTGTGTGTCTGTGTGCACATCCATGGGGATATAGTGTGTGTTTATAGGCAGAGATGGATGTTGGATATCTTCTTGATCACTCTTGTCTTAGTTAGGGTTTCTGTTGTTAGGTCAAAATACCATGGCCAAAAGTAATTTGGGGAAGAGTTTATTTCAGTCTAACATCTAAGGAAGTCAGGCAGGAACTCAAGGCAGGAACTTGGAGACAGAGAGACAGGAACTGGTACAAAAGCTGTGGGGGAACTCTGCTTACTGACTTGCCCCTCATGGTTTGCTCAACCTGCTTCCTTATAGAACCCAGAACCACCAATCCAGGGGCAGCACCACCCACAGTGATCTGGGCCCTCCTATACCAATAATCAATCAAGAAAATGCACCACAAACTTGCCCAAAGGCCAATCTGGAGAAGATATTTCTCCATTGAGGCTTCCTCTCCCAAATGACTCTGGCGTGAGTCAAATTGATATAAAAATTGTCAGCACAACTCCGAAAGCATTTCCACTAAAATCAGGAACAAGACAAGGACGTCCACTCTTCTCCCTCCTGCTTAGTGCAGCTTTTGAAGTCTTAGTTAGATCAAGTTAAGAGAAGTAAGGAAGATAACGCAGATGCAAATAGGAAAGGGTGAAGTCTAAGTATCCTTGTGATTCTATATATAGAAGACCGTGTTGTGATTTGGATGAGAATGGCCCCCATAGGATCATATATTTGCATGCTTTATCTCCAGTGCATGAACTCTTTGGGACCATTAGGAGGTGTGGCCCAGTTGGAGAGGGATGCTTCTGTTGGAGGAAATGGATCATTGGGGGTGGGCTTTGAGGTTCAAAAGCAGATAGGCAGAGTCTATCTATCTATCTATCTATCTATCATCTATCTATCTATCTATCTATCTATCTATCTGTCTGTCTATCTATCTACCTATTCATCCATCCGTCTATTTATCTATCTATCATCTTTGCCTGCTGATATAACAACTCTTGATTCAGTAAAACAGATGGAGTTTCATATTTCTTTAGTAAACTCTTATTCTGACTGACCATTACAGCCAGAATGCATCCAGTTGTTAAGGAGGCATCTGGAGTCTTGAAGGAAGACTATGAAGACAAAAACCACACAGTGTTTGTCAGAGGTGACTTTGGTCAGCACACTGATGCAGGTTAAACCGAGCCTCAAATTGTTTTTAAATGAACAGCAGTTCACGTACACCAACAGAAAAGAGAAGTTTAAAAACTTCAAAATTTAGAAAACACTTCTGCTCTCAACCACAGTAAAGGAAACAGTTGGACACCGAAGCATTCAGGCAATTACAGAGATTTAGAAGGGGAGGTGACTATGCCTTCCTTTCTGTATTTGGAGGCCTTTCAAAACCAGAAAGACACAGTGTAGATAGCTTATTTGCAAGACATCAGGGTATTCTGTTGCAGATATGATGTACACAGAATCTCTGACAAATTTTGACCTGAATGACAACTGGATCCAAGATGTATAATGTGTCCTTCTCATCTGATAAAAACCGTCTAAAATAGAGAGTTGATCTACACGGCTACCTCTTCATATGCTCTTCCTTCCCCCTCGAAATTGGGTGCAAAAAGTTTAGAAGTATTTCACACAGGAGTCCAACTGACGAAGGAAAAGAAGGACGCTAAGCTTTTCACACGAAAACCGTGACAAGGTAGAATTCCTCTTCTGCTTGTACAGAAAACCCGCGGCACTGCTTCGTCATGCCTTGGGCATATGTGTGTTTGGGGAGACTTCAAGGTTCTTTTGATTCGTGGAAATCCCAAGCAACTGGAATGACTTACGGTCCAGGAAACTGCAGAGGGACCCACCATGCCCCTGGCCCTTTGATACAGCTCCAGGAGAGTGAGACCCAGGTGGAGCAAGGAGACTTCCAGAAAGCTCCTTCCAAAAATGAACACTCAGCAAACACAGCACAGCTTCTTGAGGAAGCAAGAAGAGCTTTAAGAACTTAAAAAGCAAACAGAATTCAAGCCTTTCAAAGAGCAACGACAGTTTTTATATGGTAGAAATAGTTAATCCATATTTTCATATTCCATGCCCATTTTTACAAATGAATTTTTAAAAATTAACTTATGACATTGATCCTATCTAATCCTATTTAAAAAGCTGGCAAAACCCCTGAGATTTGGCTCCCAGTAGCCAGTATGAGCTAGCTCTCACCACCTCCACTGCAATACACAGCTGGACAGTCTTCAGGAGATTTTTAAAAAGAGGTAATAATTCAAAAGGTGTGTTTAATATTGACACATTTGCGAATGTGTGTGTGTGTGTGTGTGCGTGTGTGTGTGTGATACTGTTACTGATAGTGTCTGGTTATCTTGGCTAAGATCTTTCTTTTTGCCATTGAAGCAAGTGTGTTTCATAAAAACCCCACTGACTCCTATGGGAGGGCGGAACATGATTATGGTTATGGTTATGGTTGGTTACTGATTAACAAGGATCGAGGGGAACAATATACTGTCTGTTAAGGTTTAGACCTCTTGATTCTTCAGTTTGGTCAACCAGCAGAGACGCATTCCTCTAAGAATCACGGCTTCTTCCCCTAAGACCTCACTGCAAGATGCAGGTAAGTAAAAAGTATGAATTTAATATTAGACAGTTCCATACAACTCATGCTTTAATTCTACTACCAGAACGACAAAGTTCTTAACACTTGTGAATCTACTGACACACTGTTTCTCAGGCTAAGAGGGTCTGCAAAGTTTATGTCGCTACAATATTTTCTGAGTGTTCTAGAAGGTGGCTAAAATTTAAGCATAAAGTCTAAAATTAATGATCATGGTGAATAAAAGTAAAACGAAAAAGACATTCTCAACTTTGGAATTTCCACTGAGACACATAGGAAAAGTATAAAGTGTTTTGAGCTGTGTAGCTTATTAGTTCCCAAAGAACTCAATTCCCTCTTTTCCCTTGACAGTTGCCTTTCATTTTAAAAGGCAGAAGCAGTATGGGGTCCTTCATAAACTAATAGTTCCAGAAATTCAATAACGCATGGACTGGACTATAGTTAAAGTTGATGTGTCTAGTTCCTCTGGTGATATGCTTTAGATGGAGACAGATATTCATTCTTTGTAGAATCTAAGATGACTGTTTATTTTCCATGTATAATATCCTAGTACATATGCAGTATTCAACTTTACCTTAACTGAAACTTTGCTTGCCAAAACAGGAATGTTATTACTTCGGGATCAGGATTCGTCAATCAAAGTTCCTCTCCCAGCTTTGCCACTGGCTTTCCTCTAGAGGAAAACAGGCAAGAGACTTCTGGGAAAGTTTCATGTAAACCAAGAAATATATCTCCCCTCCCCTGGGAATGGAACCCAGTGCTTCAGACACGATAGGCAAGCATTCTAGTATCTGTCCCATTTTTCCTCTTTTTAAAATTTTTTATTAATTTATATTTTTACATTCCAATCCCAGTTCCCCCTCCTTCCTCTTTTCCCACTCTCCCCACCCCCATGCCCCCCCTCCCATCTGTTCCTCGGAGAGCATAAGGCCTCCCCTAGGAAGTCTACTAAGTCTGTCCCATCATCTCATTGAGGCAGGATCAAGGCACCTCCCCATCCCCCACACTCCTGTGTCTAGGCTGACCCAGGTATCTCTCCATATAGAATGGGCTCCACTAAGTCAGTTTGTGCATTAGAGTTAGGTCTTGGACCCACTGCCAGTGGCCTCATATATTGTCCCAGCTGCACCATTGTCACCTATATTAAGGGAGTCTAGTTTGGTCTTATGCAGATTCCCCATTTGTCAGACCTGAGTCAGTGACCTCCTGGGGTCAGCTGATTCTGTGGGTTTCCCCATCATGGTCTTGACTCCCTTATTCATATTACTGCTCCTCCCTCACTTCGAGATTGTACTCTAGGAGCTTGACCCAATGGTTAGCTGTGGATCTCTGCATCTGTTTCCATCTATTTCTGGAAGAAGGTTCTAGCTTGTCTGGGGTTGTGGATTGTGGGCTGGGTATCTTTTGCTTTATTTCTGGTATCCACTTATGAGTGAGTACATACTATATTTGTCTTTCTGGTTTTGGGTTACCTCACTCAGGGTGGTTTTTCCTAGTTCTGTCTATCTGCCTATGAATTTTAGGATGTCATTGTGTCTTATCACTGAGTAGTATTCCATTTTGTAAATGTACCACATTTTTATCCATTTTTCAGTTGGGGGGCTATGAACATAGTTGAGCAAATGCCCTTGTGGTGTGAATGTGCCTCCTTTGTGTATATGCCCAACAATGGTATTGCAGCATCTTGAGGTAGGTTGATACCTAATCGCTATACTGATTTCCTCAGTGGCCGTGCAAGTTTGCACTCCCACCAACAATGGAGGAGTGTTCCCCTTTTCCACATACTCTGTAGCATAAGCTGTCTTTGGTGTTTTTGATCTTAGCCATCCTGATGAGTGTAAGATAGAATCTCAGAGTAATTTTGATGACTAAGGATGTTGAGCACTTCCTTAAGTGTCTTTCTTCCATTTGAGATTGTTCTGTTAAGAATTCTCTTTTAAGATCTGTACTCCATTTTTTAAATGGATTATTTGGTAGTTTGGTGTCTAGCTTCTTGGGTTCTTTGTATATTTTGGAGATCAGCCCTCTGTCAGATGTGGGATTGGTGAAGATCATTTCCCATTCTGTAGGGAGCTATTTTGTCTTGTTGACTGTGTTCTTTGCTTTACAGAAGTTCATCATTGAAAAGTCCATACAATGTTACTTGTGTGTACATGATTTCAGAGCTGACCGCTTGATAGTGGATGACTAATTGCTGAGCTCTTCCCTGGGGAAGCATTCCTCGGTTGCCTGTAGTTCTTTGTCTAGGGTTGAGGCCTCATGAGATTTTCACCCTTCCATCCTAGCATGTCGAGGTGTGTTGTTATTGCTCAGGTCATGTTTAAGCAGTCATGTTAGTGAGACTTCATGAGTGTAGCTTCTCTGACATTTCTACTCTGGCTCTTACAATCTTTCTGCCTCCTCTTTCGCAGTGATTCCTGAACTGAGCAGGTTGTATTTAGATATTTAGCAGTGTGTGTGTGTGTGTGTGTGTGTGTGTGTGTGTGTGAGAGAGAGAGAGAGAGAGAGAGAGAGAGAGAGAGAGATGCATGTGAGAGGGTGTGTGTACCAGAGTAGATGTATAGAGGTCAAAGCACAACTTCACAGAGTTGGCTTTCTCCTTCTATCTTTATATGGGTTCCATAAATTGAACTCAAGTCTACAGTCTTGACCAGTGAGCACCTTCCCCTACTGAGCCATCTCACTGGCCCTCTCCCCAATCTTTAATCTGAGAAAACTGAAAAATCATAGAAAGAAGAGCAGTATGAGCATGAGGGAAGAATAAAATATCTCAGTTGCTTTTATTGGTGTGATGACTGAGGGCACAAACCACAGGACCTCATGGTTTTCATTTTGTGAAGTGGGAATACCTCATAATCTAACACAGGGGCATTTGACACCCAACACAGATGTTTTGTCTCCATTAGCTCACCCATTCTGGCTACTCCAGGCAAGTAAAGTAGACTTGCTTTCTCTGAGATCCAGGGAAGACGACATAAATGAGTATGTTCCTTAACTGCCCAACAAAGGAGTCACTGGCTAGCAAGGCCATTAAAATTAAAACTTTAGTTCCTTGTATCATGTTTAATAGCACACATGGTTAGTGTTATCATCATGACAGAAAATTCTACTGACTGACTATGGATAATAATGCCTCATCCCTATAATGTTCTGGGAAGCTAGTACATACTGCACACAGAAACACTAAACTTTCCATGATGGACCTTCCCATCCTGTCAACAAAATTACATGACTGATCAATAAGAAAAAGCCATCTTATATTCACTAATACACTACTGTTCACAAACAGACAGGGTTGTTATTAATCACCTGTATTATTGTTGAATACTCATTCCCACTCAAACTTAGGACCTGACTTTTCCTGTAATGTCATATATGTGTTTTATTTCCATCATCCTCTGCCTCTTATTTTATTTATTTTTTAGTGTGTGGTGCTGGCAATCAAACCAGGATCTGGGTTCACTATTGGAGTGCACTAACACAATCTTATATCCCTGCCCCAAATAGAGGTTTTCAGATAACAAGCTGACTCATCTAGATTGTAACTAAAAAAGTTGAGCCCTTAATCTATCAAATGCATTGCTCATTTCTTCCTCATACATTAGACCTTTGAGTCAACTGCAGGACATGCTGAAACACCTTTGGTTACTTGGCAACTTAGTTCCTTTCACCCTTATCTAAATGAGGAAGTTCTGCCTGAACGGTATATATAACATTTATGTTAATCTCTCTTTAGAGACTAAGTGTATCCTTTATCTTTTCTCTTGGAATCTCATGCAGATGTGGGTTCCAGAGGGAGTCCCCAGGGAAGTTACCTGTTCTTCAGTTTCCTAATCTATAAAACCCAAGTACACCTTCTTTTGAAGGTCATGTGCCTTAGGTGCAATGTCATAAGGAAGCATCTAGCTTGGCACTTGGCCCATGCCAAGAATTCGATAAAGTTGCTTATTTCATCCCAACTCCACACCTTCATGGAAAAGAATCACGAAAGAAAATGACACTTCAGTTTTCCAATGGTGTTATTAAATGTTTATTCTTCCATGAATTGTTTAGGTTCTTTCTTTTTTTTTTTCCGATACAGAAACGGTTTCTCTGTGGCTTTGGATCTTGTCCTGGAACCAGCTCTTGTAGACCAGGCTTGGCCTCGAATTCACAGAGATCCGCCTACCTCTGCCTCCTGAGTGCTGGGATTAAAGGCGTGTGCCACCAACGCCCAGCTGAATTGTTTAGATTCTATACTGCTCAGGCTATGAGTAAAAGGGTTTGTGTTGCATGCATAGACATTTACAGGACAGCCTGGCAGGCTACCTTGTCATTCTGCATGTGTTCTGGCTACCACTACACAGGATGATACAGGCAAGTAACAAGGTCTCACAGTGTTCCTATTGCACATTTTTTTCTTTTTGATTTTTCAAGACAGGGTTTCCTGTGTAGCTTTGGAACCTGACCTGGAACTCAGCCTTCAGCCTAGGCTGGCCTCGAACTCACAGAGATAGCCTGCCTCTGCCTCCTGAATGCTCGGACTAATGCCATGCACCACCACTGTCCAGCTCCTATTGCACAGTGGGCAGTGGGCAGATTCTGAGGTAGGAATTTTAATCACAGGCTCTTATCCTGGGGAGGTCACCATTCCTTAGGGTGACTCATCCACCACAACCAGTATGCTTTCTCTTAAAAGCAGCACATCATGCACTAAAGACATACTTCCTAGGCTTAAGCTTGCAGCGGTTTGCTGTGTTTTGCTAAATTGTCCCATTACCAATAAAAACTTGAGAATCAGAGTAAAAGCCTTATAGACCAAGAAGCAGAGCCGAAGTGACCATCCGACCCTCCCTTTCTTACCAACACCCGGCTAGCACCTCTTCTCTCCCAGATCAAAGAGAGCACGTGAATTCCAAGTCCTTCCCTTCTCTTTCTTGTCCATCTTCCCTATCCGTATGCCCGGCTTCTCTATGACTAACTCCTGCCAGCTAGTCACTGGCTCCGCCCCCTGATTCAAAGTACTGGCTCCGCCTCCTGATTCAAAGTTAACTTTATTAACACAGTCTAGGAGTGTCAAAGTGCCATCAAACATCCTGCAACAGCGGCTTGCAAACTACTGCCCGAGAGCCACATCTGGACTGCCTCTTTTTGGGGTACACCTGAAAGCTCAGGATATTTACATCTTAATTGGCAGGGGTAAAATTGTGTTGATAGTCAATAATTGTACGAAATTCAACTTTGTGATTATGAATCAAGTTGCACTGGAACACACTACACTGTTAACGTAAGCTCTATCAGATACTACTGGGTTATGAGAGCCAAGAAGTCGCTACTGGGAGCATGTGATGGGAAAATATTTACTATCTGGACATTTTCTTCCCCTTGAGGCAGAGCCAGAGTACGCAACACCATAGGCCAGCTCTGAGTTCCTCCTTTCCCTGGCGCAGTCTGCACCATGGCGATCCCGGGCACCTGGCACCCTTGGCTTCCCCGAGTTCTCAACTGTGTAACAAAAGCACCTATCTCCCAGGAATTTATGAGGACATCACATATTGGTAAATGCTTTGAACGTCAAATATATATATATATATATATATATATATATATAGAGAGAGAGAGAGAGAGAGAGAGAGAGAGAGTAGATATATAGATATAGATAGATAGTCATTATTAGCTGCTACATTTTTTTTCCTGAACCCAAAGCAGCCGGAACTTACTAATTTGTTGGCAATCATTGTCAGATTTTCATTTACAGCACTCCATTAAAGTTCACTTCTTAAGGGAAAGGGAGTAAGACTCTAATGACTCCTAATGTAGCAATTAGCATAGTCACTTGTCCATAAAACTAATCCTGCATCAGTTACAAGCATTTTATTAGGGACACATTGCTTGTTTGCTTGCTTGCTTTTCAAACTTGAGTCCTGAAAGAGCTTAAACTAAATGCCAGCTCAACGCTGATCATCTTGCTGATTAAAGTTCCGAAACACAGGCCGTCTAATCCACTTGGACTGGCTACCACGGTATTTGAAAACAATAATTTTATCTCCAGAATCAGACACGAGGAAAGCCACACGTCCTGTTTTTGTTATGTGACAATGAGGACTATTAGAATTTTTCTCACTATTCAGAACTTCTGTTTTTGGAATCCACGTATCCAAAAAGGGGACTTGAGAGAGAAGTGCTGACTAGTCATCCGATGGTTCAAGCCATTGTCTCACACTATGGTCAGTCCTGTCCATTAAAGTGTTTCTCGAAATCGTAAAGTCAGAGAAACAGGCTAGCAATGATGACTCAGCGGGAGGCTGAGGCCACAAGTTCTGGGCTAGCCTGAGAGCCTGGTCCACGGAGAGAAAGGGTAAGAACAACAGAGACCCACGGTGTAACCCTTAACTGTCAAGGGCAAGCCTACAAGTTTTCTCTTGTTTCAGTTATACTAAAAAGCAAAATGAAAACTGTGAAACGTTTTCTGAACAACCCAAGTGAGTTACACATCCGTTCAGTAACGTTCACCAGGGCAGCTGTTTCTATTTGAATCATCCAGAAAAAAAAAAAAAATGCATCAGTTTTCTGCGAATGATGTGGCTGAGTGAGGCTGTCCTGCCCAGAAAATGTCCCCTTCATCTACCCGACTCCACGCACTTAGCAATCGCACCAGTTACACCCAGCTTAGCAGTTGGCAAAGAAGCAGGCCACTAGCATTCAAAGCTAAATGCCCCCTTGCACAGTACTGAAGTTTCCATCCTGTTTTCAAAGGTGTTTTCCTATGTTGATTTTAAAGTGTCTCCTTCACCCATTGGAGTTGCTCTTCAACCTGTCCCTAATAGTGCGTAGCGTTCTTATACCACCCGCCCAGTCCAACAACCGTGTAAAATAACAAACGTACCACAAAATAACACAGTAGGAAGAAGGAAAAAAAAAAAATCCCGGGGCGGTGCGTGGATGTCGGAATGTGCCACTAGGCCGGGAGGGAGAACGGGTGCCGGTGTGAACCCCGTCTGGGGCCCTGGGTCACCGCCCGACAGGGTCGCCCGGGGCGCTGGCACAGCACGGAGGCCGCAGAGAGCGGGCAGCGCGCGGGGTGGCGCGGGACGGTCCCGGATGGGTGGTGGAGGCAGAACCCACCCCCCCTTGGGGCGGTTTGGTGCGCTCCAGGGCGGCTCCGGGCGGGCGGGCGGAGTAGCAGACGAGCAGGGCTGGGGCGCAGTCTGCACCATGGCGTATCCCGGGCACCCTGGCGCCGGCGGCGGGTACTACCCAGGCGGGGTAAGTGCAGAGCTCGGGTACCGCAGCCAAGCTGCTCTCTGGGCGAGAGGGCGCCACGGACGCGCGGGAGGAGGCGCTGCGAGCGGATCCCCGATCCAGATGCTCCCCGCGCGCTCGCCTGGTCCCTGATGGCCAGATTCGGCCCCACTCCATTCTTCAGCCCCCTGCCTTCCTAGGGGTTCTCCCGGGCCAACGGGTGTGTGGGCTGCGACCCAGGAAGCCCACTCGGTGACTCGGAAATGTGGCGTGATATAGTGCAAAGTTGTGTGTTCACTTCCTGCTGTCTCTGTCTGTCTGTCTCTCTCTTTCTCTCTCTCTGTCTCTCTCTCTCCCCCTCTCTCACATCCCCCCCTCCAAAGCAACAACAGCCATCTTGATCTAGAATGGTCCCGTGGCCACTCTCTTGAAAAGAAAGTGACAGGGGGCCCCAAAAGTCCGGAGAAATGACCAGAGGAAGGCCACCTCGCCAGGTGTTAGGGAGGTACTGTTGGAGACTGAAGGACCCTCGTCTGAGATACAGCGGGGCCATGCCCCTTCCTCCCGGAATACACCTGTCACCCCTGTACCAAATCCAGCCTTACCTAGTACTTCAAGGGCTTTTAAAACTCCGTAAAAAGCTGTTTAAACAACAGGAAACTATCCCCGAGCCTTGCTGCTGAATTGCTTGCTTCGGTTCTATTCACCTCTGCAACCCCTTATTTAATAGAGATTTTTAAATGACTTCGCATATTGTGGAGACTTAATTTGGACTTAATTTCAGCTTTTAAATGTCTATGGAGCAGGAGTGGAAGAGCAGGGTGGGTCGCTGCCCTTGTGTGTGAGGTCGTGGGGGAGGGAGATGCTGTGGAGCGCAGACAGGTAGCAATTGCCTCTGCTTTGCGCCAAAGCCAGCCTCGATCTGTTCTGAAGCTTCTCATTTCCCTCTCAGCAGTATGGAGGAGCTCCTGGAGGGCCTGCGTTCCCCGGACAAACTCAGGATCCGCTCTACGGTTACTTCGCTGCTGTGGCTGGACAGGTTAGCCCTTTCTATATAATACTGAAGAGTCGTTCTATCTGTTTGTGTTATCGTTTAGTGCAGTGACAGCTAAGAGAACTTCATCCTGGAACTGAGCCCCTTTGCCTGGGCAAAAGAGGAAAAAAAGAACGGAGAACCCAAACATTCTTATTTTAGTCCCGAACAAAGTTGGACAGAGACTACCTGTATTCGTGCTAGATCAGTTCAAAGCTAAACTTGCCACTGCACTAGGGGTTCGGCTGAACCAAAAGGGGATTGCAAATATGCTTTGAAGGTCTGTGCAGTTATGCCTTTAGAACTGTGTCATCGGGATAGAGCAAGAGTTGCTTACAGAGAAGAAATCAAAGTTCTAAACATAAAGCCCCTGTCCAACCTAAAGGCGTGTTATCAGTAATTCCATAGCCCAATTATGACAGACACCTACTTTCAGGTGAGTTTGATAATCAGTCATTTATCCCCTCAGGAGGTAGAGAAGAACTGTAAAGAGCCCCAGGCTTCCAGGCTGTCCTCTGTCCTTGCTGTAGATGCTCTTCTGCAAGCTTGTCTATGTCCTTATTAGGTATTATGGCCTGCTGACCCTGGGAAGGAATTCAGGTCACCTAGTGACAAGTCCTAGGTCCCACTTTCCTCCCTTAGAGTTGTGTGACAGTTTGTGGCAGCTGTGAGGAAGGACACTTGCCCAGCTTGCAAGGTCACTCTGTGTTTGGTAAATGTGCTGTTGAGTAACCCAGATGTATCCAGAGGGGATCTTTATCCCTGCTCATTCACCTTAGACTTGTTTTAACAACAAGAGCCAGAAAGAAGGAAGTCAAGGAAAAAAAAAAAGGATACTGTAGAATATACCAAGCAAAACCCTCGGGTCGCCTTTGGAAGGGGTACTCGGTACTCTAAGAAACACAGCGTTGAGAATTTGAATGGAAAATTGAGTCAAAGACCGGGAGACTTTCCTCTCCAGTATCTACTTAATCTGTTATTGATCTGTGTCTTTGAAACCGCAAGACGTAGCACACCTCAAGCCTAGCATTCTTAGATTGCCGGTGTCTCTGGCGTGTAAGTGACCCGCCTGCTTGGCTTTCAGCAGCCCTGGCCTCTATTCCTCACCTTCACCATTAATAATTTCAAGTTATTGTTCCCTACTCATAACAGTGGATCTCACCAACTTGGATTGATGTATTTTATTTAAAATCCCTTAAAAAAAAAAAAAAAAAGAGCCATACCTAGTTTTGACCTCACTCAGCCAATAAGATGGTCTGGGAGCCCACCATGCATCTTCTCCATTTAATTGTGCTCAGAAAACAATTCCTAAGTCATAAATTCATCCAAGAGCCTCTTGCCCCTTGGACCAGGCCTTGTATTTACTGATGCCTGGAAGGTCTGCTGTACACCCTACTTTCTCCCTCTCTCAAAATGGGGTTGAGGAATATGTTTTTAAACAATTCCAAAGCTAATTGTATTTAAAATGATTAGTTTTGATCGTTTCTCAGCTCAAACTGAGTGGAGATTGTTTGCCATAACAAATGCTCTCTCATCAACTTCTTTTTGGAATTAGCGTAAGGAGAAGAGTGCCCAATTTTGAAAGGCATTCCTTTAAAAATGCTAGATATAGTCACTTTCTCTTGTCCTTGTGACTTAAGAACTTGAAAGTGCAGATCACCATCATGATTCCTCTTCCTGTGTTTTGTCTGCTGGCTTGTTTTGTAAGGATGGACAAATTGATGCTGACGAGTTGCAGAGATGTCTAACGCAGTCTGGCATTGCTGGAGGATACAAACGTAAGTTCATGGACTTAGATTCTAATAATCCCCTCGTCCTCTGGACTTCAGCTGTTAACCGTGATTGTGCCTGTAAAGGCAGCAAACTTTTCCGATCCACTAAGCTATTATTTTTTTATGTTAGTTGAGCACAATTTCTAAGTCACCAGTCTGTGAGACAGGTTAGTGGATCTCTTGGACTTGGGTTCCCTGTGGACAGAACCATTCAGACAGTTTGGGTGGCCTCCCTTACAGAGGACAAGTTAGGGTGCTGAAACGGAATCCTCCAGGTCGGGTATCGTTAATGGTAAGTGCTAGCACGTACCACTGACCGTTTGCAGAGTGCTTATTCTACCCTAACTCTGGGGCCCTGAGACAGCGGCCGGTCCTGCAGTCTGATCTGGGGGCCCTGGACTTGCTACTTGGCAACACAAGCGCTTGCTGGCTGTGACGTCATCCCCGAGGCCGTTCTTCCCTCCGCCTGAGAAGGTGTGTTCACGCTGAGGACAGTGAGGACAGAGCTCCCACTCCGCTGTCACCCCGTGCTAGCCTTCCTGCTCTTCCTGAGTTCTTTGGCGGCTAGATGTGCAGCGCTGTTGTCCAACATGTCCCTCTTTCCTGCCTTTCCAGTACTGTGCTCCAAGCTGCAAGGAGAATTAAACACTGCCAAGATCCTGCATCATCTCATACACTCTGCTTTAAAAAAAAAAATCAAGGGGGTTGGTGGCGCACACCTTTAATCCCAGCACTCGGGAGGCAGAGGCAGGCAGATCTCTGTGAGTTCGAGGCCAGCCTGGTCTACAGAGCGAGTTCCAGGACAGGCTCCAAAACAATACAGAGAAACCGTGTCTCGAAAAACCAAAAGCGAAAGAAAAAGAAAAAAAAAATCTAGCCTTGAACAAAAGTGTCTAGGACAAGTAATAGTGTCTTAGCCCAGCTGTGCTCCTTCTAACTTCTTTCCATTTGTTAATTGACTCATAACATCAAACTGACACCACCCCTTCATAGTGAGCTCTGAGTTAAAGTGTTCCAGCTGGAATTCATTCCTCAGCACGTGCTATGGCATTTTCAGCTGTTTGAGGTGCTGTATGTTCTAGATGGATGTCTTTATTTCTTTTTTCCACCAATTTTTTTCACTTTTTAAAATTTAAGTTCAATTTAATCTTTTTAATTTAAATTAATGTCAATCCCAGCTCCATCTCCCTCCCCTCCTCCCCCACCCCCCTACCAGGTCCCCAGCCCCCCTCCCAGTCTCCCTCCACTCTGATCCCCAGGGAGGGTGAGGCCCTCCATGGGGGATCTCCAGAGTCTGTCATTTCATCCAGGGCAGGGCCTAGGCCCTCCCCCCAAGAGTCCAGGCTGAGAGAGCCTCCCTCATTGTTTGCCCCATAGATTGCCTAGGCCTCCTCGCTGACACCCACACTCAGAGGTCTGGATCAGTCCCATGCTGGATTCCCAGTAGATGGCCATCTTTAAAACACCCAGTTTCTGTTGTTACCACATCTTGTGTAACCTCAGTGTCCTATTTCTATTTCCTATTTGGGAAATTAATTCTAAAGAGAAAAGTGTTTCAAATTTCTGTCGTTTTAATTTGGTCCTAAACAAGAGAAGCACTTTCTAGGTAAGGGGAACTGAACAGTGGCGATTATGTTTAAATGGTTAATTTTTTAACCTTGGGCAGTTGAGGTAAACAAGGAAGATTTAATGGTGTTTGTCCAGTGAGGTATCTTAATAGCTACAGCCTTTCAGGAGAAGAGACGTACCACATTTTAAGAGAGACCAAAGCGTTGCTTGGAAGTCACTTTCGTGATGGCCTTAGACCAATGCATTTAAGAAGACATTTCCTGAAACACAGGGACCATGTGATCTAGTTAATTAGCTTGGTTCCCTCTCATAGCCGTGGTGTACCACCCAACTTCTGGGCTGCTAAGAGTTCTCTACAATACAGAAACCATAAAGCGCCCCTTTTTAGTCCCAGATTCCAAGTCATAGTCCACAGACTTGGAGCTGAAGGGGGCCTGTTGGATACTCCAGACAAGAAGCAGTCAGCCTTGGAGGGGGACTTGATGGGGAATGTTCCCATCTCCACAAGAGAAGTTCTTCTCCTTTCCCTGAATTTGGTGGTTGCTCTGCAGGAAGCTGGGGAGAAGCAGGTAGGGTAGGCTTCCTTCCTTTCTAAGTCTGGTGCATTGTTTCTGCTGGATGGAAAGGCATCTGAGGCGAGGCAGTAGAGCGAACGGAAGCAGCAGCGGGTGGGAAGTCACCACATGGATGGTTTTGAAATGATATCGAATGATTGGCATTAACAAAAGCTGTTTCCAGGTGAAAATGCAGGGAGTGAAACCTATTTGCCTCACCTAATCCATTGGACGTCTGTGCTCCAGCTCTGTTTACCTCTGTGTCTCCTAACATACAGACCCTCCATCTGTAAATCGCTTGTTGGTTGGCTGTTGGCTAACATGTTGGAAAAATATCAGAATAGAGACATTAGCTGAACATGGTAATGTGTGCCTAGAGTCTGCTCATTAGAGAGGTGAAGGTCGGAGGGACCAGAGTTTAAAGTCATCATCTACATAGAGGTTAAGGTAGCTTGGGCTACATGAAACTGTCTCAAAAAAGCCAAATAAGTAAATTAAAGAAAATGAAGAAACCATGGGCCTATAGCTGCATTGGTATTTTATATAAGATATACAACTTTTAAGTATCAGTCAAACCCAAATATCCTATTAACAAAATAATAACCAATGCTGACATATACCTTTAATCCTAGCACTTGGGAGGCAGAGGCAGGTGGATCTCTGTGAGTTCAAGGCCAGCCGGGTCTACAGAGCAAGTTCCAGGACAGCTAGGACTATTACACAGAGAAATCCTGTCTCAAAAAAACAAAATAATAATAACAACAACAACAACCCGCATTTTCCTTTAGCCTTCCTGAAAGAGGCATACTGGCATACTTCTATGCTAAACCACAGCTCCTGTCTAGGGGTGAGGATCCAGGCCATCCCGTCACTCATCCCTTCAACCAACCAGTCCATTTCTGATGAATAGTTACGGAAACAGCTCTCCCTGGTGAAGATCACAGAGATAACTACTGAGGCTGGGGCCATAACAATAGGCACATGGTCAAGACAGGCGTGTGCCTGCAGAATTGATACCCACGCTAGAGAAGAAATGAAAGTCCAGCCACAGTGATGCCTCCTGGGGATGCTGTATGTACATAACTCAGGTAGACAGAACAGTGTATATGTGCAGAATTCAGGTAGACAGAACAGTGTGTATGTGCATAACTCAGGTAGACAGAACAGTGTGTATGTGCAGAATTCAGGTAGACAGAACAGTGTGTATGTGCAGAATTCAAATAGACAGAACAGTGTGTATGTACATAACTCAGGTAGACAGAACAGTGTGTATGTGCAGAATTCAGGTAGAGAGAACAGTGTGTATGTACATAACTCAGGTAGACAGAACAGTGTGTATGTGCAGAATTCAGGTAGAGAGAACAGTGTGTATGTACATAACTCAGGTAGACAGAACAGTGTGTATGTGCAGAATTCAGGTAGGCAGAACAGTGTGTATGTGCAGAATTCAGGTAGACAGAACAGTGTGTATGTACATAACTCAGGTAGACAGAACAGTGTGTATGTGCAGAATTCAGGTAGACAGAACAGTGTGTATGTACATAACTCAGGTAGACAGAACAGTGTGTATGTGCAGAATTCAGGTAGACAGAACAGTGTGTATGTGCAGAATTCAGGTAGACAGAACAGTGTGTATGTGCAGAATTCAGGTAGACAGAACAGTGTGTATGTGCAGAATTCAGGTAGACAGAACAGTGTGTATGTACATAACTCAGGTAGACAGAACAGTGTGTATGTGCAGAATTCAGGCAGGTAGACAGAACAGTGTGTATGTACAGAATTCAGGCAGATAGACAGAACAGTGTGTATGTGCATAATTCAGGCAGATAGACAGAACAGTATGTATGTACAGAATTCAGGCAGATAGACAGAACAGTATGTATGTGCAGAATTCAGGCAGTTAGAACAACACTATGTTTGAAAGCCCCAGAGGGAGTATGGTTCAGCTATGGAAGTGAGAAATTCCCTGTGGAGATCTTGCTGGCCGTTGGTGAACTGGGAAAATTCCCGAAGGTCCTCACATGTAGAGGTTTACCCTGAGATCAGAACAGCCCACAGCATTCTGTATGGGAGAGCACTGCCACGCCAGCCGTACGGTAAAGACTACACTGAGAGTATAAAACAAAGACTCCACTTTAAAGGAAATAAAGGAAGTTTATTCTGAGCCAAACATGAAGGACTGTGGTTCAGGAACATCAACTCAAGTTAGCTTAAATGACATGTTCGACTATGGAAGATGTCACATGAACTTGTATAGTCAAGAATTAAAAGGAAGTCATGAATAAGGACATTTGCCATTTCCATTGGTGGGGAGATCTCACTACAGCAAAGTCGGGACCCATAGCTTTCAGATGTTAGAACATTCATGGCTATAGGATTGGTAGATGCCGGAGGCCAGGGACGTGTAGTGAGACACTTTAAAGAGTATTTCTGCTGAGTTAGGAGGACAGTAGATCAGATCCAAAAGTTAGGCCAAGTAATCCAAGATAATTCTAGCTTGCGAACTGTAGCGTTCTGTCTACACAGAGTTCTGCTTAGCCAAGATTAGCTGTCTGAGTTCCAGATCTTACTAGGGACTGGGAAGTGGCTTACTGAAATCAAGTCAGGCACAGCTGTTAAGGAGCACTTGGAGTGCTGCATCTTGAGGAAATGGCTGGACCAGGAGTAACAGTGGGGCTGCCAGGCGATCCTAACCCTATGTACAAGGGACTGCGTCCTGGGGAGGGGGATAGGGGTTCCTACAGGTATCTCTAACATGGGCAGATACATGTAGTAAAAATTTTGAAACTGGACCATGTTGGCCTCACGGACCCACAAAATTGGTATAAGCCAAACACCACAAAATGGTGAATGAGTAGCATGTTTAAAAATTCATAATTAATTCGAATGATTCCAATGTAATATGAAATTTCGAAATTGCACATATTCATGTACTTTCTTTGATTCAACAGCTTTTAACCTGGAGACTTGTCGCCTTATGGTTTCAATGTTGGACGTATCCTTTGCCTTCATGGCTGTCTAGAGTGTTTCTCCACAGCAAAAAGAAAAATATCTTTCGAAGACATTTCATCTCAGGATGAATAACAAGTAAATATAAAATAACAAGCAACCACCAAAAAGCTTGATGAAATAACTAGCCGTTTGGATGTAATTTGGTATGAAAAACAGGCAGAAAGTTTAGTAAATGGAAGACTGGTTGTTCAAGATTGCACAAGGAGGCAGAGGTGTGGTGGCTCATGCCTGTAATCACAGCACTCAGGATGCTGGGGCAGGAGGATCACTGTGAGTTTGAGGGCAGCATGGGCTGTACTGTGAGTTGGAGGTGAGCCTGAACTGTGGAGATCCTTTCTCAAGAGGGATGGGTGGGAGAGTGTGTTAGAGTTAGTTCAGTAAGGCATCAAAGTAGAGACGAATGCCAGCCAGACATTCGTTTGAGTCTGGCTACTCTGGCTACTGTGTCACCCGTGGCTAAACTCACTCCCGACAGCTGGAGTCACTGGTTCTGAGGGCTTAGAATATCAGAACCCGTGGCCTGCAGCACCCAGGAAAGCACACCCAATTCCACTAAGAAAGCTGCTTTTTACTTGGTTCGTAATGCCCTGTCATCACGTGTTTGGAGTTTTAAAGCCATGGGCCATTTATTGCACCGTTTGCCATTAATGTTTTGTATCAGAGCGACAAGAGTATAGGATAGCTTTTTTAAAATTTGGGGTGTCGTTTTGCCATTTTAACGGAAGGAATATTGATTCCCCTTGCCCCTTCCTCAATCTCTTGTGAAATCATTAAAGCTGTGAGATAAGACAGTTCGGGGCCTTGACCACACTCCAGAGAGACATGTCTGGCACCATGGGATTCAATGAGTTTAAAGAGCTCTGGGCTGTGCTGAATGGCTGGAGACAACACTTCATCAGTTTTGACAGCGACAGGAGTGGCACCGTGGACCCCCAGGAACTGCAGAAGGCCCTGACGACGATGGGTTCGTATTACCAACTGGAGCTCTCCTTCCCCGGCCAAACGTGTTCTGTTTGTCCCTAAAAGCAGACAGTTTCTTTCTTTGTTTCCGTTGTTTGTTTTTGATGGTTTTGATATTGTTGCTGTTTGGGGATTTTGTTGTTGTTGTTGTTGTTTTCTTATGTCTTTACAAGCCTTCAACCTTTTCTTGCTGGGTGATTTTTCTGCCTTCCAGGATTCAGATTGAACCCCCAAACTGTGAATTCAATTGCAAAGCGATACAGCACCAGTGGGAAGATCACTTTTGATGACTACATAGCCTGCTGTGTCAAGCTGAGGGCTCTCACAGGTGTGTCCCCAAAACCTTTCAGCATGACCAGCCTGGAGGCCTCTTTTTATGACATTTCTCATTTCTCCATGCCTCTTTTTTTCTTTTTTCTTTAAATTAGAAACATGCATGCTTCAAATGTCAATCCCAGCTCCCCTCCCTTGTCCCTCCGCCAGCCCCACCCCGAGCCCAATCCTGACTTCATTCCCCAGGGAGGGTGAGGCCCTCCTTGGGGGGCTCTCCAGCGTCTGTCATTTCATTCAGGGCAGGACCTAGGCCCTTCCCCATGTGTCCAGGCTGAGGGAGCATCCCTCCATATGGAATGGGCTCCCAAAGTTCATTCATATGCCATGGTGAACACTGATCTATTACCCAAGGGCCCAGAGATTTCTGAGGCCTCCTCACTGACACTGCATTCGTGGATTCTGGATCAGTCCCCTGTTGGCCTCTTAGCCATCAGTCTGGGGTTCAGGAGCTCCCCCTTATCCGGTCAACTGTCTCTGTGGGTTTCACCAGCACGGTCTTGACTCCTTTGCTCATCACTCCTCCATCTCTTATGCCTCTTAACTTCCATTCCTCCTGGTTCTTACTATGTTTTTAGGGGTATATTAGTAGACCCTTAATACAGCTCTTAAGTAAATGGAGCATAATATGCTACTCAGCTTTTTTTTTTAGATGAATGAGTAATTATAGTACATTTTATTAAAATGCTGCAGATATAATCGTCTATATTTTAAATGTGTTGTGGTGCTACGGTCACAGACTGCTCACACATGCTAGGTAAACCCTGGACCATGTGCTACATCCACAGCCCTGCTTTGTGCAATTGCAATCACAGAGTGCAGTTATGAGTAACTCTCTTCATCTGTGAAACGTTTGAAAAGAGTAAAAGTAAAGATAATCATTTTTGATTGGTCAGCGGGGCTAAAACGAGTGGGATATTTGGTCACAGTCCACTTATCATATTAGGAACTGTATCCATATGTTTCCTTGCTTAGGCAGCGTTTGTGCTACTACAGTGTTTATAGCCCCGTGCTTTCACTGCGGTTAAGGGCCTTGAGAGCCAGAATGCTTCTACTGAGACCAATCGTTTTTCTCAGATGCATGTCCATGGGCCACCTGCTGCCCAGGATGTTACTGCTGTATATTAAATCTTTTAATACTCCCATAGCTGACTACCTTTATTTGGCCTTATGCTGACTGGTTGTAGAATGTATTATTGGAGTTTGATCCCAATGTCAAATAGTTAAAAAAAAATAACTACATTTTACTGTGTTGTTTTGCAGATAGCTTTCGAAGACGGGATTCTGCTCAACAAGGAATGGTGAATTTTTCATATGATGATGTAAGTTTCAGCAAATAAGAGCTAATAAGACATACTGTACATAAAAGGATATGGTGGCTCATGCATGCACTCAAGAGACTGAGGCAGGTGGATTGCCATGAGTTCAAGGCCAGCCTGAGCTATGCTTGTGAGACTCTGCCTCAAACAAACAAACAAACAAACAGAAAACATAACAGGACATGGTGGTTCATGCCTCTAATCCCAACACTTCTGAGGATGAGGCAGGGGAATTACTTCAAATTCCAGCCCGGCCCTGTTGCTTTTATTGACTGGGTCATATAAGTAGATCTCCCTGTGGCACTCAGACTGAGTGAAGCAGACATCATAATAACGATGCCTCTTTCAGCATCGTTATGGGATGATGGTGTGGTTGGCAGACAAACATGAGCACCTGAGTTCAATCCCCAGAACCCATGTGCAAAACACAGGAGACAGGCGGGTCTGGTGCTTGCTGATACTCCAGCCAAGCCTGCTTAGTGAGCTCAAGGCCAGTGAGAACCACTCTCAAAAGGTGGCCAGTACCTGAGGCATGACACTGGAGGCTCTCCTTTAGGCTCTCCTTTAGCCTCCACAAACATGTGCATCCCGACACACAAGCATGCACCCACATACACATGTATGCGAAGTAACAATGAGGCCTCTTTGGTGTCCTGAGATGTCCTGGGATGCAGACGTGTCATCGGCTCCTATCCTGTCTGAAACACGTCACACACAGGTAGCTTACATTACAGCTGTGCTTTGCATACCTGTGCTGTTCCTTGAGAACATAAGGCCAACTGAAAGCACAATTTAAAGCAAGCTGTTTACGGTGATGACTCCGGGAGGGGAAAAAGTATAGACTTTGGCATCAGAGGGAACCCGTAAAGAGGTTTCTAGGTGTTCCTTTTCTCTCAAATTAAATCATCGGGTTGGCTTAGCAGAATTGTTGTAAGATTAGCACTGGGGCTCCTTGCCAGTGCTGGAGTATAAGCTTGGGGGGGGGCAGAGTCTAGTACAGTAGTTCTCAACTGTGGATCTCAACCTCTTTGGGAGACCTAACAACTTTTTCATGGGAGTCACATAATCAGATATCCTGCATATCAGATATTTACAGCGATTCATAGCAGTAGCAAAACTATGGTTTTGAAGTAACAATGAAGATAATTTCATAGCTGGTGGTCACAGCATGAGGAACTGCACTAAAGGGTTATCAGGAAGCTTGAGAGGCTCTTGTCTAGGGGGTCTGCAGGGCAGAGTCAGCAACGCACAGCAAATCCTGCTGTTGCTAAATGTACATTTCTGAGTTGCTGGAGCAGGGTCAGCTTTTCTCTCTGTGTGCACGGCTTTGACCTGACGGAGCAGATTGGGTCAAAAGTTCCCTGCTCTGCCGGGCGGTGGTGGCGCACGCCTTTAATCCCAGCACTCGGGAGGCAGAGGCAGGCGGATCTCTGTGAGTTCGAGGCCAGACTGGACCGACAGCCTCCAAAACAATACAGAGAAACCCTGTCTCATAAAAACAAAAAACAAAACAAAACAAAAAAAAAGTGCCCTGCTCGAGTAGCAGGGCGAAATCAGTTTGGAAGTCCTCACATGATACGGCAGTGTAAACTTGCTGTTTGTTCTTGTGGGCAAGTACTTTGGACCATGACTGTTTCTAGACTCTTAAATCCTATTTGAGACTTAAATTCTTTATCTGGTGAAGTGATTCCTCCTTCCCATAAAGTGAGGGACTCATCGGATTTTACAATAGAAAGTTCCCCTACCAGTAAGATCCTCCGCGGCCTGCTGTTCATTTATGCGTAACTTTGAAAGTTGGGATATTTTGTTCTTTTTGTTTACCCACAATGCCAAGATAAGGAACTAAAATGGAAGCTGCCCCTAGAGAGGCTAACACCTTCAGTATTTTGCAGTCGGTAGTGTAACACTAATTGTCCTCTTTAAGTTCATTCAGTGTGTCATGACCATCTAAGTCAAGACGAAGTTGTCTGAGTTTACTCAACATTCCAACTGGAGCCCGCGCTTGCTTCCTCCTGGTCTTCAGTGCTGTGTGCAGATTTCCACCAACACTCCCTGACAACTGTTGAGCGGGATTGTGACTTTATATACAACTGAAGCTTCATTTTTAATTTTGATAATAAATTCTTGAAGTTCAATAATATAAGAGCAAGTCTATTGTACCAGCCAGACCCTCCTTGAGCCATTATTAACCATGACTTATTTTCCTGCTGTCTTTTATATAAACTTAAGTATGCAGAAATGTTTAAAGCATATTATATATTTTCTTGTGACATGAAGTCTTTTCATCAGATTTAGCTGTTATCCTTTCTTGCCCTGCGGAATGTGATTATGGTTTGTGTGAGATATTCTTATATAAGTGGTTTAGGTCCACAGGGGTACAAAACAAACCAATGCACATGATAATCCACATACTAGAAAAAAAGTGCAAACCGTAGGACTCACCGGGCTTGAAAGCCTTGAGTGGACAGAGGTACTGAATGACTGTTGTCTGCCTCTTTAGAAGCCTATAGATAATTTCAATGGCAAAAATCCTGTCACCACATCCTTCTTTGTCATCGATCCAAACTTTTGCTAATTATACCTAAAAGTCTTCTATATGATAAGCTTAAAATTAACAGAAAAAAAGATTGAAGGGACATAAGACTATATTAACTATTTATCTTTGACTAATGGGATTCTAGATGACTTTAATTATGTATTTCCATATCTCACAAAATTTTATAGTGTGTATGCTTCCAGATGTTGGGGGTGGAGTTGGTAGATGTAGCTCAGCAGTTAAGAGCATGCCCTGCTTTTGCAGAGGACTCAAGTCCCCAGCACCCATGTTGGGTGACTTATCGGCTGCCTCTGGCCTCCACAGGCACCTGCACTCAGATGCATATACTCTGGGACAGAAAACTGACGGGATCATTTTGAAAGCACTGTTGAAATCCATTTTTAAATGTAATGTGTTAATATACTGAAACATACACAAGAAAGGAACTGAAATGAATGAGTCGATTGTTGACCTGGCATAAACCACTGGGAGTAGGATCTCCCTTCCCACTAAATTTCCAAGTATTCTGTCATCAGGTTTCACACACACACACACACACACACACACACACACACACACACACACACACACACACACAAGAAACTTTTTTTTCAAGGGTTTGACTAATCGGCTTGCTGGCGATGTCTTGCTATGCATGTGGCTTGGCCATTTTATGTAAGGACAAGACACTCAGTATCACCATCTTTAAGAGGATCCTTATCCCATGGGGTGGTTCTGAGTGTGCAGACGTGTGTTGATAGGAAAAGCATCTGCGGTGTTTGTCTCTTACAGTTAGCTAAAAAAACAACGGTAACACTCTTCTAGATAGCAATGCATCTGTCTTGTTGGGCATACAAGTGGACGATTAACTCTCAACTGGTGAAATAAACATTTCATAAGCGTCTCAAGCCTCATTTCACAAATGTTGATAATGTTAGTATATACATTACATATATGTAGTCATTCCGTGTTTGCTGACCCTAACTTACTATGTCTTTAGCCAGTACTTATGTTCAGGTTACGTGCCTGCTGTGTCTTATATGGCAACTCTGGGTTTCATTTCAGATGTTTTATCTGTACTGTCACAGAATTTTGCTTCACCCTGGGCCCAGGCTGTCCAGGAAAGGAACAGGGGTGCTCAGAGGACGAGGAGGCTGGGACTGTTCTATAAAGTCCTAATACTTGCTATGAGGTTTAAAGTGACCCAGATCTTCTGAGAAAATTAGAGTTTAAAGAAATGATCATTTCCTAGGTGAATATAAGCAATAAGGAAACTAACCCTAAGGAGATGAGCCCATAGTTAAGCCTCCTGTCATTTGCATAACCCCCAAGATGTGCTACTTAGGTTTCGGTTCCAAATTCGCTTCTGGGTACATCCTCAAGTATTATAAATCGTGTTTCTGGTGTTCAGGTTTTAACAATCAATAGTTCAAGACAAATCTTCATCAAGAGTTAAATGTCATAGGGCAAGTTCCTTGCTTCCTCATTAGATGGACAGCCCAACAAATGGAATACCAATTTTTGTCCCATCTCATGGACCATGAGAACGGAATCTTCTGACAGCTTCTCAGAGACACTGGCCAGGAAGAAAAAAATGGAAAGAGCTACTCATCAAAATAACATAAATCTTTTATTGAAAGTCACTTTATTGATGTTACAATGAGAGTAACATAGAAAACTCTGATATCTTATTAGCTTCAGAAGTGAACACTAATAAAATTGTGCCAGAAAGTTAAATCTCCAGTTACAGTGACCTTTAAAAACAGCAAGATTTTGTTTACCTACAATATGAGAACAACTTTATAACTTGAACGGCCATAAAAACAAACCACGCTTGTTTAGGAAGGCAATCACCATTTACATTTCTGTTGGCATTTGCCAAAACCCAGGAGTTTTAAAATAGTACAAGTACAGGAAGTGCGTGTGGAGTAGCAGAGAGGAGGCTTGAGTGACGTGAATCTAAGTATACACACACGAGACCCTGGTTAGTCCAAGTGAACCATACTGATTCTCTTAACATGTCCCCAGTGGGTGGCCTCTGTTATCTTAGACAGGCCTCACCCTGAGGCTGTGAGTGTGGGAAGCACTGGCAGAGACCTAATGCCAACTAAGATGAACTGCTTTGGTTAGGCAAAATGAGCCATGTCTGGAAATGGCCACTTGGAAATGCTAGTTTGGAGGGACAAGTCTTCCAACAAGTAAAAAAAAAATGCTCTGTAACCTGAAGGAACCTTTTGCTAAGCACTTTGCAGTTAGTGTTAAAGAAAAAAAAAAGCTTTCCATTAAAAGAAAAAAGGGCGTTGGGTTATTTGTGCCCATTAAAAAGAGTTGCTGTAGAGCTGCAGTTTGGTATTGTGCTGGATTAGAAAGGAAAAGTGGGTTTTCAAATCAGGCAGTGATACAAGTGTGTAATTTAACAGGAACCCTTGTGTTCCTCCTAAGGGTCTGGATTCATTTCAGCACTTTCTGTGTTGTGTTATCTGATAAAACGTAGCACCGCTATATTTAAAGATTTGGGCTATTTGCATTATTTTAAAACTCAACCATCAGAGCAGATCATGTCCTGAAATACCGTAAGTTGAACGCAGAATATGCATACATGCATCTTCATACATTTAGGGGAGGCTAAGCTTTGTTCAGAAACAGAACTGGTGGCCATGTGTATAGTAACCTAATAAGGTTGTTTCATCTTACCGTATGCCTTTTTGTAAAATGAAACAGAATCAAATACATTTTGTTTGGATTTGATTCCACGCCTGCCTGTGATCAACACTCCTACCACTTCCGAAGCCCTTCCAGCGTGATGCAGGTCAGTGAACGATGCAACAGCACCGGACAGTGGAATACATAGAAAATAAAACTCCAGAAAACCGTGAAGCGCGTGGCCTGCTGACGGCGCCCAGTACTTCCCTCCAGCGTGGCCAGTGACCATCTTGAGCTCTGCATGCCTCACATGGATGTGCACTGTGGTCCTATGCTGGGACTAAATCACCCCGGATCTCCCCAAACTGTCTGTTGCTTATTCCCTTCCTGGGATTTACACCCTGAGACCCATTTCTTAGTGACTTTCCAAGGTGCACAATCAGACCAGCATGTTAAAAGAAACTGAAAGATGACCTGTCCTAGTCCCAGTCCTGTACTTCTCCCAGTTTTCATCTTAGCCAGAGAAAGCAACAGCCTGCATGCAAGGGGGGAGGGGTTGCCAATCACGAGGTAAAGTCCTGCACAGATAGTTTGGAAGTAGGAAGGTTCTAAATGCAGCCATCAGATCCCAGAGTAACGATACTGTTTTCTGAGGCCAGGGATTCCAAGGGCATGAATACAACCGACACGGGTCTTTTAAGTTTTGATTTTATGCTTCCTGACTTTGGATGCTCCATGATGAGGACTGAAAACGGGAATGAAATTACTACCTTCTGCTTTCCAAGTCTGTGGGCAACTTTGTTCTGCACCTGTAGGGGTGGTAGGGAAACTCTCCACCTGCCCCACAGAGCATGAGCACCCACAGCAAGTGCCGATAGCGACCAGCAGGGACATGTCAACAGCATGCCGCTCACACAGGCAGATGGGCTGCCGCCTGAGCCAGTTTTCCCAACTGGCGATTAAATTCCATGCAACAACAGAAAATGACAGGGTGAAGTGAACACAGGCACAAACTCGGCTCCAAAACCCCGCAAGCCGAGGAGAGTACAAACACCACACTTGGCCGAGTTCAAAGATAACCATAAGAACAAAAGAAGGACAGCGCGAAGGGCATCGGGTTACACAGCTACAGAAGGCACAGGGCCACAGGCAGGCAGGACGAAGCAGGGATCTGCAAGGGACCAGCAGGAGAATGGCAGGTGGATCCATCCGGAACACACAGCAGCCTCCCACCTACACCCTGTGCGGGCAGAGAACACGCAGTGCTATCATCACCGTGGCTTCTTCTAGACACACCATCCATCTTTCATAACATAAATTCTATATTGGACTGACCTCCTGTGCAAATGCTATTTTAAAAGGCCTGTGAAACACAAGAAGAAAAAGGAGCTGGGTGATGAAATAAAGTGCCCAGGTTGCACTGCTCAGAAGGCATCTCATCCCCAGGCAACGCTTCTGCTAAGGAACCTAGAGATGGGCGGTTCCTCGCTTAGCATCTAAGTGAGGGCTGGGACGTGTGCTTTTTTGTTCTACACATCGGGCCACCGCGAGAGTCGCTGCGCTGCACCAGCTAAACAGCACCCATCTCCCGCTTTCTGTAGACTGCACGTGACTGGGGTCGTTTTCTAGCCTGCTGACTGTGGAGGAAGGTTTCCCACCTAAGGACGGTGGCCAGGAAGAGTTGGTCTGGCAGGTCCGCTCCTTAAGGACTCTCTGTTACTGCAGGCCTCCTCGGTCCCACTGTGGAGAGACTTAAACATTCCTTTACACGGGGATGGAAATGAGCTGATGGATGGAACATCTCAGGCATTTGGGCTGTCTGCAGTCTTACTGATGCCAAGGGTATTAGAAAGAGAAACGGCATCCAGTGAACACTTTACTGGGCTTATCTGTGTAGAAATGATCCCACAGTAGACTGGAAGTATGAATATTAGTTGCATGACTTAAAGCACTATGGAGCTTCAAATAGACATTTAAAAAAGAAATAATCACTGTGCTTTGTACTTGATTCCATGAATCTATTCTGTCTACCTCAGCGAATGAAGTCATATGTAGCTAGATGGAATGATCTACAACACCAACACCAGTAAGTCCACTGATACAACTTTGAAGCTAACTGCCAACACTAAAATCTGTTAGTTCCAAAAACAATTCTAAGAATACTTAGACATGGGTGATAGATACCGAAGGAGAACATTAAAGCTCTTGTGTTTCTAAAATCAGTCCGCAAACGAGAGCAACTATCTCTCCCAAAAGGCACATGTCAATGACTGTAATTTTCAATGATAACTTCAGGAAAAAAATAATTGATGAGGAAAGACAGGTAGGAAGACAGATAATCAGTTCACCAGCTAGCCACTTGTGAATTCTTCCAAACCAGAGCTTACGTAACTAACTCTATCTAACTACAAAGCATATTTACATGAGGCACCTTTCAGTCAAAGCTATAAACTCTTTTCTTGTAGTCAAAATAAACCTTATATTATACTAGCCTTTTAAATACTCAGTACCAGAAAACATTCAGTGCACATTTGAAGTGCCCTTGTTCAAAAGACACTTCATTTGCTACATCTTTTTATCGGTCACCTGCCTGCCTGTCTGTCCTTGCCTTAAGCTATGTTGGAGACATTGCTCCACTCATCCATGCCTTTGTCTAAGACTGTTTTATTGAGCTATCAGCAAACTCTGTCCTTTCCGGTCGTGATAAACTGTTTTCATGGTGTAATTTTCTAATTAAATGGATTTTCCAATATCTTCAAAGGGTTTCAGAAGAGTGAACCATTACAGAAGACAGAAACTGAGTATACCACTCACTGCCTTCCAGTCCGGCCCTTCAGTTTGGGCATTTAAGACAATTCTACACAGAGACGAAACGAACTGTCCCTGGACACTTGTGGAAGAATAAAATAAAGAGTATATTTCTGATGTCTTGTCTGATGACTCCATTCCTCACATAAAACAGTAAGGAAAGAGGAGGGGCAGGAGTATATTCCACAGTAGATCATATGATTGACCCTATCAATTTCAGATCTCAGTAGAGTGGCTTTCTTTCTGAGTGATAAAATTGCATTAGAACTGCTATTAATTTTTCATTTTAAAGAACATTTTTTTCAGTGGATCAAAATGTATAGGGCTCGAAGCCGGGCGTTGGTGGCGCACGCCTTTAATCCCAGCACTCAGGAGGCAGAGGCAGGTGGATCTCTGTGAGTTCGAGGCCAGGCTGGACCGACAGCCTCCAAAACAGAGAAACCCTGTCTCGTAAAACCAAAAAAAAAAAAAAAAAAAATGTATAGGGCTCAAAACCCCTGGCTCTTTCCCCTGCAGGCGAATGGTTGCCTTTGCAGTTACTGCATCTATGTAGCCTTAGACTTTATTGATCTTTAATGCCCTGTTGAGTCTTCTAGACACCATCTTGTTCAAAGTCATGTACAACGACCTGCTGGGACTTATATCCCCGTAATGATAAATGCATTGAAGTTGGGAAAACAGGTCATTCCTTTCACAGGTAAGAATGGCTGAAAGGATTTTTTGTTAAGGAGCCCAAACTTTAGGCCAGAAAGGGCTCAGGTACTGGCCAGATGGGAGCTGCCCACTCGGCGGTCTGTGTCTTTGGTGCATCTGACCAACCTCAGCAAGGAGGGGAGGGCATTTCATGGCCTCTGGGTACCGAGTGAGAACGGCTACTGTGGCAGGCACCATGTGTCTTAGCTGTGGACTAGACAGGCCGGCAGAGTCCCAGAGAGCCTGTCAGCTCCGGCGTGTCCTGATGCCGCACGGCTACCACACACGGAGAGTCCACCTTCAACAAGACGCAGAGGCCAGACGTTTGTCTGAGCATTTTGTCTCTTACTCAATAAAGCCTCCTCCACACTGTACACACGCTAAAGGGAAATCACGTGGGAATGCCAGTTACAGAGAGACACTCTTACAGCACTGACCACTGTATTTACAACATCATCCACTTACGCTCTGAAGACCGCAGAATGAAGGACAATGATAGAACTGTGACTGACTGTTTCTAGGCATTTGGCAAAATACACTTATATGTAACAGTTACTTTTTTACATTTAAAAAGGTTTACATATGTACAGTTGTCCTCGTACACTAATATAAATATGAAAAGTAAAAAAAATAAAAATACATGTTTAAAGTTAGCATATGGGTATTGGCCTCTCGAAGCTGTGCAGTCCTGCAACCTGCAGAACAATCCTATATGCCTCAGCCCTGCATGCTAGTTTCTATTATGGGATGTTGTTTCCTTGTATACGGAAAACAATACACAGAAGCTTCATGCATATGGCATTACTGTTTGCAATGAGGATATGTTTCAGAATGCCCAGTTCTGAATCCACTTCTCTCTCTCAGGAAAACCTGCTACATTTGGGTCATGTGAGTTAATTTTATTGATATTCTACATATGTCTGTCATGCGGATTATCCATTAACATACCAATACCAGACCATAAATGGTTCCGTGTTGTAGAACTCCAGTGGCTCTTTTTACTGTTTGGTTAAACTTTAAGCCAATGACAAAAAGAAAACGGCATCCAGGCGTGACCCATGACTTCCTCTCCTCTGGCATCTCAGAGCGCCTTCAAATCGTGTGAAGAACAGATAGATTCGCAGTGATTCTGGGTGGCTGAGTTTCTATAAAAGTTGAAGTAAACAGTTTCGATGTGACACATGTAAACAGTTGTTCTTAAATGGATGTTTCCCATAGCTGCAAACACAGGAAAGAAAAAAAAAATCACACACTGTGAAAGCAGACTTTCTGCACTAAGAGAAAGGATTTCTACCCATACATAAGTAGCTACCACACACGCTCTAGTCTAATAAATGGATGAAAGAAAATACACAAATGTTTAGCTCTCTCCTAACCCTGCTGTTAACATTTCTTCTTTGTGCGTGTGGTGGGCACGTGAATGTGAACGTGCGTGTGCCAGAGGAGGACAGACGAGGATTTTGGGAATCTCCCCCTGGTGCTCCCCATCTCACTGGCCAGTGAACTCCCAGAATTCCCCTATCTCCGGCCTCCAGTGCTGGCTCTACAGGCACGGGCCTTGAACTCAGGTCTGCATGCCACCGCAGCAACTTCTTTGCTCACTAAGCCATCTCCCAGATCCAGTATCAACAGTTCAAACAATTGTTACTTAAAATTTCAAATAAAGCCGGGCATTGGTGGCACACGCCTTTGATCCCAGCACTCGGGAGGCAGAGGCAGGCAGATCTCTGAGTCTGAGGCCAGTCTGGTCTACTTAGTGAGTTCCAGGACAGCCAAGGCTACACTGGGAAACCCTGTCTCAGAGAAGATATATATCCAAAACCAGTCACAGTGGCACATGCCTGTGATTCCAGCGTTCAGGATGCTGAGATGAGAATTCGGTTTGGGCTACACAACAAAATTCTGTCTCCAACAAAATTCTTACTACAGACGAAAAGTAAGCTCAGAGATAGCAGTAATGATCACGTATAAAGCATGTGGGAATCGCTGTGTACCCTGGCACTTTGTCGGTTCACCGTCTTCTCCTCATCAGGGAGTGGAGGCATCGGGTACGGGTATTTTCTGCTGGAGGCAATAGACCCAGTTGATGAAGAGGGAGACTTGGCAGGAGACAGGGTCCTGAGATGTCGAGAATATAAGGAATAAATATCATGTCATGCCTGGAATCACTTTTCAAATACCTACAAAGCAGATTCAGAGCAAGCCCCCTGACAGCCACTTTGACTAAGTGTCTATGGCAAAGCTTTAACTATCGGGGAGACAACTGTCGTTCTGAACCCGGAAAGCTGTGATTTTAGCTTCCTAAGTCCACAGCAGTGATGGAATGTCTAACTGGTACTACACAGAACCATCCTCTTAAACTACAGAGCTAATGATGAAATTTCATTCACAACAAGAACATAAACATGGAAAAGGGGGAAATCCTCTAAGAGCTCATAACAGCAAATTAAGTAAACAGCATATTAACATTCTAGTTTATTTTACTACCTAAAATGCTTCTCTAAGTTCAATAATCTCAAGTAAGATCTTAAAACATAACCACAGATATATTCATTGGTTGCTAAAGTCATACTCTACACACGACTCATGCATTCAGAGGCCTGTGTGTTAGTTGTGAAGAACAAAGGAAAATACATGGGTTTTAATAACAAATTAGTAAACATGCAAGCAGTAAGGAGTGCAGAGTTCCAGCCAAACAAAGTCTGATGAGGACATACAAAAAAACGGTCTACTTCATCCCTAAATCAGCATGATCTGGGAAGGCAGCAGTCTTACTCTGCTGTGGTTTGATGCACCTATTGCAACTGTAGTACTTGTGACTGTGCTGAGCATGCTGGGAAAGACTTGTTTGCACCTAGCTTATCTGTGAGAGTCCCAAAGGGAAACCACTGAACTGGTTATACCACTACATGCAACTCAAGGCTTCCTCTGCTGTGACTGGATCAGCCTGGCACTGCGGTCACCAAACACTGGGCAAGGCAAGGCTCCCATGGCTTTCAAAACAATTCTCATTCTTAAGATGCTGAGTTCAATCTAACATTTGGAAATACTTTTCCCTATATACTCTGAGGTCCAGGTAGACATTCTTGATTGACTTCAAGAATCAGGAGCGGTGCCATTCACTTTTAAACCCCAACTCCTAATGCTCCTTCTGCTTTTGAAAATTACTCAGGACGGTTCCTTACCAGGAACTGCTGGAAGGCAGTCAGGAAGCTACGAAGCTTCTCTTACACTGACACTCTCCATACTGGGAAGGTGGAAGTCACTATGAATAATAGTACTTCAATTTCTCTTCAGTTCTACTAGAGCAGCACACTGCTACGTGTGTGTGTGTGTGTGTATCTGCCTGTCTGTGTCTGTGAAGCTATGCATGTGCATACAAATACACGTGCACAGAGGCCAGCCTCTAGTGTTGTTCCTCAGGCACAATCTACCTTATCCTTTGAGGCTGTGTCTCACCGGCCTAGGGTTAAGTTAGGTTGCCTGGCCATTAAACCCCAGGGACTGGCCTGTCCCTGTCTGCCCAGTACTGAGATTACAAACACAGGGCACCACTCCTCGTTTTTTTTTAAATGGGGTTCTGGGGAAGGAACTCTTACAGCACAGAAAGTGTGCTACCAACAGAGCTCCTGATATGTGGATTTATAATTTAGTAAATTAAAATAAATAGGACCATGGTTATTACGAAACAGACTCAATATGTATCAAATGAGTTTAAAACTTGCTTGTAGATTCAGTTTTTTAGCCAAATCATTATGAGATTTATGGGAATCCAAGTTTAGGAAAGATAGTCAGATATGCAAACAAATCTTATTTGCTCTACGGTCATGGAAACCAAGTCCTCATTTTAGTTTACTGCAGCAGGTGTGTGTGTGTATGTGTGTGTGTGTGTGTGTGTTTGTGTGTGTGTATGTGTATGTGTGTGTGTTCATCACATGAGCTGTTAGTTTATAATGTCATAGCCACATCAGCCTTAATTTGGCCACGGGCTCCAATGACCAACACTGTACATTCTAAACCAATCCAGTGAGAGGCGGCAGAGCACCCAGCCTCGCTCTGAATATCTTTGCACGGGCACAAACAATAGTGACTTAAAACAAAACAAAACTGGATATGTTCTTCAGAACCCACAGAAATGGCTCCGCATGACTTCTCACAGTGGAACTTTAGGTAATTTAGAATTTGGATTCTGAAGGGAAGAAGAGAAACAAAGCAGGGCATTTTCAGCGGTGAAAGACGGGAAACAGATTCTGGTGGGTGGGTGGAAAACACCAGAGCAGAGATCACAGCGAAAGGAAAGGACAAGGTAAGCTAGCTTAGGGAAAATAAGCTGACAAGCTATCACATCTGCTGAAGGAAAGCCTTTAATTCTAACCTGGCTTTCACTTAACCAAGTGTCAGCTAAGCTCATTTGCTGAGAGAGCAAAGTGAATTTCTGGATAAATATTAGTCATTTACCCTCATGGCACTTAAAAAAGCATAACTACAGCGGGGGCACCATAGGATTATGTAGCGAAGGTGTGCATATCTGCCACCGGACTGTGGTGCACCTTGGGGCTGTATCCGACTTCTGGGGCTGCAAACCAAGGAGGGGGTACAGAGCCACTCCTTCCTTCCTTATGCTCATGCTAAGTTTATAATAATCTATTCCAGAAGGACTGAAGTGTCCTCAGTCAGTGCTAAGCCTCCAAACTGCGTCTACAGCCTTATAGCAGCCGCAGAGAAATGAGAGCGGCAACAGGCTTGGGAGTCAGTGAGCAGCTGAGCTCCAGCTCTGCTTCTGACATATGAGATGGGCTACTTTGGGTAACCCTTTGTATCCCAGTTTCCTCCATCCACAGAAAGGAGCCAAGAATGCCTACCTCTTGGGATGCGAGAAACAGATGCATAGTAGGCATTTGACACCTTAGTTTCAATAATTCCCTTGCAGAGTCAATGTGGTTTCCACAGATCATGGAAATGGACTTAGAAATAATGCTGATGAAGCAAGGGATCCATTGGGTAGCACTCGTGAGCATGGGCGCCTCCTGGGAACTTGAAAGGCAATGCTCCCAGGATCTGGGGTGGTGATCCAGTGTTTTTTCTCTGATTTCACCTGCACTTTTCCAGTGGCCTGAATACATCGGGAGCACAGTTAGGGCAAGCACTGTCATACGAGAGCATGGCTGAGGAACACCTATAGGTTTTACTGTCTGCCCTTGCAGTTCAGGGCGTTTTCATGGGCAAACCAGTTTGCTGCAATCACTTAAGTCTCCACTCCATGTTGGTAAGAACAAATCCAGCCCCACATGGGTGATTAAGAAGGTGACCCGTGTCCCGTCTGAGGGTGTTGTCAAGAGAGGTCAAGTACAGGGTCGGTGAAGCCCAGGCCTGGGTGTGGGCGCACTTAGGTCTATGTGAGGGTGAGTCGGGATGGAGTGTAGACAGAGTGTTCTGTTGTGTCACAAGCATGCTGCTCAGAACTGGGGCTTATCTTAATTACTCCCCACTGCTACTCACATGCAGAGTTGATCTCCAAGTCTTACCCAGCTCAACCCTTATTAGGCAAAAAGGACAGTGAAATAAATCACAGCTGTCCACGAACTTTGCCATTTCAATGAAAATGCAGGTCTTTCATAATGAAAAGCTAACATGAGTCTGTGCTATAGGTACCAGCATCTCTGCTTAGAAGATGAAATAAATGAACCCTCTCGAATTTCCCTCATAGCTTGGCTCGTGCAAGCAGGGGTGCTGAAGCATTTCCCCATCCAAATGGTGCTCAGTCATGCAGCTTCTGGGCAGACTGGGGACTGACTTAAAGCTTCTCAGCTCACCCAGGGGAGGTACACAGACTCTTCCGGGGTACTGTTTCATAAATTACTCCCGTATAAATGCTGTCGATTTAGAAATAAAAGGCCTAACCTACATAGAACCAAACTCATCCTGTTTTGGTTCTCTGGATGCTACAAACTGCAATCTGCCCCAAAGCCTGATAAAGAGAAAGAACAAAAGAAAGAAAGAAAAGGACCGCAGGTGAGCCAAGACTCCAAATAACATCAAAACCATCTTACCTGTCTTCTTGATGTTGGCCATCTTGGGAGCTACAGGTGAAGGTGGGATGTTTGAACGTGAGTGTGTGTGTACATGAGGTTCAGTGTGGGGAAGTGTTGGGCAAGCAGAGGGCAGGAAGGGAGAGGGCAATGGGCTATAAAACAGGGTATACTTTCGTGAGCAGGCAGGAACTATGCTTCCCTTGGGGTATATGCAAAAGGTATGGATCAAAGTAAAATGCAGGTAGGTCTAATCATTTTCTCAAACTATATGTAACTAAACTAAATGGCACACTGGAAGAGAAAGCCCACCTTATATGGGTGCTGAGAGTTAAATATGCATAGCCTATTTTCATATCCGTCCAGTGATGACCCCAGTTATGACGACAATAAGGAGCACGAAAACTCCAGCTGTGCTCCGAAGAGGCAGTGGCCAATCTCCATTTCCTCTTTGCATTTGTTTCTGCACAGTAGTTAGATATAAAGTGGACATCTACCTCTAGGTAATCATTTACATTATAAAGAGGCCCAGGGAATGTTCTCTGATGTGTCATATAAGCTTCAGGGAAATGGGTAGCATTTCGACTGTAGGAGGCGCTCATTGTCAATCGAGTGTGTTCTATCTGCTTCCTGCTTTTGAGACACGAAAGCCCTGGACTACTTGGTTGAGAATCTCTAGGCTAATCGTCTCAGCACAGCCCCAATGCTAGCAAATAGCTTGATGGGACAAAGAAAGCCAAGCTCACCACATGCTACCGTATAAGCAATAATATCTCAGCTGTTTTCCAGTTCTGTCAAATCATTGTTTCTGCTTGAAATACAATTCCAGTTCAGTCTCTTTGTATGTTTTTCTTTGAGTTTTTCTATGCACTATGCACTCTTAGGAAAAATATGTTATGGAACTTGTAGATTACGGAAACTAAATCGTTGAGGTTAATAGTGCATCTTTATTAGTGGAAGGTATGTCTCATGCCCACAGAACACTACATAGCATAAAATGAAGAGAAAGCTACTAAAAAGCTCAAAAAGGTGATAGGGACATGCATTACATGGCAACCCTTTCAAATGGCTTCATTTGAAACATTCAGAAAGGAACTCGACTTGCTCAGGAAGCCAAATACACCAAAAGGCAGCAAATGAACGAGGCCCCTTTCCACCTACAGGAACTTGTATTAGGAGATACAAGAGAGAGAGCCAGTCACACTAAATACATGTATGTGCTGGGAGAGTGTGAAAGGAAGACAAAATTAACTTATAAAATACCTAAAGTATGGTCCTTCAGTGTTCCTATTCACATCTTCTACCCACTTAGCTACATTATAGTCTCTTTTGAACCATGGGTTTAAATACCTGCAGAGAGCAATGGAAGGAACAAAGAAAGCAGAACAAGATAGAAAAATCTCAAAATACACAGCACAAGCTTAGCCGCGATGTTTTCACCCTCCAAAGGCAAGTGACTATGGCAAATAAACTGGGATGGAGATTGGGCGACTGTGAGGCAGTCTACACAATAATGGCATGAAAGTAATCTCAGCTACGAGGCACAAGGCATTCTATAACGTACTACATTTCTAGGAAAGCCTCTTCCAGTGGCTTCCCCTCCCCCGTCAGCCAGAAACTCTTTTTATCAGAAGTCTCATTAACCCACCTCAAAAGCACCTTTTTTTTTTTTTACCCCAAGCCACGTCTCAATTGGCTCCTTGGTTTTCAAATAATATTGGTGCTTTTTGAAAATGTCCAGGATGGCTGCAATTCCAATCTTGTATTTAGGCGCATACAACCTCAAGACAATTTTAAAGGCGCCAAGCTCTCGCTTTCTACACAACCACTGTTTTACTCTCTGTGGCAGAGTCTAAGAAGGGATGCTCTCTAGCTGGCTTCTGTAAGGAGCAGAATCCTGGAGTCCCCAAACACATTCACTACAGCTCATGTAGGCCTCCAGGATCTTGAGGCTAGGTTCAGTGATTTAATCATTTAATGGAAGCCCCACAGCTCCATCCTCCTCTATGCACTCCAGACTAAAGTGCTCGTGATTGCTTTGGGAAACAGCCCTCAGAAGTTGCTTTCCGAAAGAACAGCTGCCAGAGAATAACGCTAGCCTCTCCCTGATGGAACTGGTCGCAGCACCACCAGGATGACCCTGTAAATCTCAAAGGTAGCAAAACGAGGTTATAGTTGTTGCTTTCCACGGAGTTTCTTTGATTTGTATTTTGGAGCTAAGCAAAAACACACCTCCTTAAGATCTGCTCTTATAAACGAACGTTAATTTAACAGTCTCAGCATTGGAGGAATCTGGAGGTTTAACTGGGCTTCCTCCACTAAAAAGTATCTCCCTGGTACTGTAGTCAATAAAGATCTGGGTTCTTTAAGATTTACTTGGAAACAAATCTGGTGAAATTGTATAGCATATGAATTTTTAAGTTAAGATTTGTTTCTTTCCTCCATATTTAGTGTTTGAGTTATATATAAATATATTTAAATCAAAACTACCATAGTTTCAGTTATATTTAAAATCAGATTATTTCTCCACAGCTCTTTCCCTCATTTTGAGCCACTAAGAAGGCAAAAACTATGATTCCACCCTGAAAGAAGGTTCAGTTGATTTGTATGCTTCTAAGACCATTTTTCGCTAAGCCACCTCTCCCGATTCGGGAAGAACTCACATTAGTTTTGCCTTTAGCCACAGCCATTGGCAACTTGCACTATTCACAGAGATAGCCAATTAAAATCTGCGTGAACATTTCCACTGGGCCTTGGAACAGAAAGAAAAAGTACAAAAGCAAGTGCAGCCGCTGATGAAGTGAATGGTCTCAGGATAGCCATAGGGAAAGCCCATGCAGCCATTGTCAGGTCAAACAGTGCCACACAGCAAACTCAGTGTCCCACAGGCAGGAAGCCACTCCCTGGGGGAGACCTTTGTTCCTTTCACTGACAATCCCCGAAAGTCAAAGGACAGGTACTATGGCTGACCCACAAAAGTTCCAAACACACAGCTTGACTTGGACATGATGAACCTTGGCCACATCTGTCCTGGAGAGCTCTGGGGACCTGGCATGGTGGCTAGAACGATGCGTCTTTGTCAGACTACAGCAAACCTGTGCCTATGTGGCTTGACTTAGCGTGACTTGTTATAGTGCAACATGCAAAAAATAATAAATTAAAAATGCATTGGGCAGGATAGGAGAGCCTCTTTGTGTTCTCCAGGATGGAAAGCCAGAGAGGTACACCAGCGGGTTCTGACGAGTCAGGAGCACCACTGAGCAGATGGGGGCTCAGTCAAAGATCAAAGGACCCTGCTCTCAGCCAAGGAAGGGACTTTGAGGGAGCTTAAGTGGCAGCCCAGAATGAATGGGCAAGTGGAGACTGACCTGTGATCCAGACTCCCTGTCTGGGGGCTGTCAGAGCCCCCTGGGCTTATGCCTTGGGATAGGATTGTCTGGGCGAGGGAGTGCCCAGGCTCAGGAGCTTGGGGCTCCCTCCTGTAAAAACACAATATATAATACAAAGTCTAAGCCAAAAAAAAGTTTTATAGCGTGAACAACAACAAGGAAGACGAAACCTCTTTTGAGTGGGAAAACAACATAACCAACAAGGACAGTTAGTGTTTTGTTTTGTTTTTTAGTTTACAGAGCATGCATTGCGTGTTTTAATCCAGGCCCAAGTGTTTCATCATCCTTTTGGATGACGTGGTACTAAAGGGAATGATACAATTCATTAACATGAACCCTGAAATAGTTCTTAATATGAAAAAAAAAAAGGATATCTTTCCTGTGGCCATTCTGCTCCTAGTACAGTCACGCAAATGGTAGTATTATATCATGACCAAATGGTATGACTTATGTAGAGAAAGTATAAAAAGTTGCTAACATAACTTTTGATATGCTGTGTACCACAAATTCATATTTTTCAGAAGTATATAAATGTGTATATTTGTATGTATAGACAGTTCCCTTATAAGAAAGTTTCTGAGCATGCATGGTCAGCTTCACAAACTTGGTTTCAATTAACATGAGTCATGTTAGCCAAATTCAGAAAATTCTGAAAAATGTGAGGGAACCTTTCTTTTTTACTGAGAAACCTCTGTTATGCTGTCACATTAAATATTAGAACTTAATTATATCACAGGCAATAGTTCTTAAAGGTTATCCATAATAAATTTTTATCATGTTATACAAGTGGAATTTTATACATTTTTAAAAAATGATTACCCTAGAAAATATATGAATATTGGTGAATATCAAATGTTCTCTGGGTCTTGACCCCATTGCTTTAATATACTGCTGAACTGGTTTTTCTCCTTAGGAGCTGTCAAAGTCTGGACATAGAAATAGTTATAGCACTAACCAGCCCACAAAGGAAGTTTCAAAGAACATTTCACGATTGTAGCCGTAACCTTATGAGCAACCAGGATAAGCTGAGGAGCCCTCTTACCAGGTGGCCTCATGCAAAACAAACCAAATAACATTCCAGGGAGAGTTTATCTGCAGTGAGCCCTAGAGCACCCAAGCACTTGGGATGCAGAAGATAAACTCTAGTAGATTAGTTATTCATGATGGAGGTCTATGATGCCATTCTGGACCATGCAATGGTATCACTTGAAATTGCTATTATTTCTAAGGTAAAAGTATCCTCTAACAAATGTTGATAAGTCACTTACAAGACAATACCATTCAGGAGGGAGGTCCAAATTTCAGGGCAATGTTATTATTCCTAGACTGAAAAAGGCAGGGTATATGATGGAGAAGCTAAGGTAAGTTTCTAACAAGCAGTTAGCAAACGCCTGCTACTCAGACTTTTGTAAGTAATACAGAGACCCTGAGAACTACCATCCTAGGGTGAGACATGAGCAGGAAGCTTCAGGAACCTTGGCAACAGCAAGGGTAACTCTAATTCCTCCCGGGGGCAAGGTCAGCTGGAAAGAACACTGAGGGTGTGCTTTATCCTATGAAGGGGTAAAGGCTTGTAGAGACAATGCTCTGCTTGTACTTTCTTAAGTGAAGAAAGAAACACCACCCAAAACAATGCATGATGCTTACTTCATTATAAACGACTTTAAATTTAACTTTCAACCCCACTGAAACATGTGGCTGCTGTTTAAAACAGCTGAGGTTGCATTAGTGACTGATTCGGACAGAGAGCAAGTCTAGGTAAATGGCCTCTTAAACGTCCTCAGGAGGGAAACTTAAAAGAAAAGCTCTTTCCATAAGTCTGAGAGAATGCTTAGATAGCAGCCATGGAGACCTCAGAGCAATGACTTCAGACTGAGTACTGGCTGGCTCTAACACTGCCAGGATTATCTTAGTGCTTCCAGGGGAGAGGAAGGGTGACCCCTTGAAATGGTTGGACCCCCCAGTGATGAGAAGAAAAGAAAGCTATCACAAGTCCCTTCAAAAGAAACCAAAACACCAGAATGGCAGGTGACTGGAGGAAAAAGCCCGAGGCAAGGGTGAGACCCCCACTATCAGTGAATATTGGTATGGGCACAGTTGCGGAGATGCCTATGTAAAAGAGAAAAGCCAAGGTTAATTCTTATAGGGCAAAGAGAATTTAAAGAAAACAAAAATCAAGTCCAGAGGCACGGTAGGTAGTTCTCTGACTATCCGCTTAATAAACAGTCGTCACTAATCGCATGGGAGCTTCAAATGCCTTTCCCATTAAATGTACAACTTACTCAGTTGAATTAGATCGAGGTCTAAATCTTTTGCCTCTGATTTTCTTTTTGTTGCCTCCAAGGTTACCTGAAAAAGAACATTTACAGCTGAGTTTTCATATAGGTTAAGTAATGGTTTTATGTATAATTACATGGTATTTGCAATGGATGTAATTTGTAACTGGCATTGCCTCCAAATGTGGGCCTCTGGGGCGTTACATGATCTTCCAATGTTTCCTCCCTGCTTAGCTGCTAAAGCCACCATTTCCCATCAAGGAAACATCAAAGAACAACAAAAACAAGCAGCTGGTTTCTCATTCTAACCCTGTTTGTTGGGAGAAGAGTGGGGAGGCTTACGGGAAGGAAAACATCTTTGCAGGGACTCAGAACACAGGTCTTGGGTTTTGAACCCTGTCTACTACCTTGCCAGGAGTTACTTCGCGGTCTCCCATTTTCACAGATGTCTGAAATATGTTTTGTGTCTGGAATTCTTTCACTCCAGGAATGAGAGAGTCCATTTGACCTGAAAATAGAAGTATTTACATATTGTTCAAAAAATATAATTGGATAAATGTTTTGGAATCACTAAGCAAAATTTGTAAGCATTACTGCACATTAAATAAAACAAATCAATAAAAAAATCTGAAATGAAAGAATGAGGAAAACATGAAAGTCTTCATGAAGAAGGCAGAATTACACAACATTCAATTTAAGAAAAGTCAAATACAATGGAACCCCATTACAATAGTCATAAACGGAAAAGTAGCAGGATATAATGCAAGCCAATTTACATTCCCCAGAGCACAGCAACCACATAGCAAATTCAGCAAGTATTACAGTCACATAACCCCAGCAGCAGGGCTATAATGGGGTCCCACCATAGATGTTTCTTAATTGTAAAGCAATGACTTCCATTTAAATATTATGAGAACATGGACTTTTAAGAGATTACATAAAATTTGCCCAACTGCACCTGGTTAACTTTATGAAAGTAATACACACATTTATATTAATAAAATTATTATCTGGGAGTTGGCATTTTTCTACACAAACATGCCCTCCATGGATATAATGCATGTCAATTAACTGTCCAGTGACTGAACTGAATCAGATCTTTATCATGGAGATATCTCTCACAAAGCCCATGTACCATTGAGCCCTGCTGCTACTGTATCCTACTATTACTAAATGAATTTGCTATAAGGATCAAGATGAAAACACCTACCTTATATCATAAAATGAATTCTTTTATGAAATTTCACAATGAAAAAAATGTAACAAGCCTAGTCTGGAGCCTAATAATTTGATATGCTTTTGACTGATCAGAGCCTATGTATTGTACTATTTTCCAAGATCTGGGAATTGGCCCTGTGCATTTCAAAGCTCCTTATAAGTAGCTGTAGAAACAGCGCTATACCCAAGCCACTCTCCTCTGAATCACTCTGATTAATTACGAATAATATTGATTCAGAAGGACTCTTCTAGCTAAAAGCAAACAGAACTTGGCAGAAATCATACACACTGCTTTTCTATGTTGGAACTTTTTCAACATCATTCTCTGATGACGGAGCCATTTGTATTTTGTATAAAAGGCCAATGAATGCTCCTGGCATCCACCAATTTCTCCACTTTTTACTGTAATCTAATTTAAAATTCTATATTTGACCAAGCAAACATTCATATCAAAGAATGCTAGTAGGTCCTCAGGCATCCTCCCTTAGCCAATGAGTCCTCAATAATAAACGAGAAGAGTAATTTTATACTCTATGAAGTATATGCTGTAGCATGTACTCCCACACTCAATAGTAAATGAGAAGAGTAATTTTATACTCTATACAGTGTATGCTACAGCATGTACTCCCAGGATCAATAATAAATGAGAAGAGTAATTTTATACTCTATACAGTGTATGCTACAGCATGTACTCCCAGGATCAATAATAAATGAGAAGAGTAATTTTATACTCTATACAGTGTATGCTACAGCATGTACTCCCAGGATCAAAACTAGCATGACTTTTGCTTTGAGTTCAGTTATCTAAGGAAACATGCTTAAGACAGTTCCCAGTGACTTCTGGATTCACATTCAGTGCCTATAAGGATTGGGTACCTGCAGATTACAGATAGATCATCCACTCGACCTGGACTACCACAAGAGACCATGTTCCCTCGCAATAAACTAGCTCTTTCAGTCTACAAGTAACAAGAGTGCCCAGAGTTATGAGTGGATCAGCTGAAACTTTTCCCCATCCTTTACACCTCAGTGGAAACTTGAAAGATTTTTTGACAAGAATACTTTAGTTCCCTTTAAGGTAGGCCCCACCCTGTAAAACACCCTATTTAGTTCTTTGGGTCATTTATTGTCAACTGGTTATTAAGCAAACTGACTTTTAAAAGATGTCATACATCTTAAGATGCTAGAACAAGAATATATCATTAGAGTCTGAGACATAAATAATATTGTAGCCCTATACTTAATTTATCAACTAAGATGAAAGTTATAAAGTCTACAAATAATCATTCCTGAAAAACATCATAGTAAAATATATGATTCACAGAGATGCAATCTTTTTTTCACAGCAAGCTTAGCTTTGAAATATACAAAATTAAAAACCATTCAATGCAGCAATTATATTACTAATTTATCTTAATTGCCTTTATTGAAGCATGACAGTACCCTTTTTCTTTGACTACCAAGCATGACATAAAGCTCACCATGTAAAAATATTTTCAACTACTATGCTTTGTTTTTTAAGCCATGTATAACATGACAGGGAAAACCCTGGGGTTTCTACACAGATTTAAAGTTCTTGCATTTTGTTTCAATTTTGTAGCCTGATTTATATACAAAGTGGTTCTGAGCATATGGCATTTTGAAGTGGAGTAATCAAAGAACAAGGGATACTATTTTAACATTCAAGAAAGAAGGAAGAAGTAACCAAACCTGCTGCAAAATAATGAAATGTTCTGACTAATGGAATAATGTGTGATGGAACAGGTGGAAATCTGAAAATGCGACAGAAAAGCAGACCTCTTCTTAGAACTAGATGCTGAGTTTGTGCTGACTCCGGGAGGAATGTCGCTATAAAAAGAGTCGCCATCTCCAGGCTTTTTTACATAATCTCCCTGGGGTAACTGTCTAAGGCATAATAAACATTTCAGAGTCAGAAAACAAGACACACACATGAACACAGACATTACAAATATTATTTCAGGAAAAAGAGAGATAGGGATAATGGTCTACATGATCAAATCTATAGCATATGAGATTATTAATAAATGCGACAAGTTCAACTCATTCTAGCTGTAGAGGACAGAAATGTAATCATGAAGTCTTGGTAGGCTGGATGAATAAAGCCTTGTTTTCAGGAGAAATATGGAAAGATGAGTTATTTTCAATGCAGCATCACCCTACCTGGAGATGTTAACCGTGAATAAATTATTCATTATTTGAAATATATGGAGAATCCACCCTTGACTTAGTTTTAAAAAGATTTGATTGCTTTCAGTTATTCTACAACTGAATCCAAATAAAACCTTATTAGAATTTTGGGTTCACTTTGGAGTAGCATAATTTAAAGGAAATTTTAAAGATTCAAATTGGAATCAAAATGATAATTTTATAGCACACAGTAGAGTGTGTGAAGGAATGTAACTTAGCAAGAGGAAGAAAGGGTTGAAAAGGAGCCAAGCTTCTTGGGAGACCATGGAAAGTCCTCTGTGACGGACAGTGGTGACACTTCCTATCTCCACCACAGCAGGAAGGGAGGACAAGACAAAAGCATCTGTGTAACCCGTGCATGACTGAAGACACTTGTCTCATTCTCAATGAGCTAAGACAGCAACAGTCTCGCTAGTTCTCCTAAGGGAACCGGAAAAAATCCCTCAATACCCCCAGAATACTCTGCCCACAGCCAATGCAGTCATCTAATGTGTGGCTTCAAACAGCCAAATGCATCCAGATCATGACCAGCTTCAATCCTGCTATAGGCGGAGGTGTCAAAAGCTAGGGATGGACTAAGCATTTCACACGGGTGTATGTCAATAAGTCCCCAATAAGTTCCTTTCTACTTAGCTTTTGTTAATTACCTTGAACATTTGCAGATATTGTTTTAACACTCAGAAACCCTTTTCAGATATTCCCTTCATCATTTTGATTCCTATACTGTCGAAGTTGTTTAAAATGCTTAGTTGTTTCTGACTGAACATCATCTCCTAAATTATTTAGACACTCATATACTACAAATCAAAAAATGATTGCTCAGTGGATATAAATAAAGCATGTATTTTAATTTTACTTTGTGTGACTTCATCTAGATCTCTACCCACTAACAGAAAAATTTCTCACTAAACTAGTTTCTAAAATTAGCTCTACCCTTGACTGATAGAGGTTCCACCAAAAATAAAGGCATCAGTCCTGGAGTTAGAAAAGTTCCAGTTTAGAAGAGTTCTAGGCACTCCTCACTTTATCATCTGGGCCACACTGGATTCTTAACCTAACTTCAGAGTAAAAGTCTCCAGAACATAGATATTACTTCTTAGCAGTCTCCTCTAAAATCCCACAAAGAATAGAGCTAACTCTCCTGGCATGGCAAATGTCAGCAATAAATTATCAATTTCCTTACAGCATTCTTTGTTGATTTTTTAATAGGAAAGGGTTTATTTCACTCACACTTCCATATAGCAGTTCATCAAAAACAGTAAGGGCAGGAACTCAAGCAGAGCAGAACCTGGAGCTGGTGCAGAGGCCATGGAGGGGTGCTGCTTACTGGCTTGCTCCTCATGGCTTGCTTGGTCTGCTTTCTTATAGAATCCAGAACCACCAGGTCAGGATGGCCCCACTATAATGATCTGGGTGCACCATCCATCATTAACCAAGAAAGCGCCCTACAACTGGATCTTAGGGAGACATTTTTTGAGGTTCCTTCCTTTCAGATAATGTTACATTTCCTTACAGCCTTCTTTAGAGTCATACTTAACATCCCTCACTGTTTCAAAATTGATCCTTTTTCAGTATCTATTGCATTTGAACAGTCTACTACTACTTTAGCAAGGAGAGAATTTCAGGTTCCTTTGAGCAATAAAATAACACTCCATCACTTGCTATTAAAAATCATAGAAAGCCAACTAGATGAGCTCCTTAAAAGTTTTGATTGAACTTCTTTTCCCAATTATTTACTGCTTTTATGGCTTTTGTCTCATAATTTTAGTGTTTTTTAATGTTTTTTCCCAATTTGGATCCTGAATGTAATTATTTGGACTAACAAAGTGGTAGGTTTTCAAATGGGAAATTTCCTGTATTCTTACTACACCCTATACAAATATTTTAGATACACATATATTTGTATAAATGATTAACAAAAGAAAAATGCTTTGTGACTGAATTCTATTTTCCTCAGTAACCAACCTTTCCTATATTAGTTACAAGGTGTCTTTTTTTTCTCTATATACCTCTTGGTTGAGCTGAGGTACCTTATTAAATAGCATTATTTAGGGGATTTCTATTTGCTAATACAAGGATCAACACCTATCAATTAATGATTTGGGGCAGACTATGCAAATGTTAATTATTATTTTCCCACATCTACGACTTACAAGATTATCGACTGCTTCTATATTACGTTAGATAACAATGTGTTCATAATTATAAACCAGCTAGTATTGGCCCCCTACAAATTTAAACATCAAGAATGTTTTTTTCTTTTCTTTCTTTCTTTCATTTCTTTTTTTGAACTAACTCTATAAATGGTCTGATTATGAGAGATTTTTCACCTTCCTTAAAAGTATCTACTGAGCAACGATATTTGTCTCATCAATCCATATGCATACTCAAAAATCAGAAAACGGGGTGGGGGTGTCCAGATCATAACCTAAATGTAGAGGAGACATTTCTCAATTCCCTGGTTAGTGGCTGTCTCTTATAGGAATTGTTACTCTTGTTGTGAAAAAATTGTATAAGCTATACCAAGTCATGTTGACAGATGCATGAATATCCCTGAGATATGAAGAATGCAAAAATAAAAAAGAAGAGGAAGAAGCCAAAAAGGGGGGAGTCCACAAAAAGAAAATAAATGGATAAAACAGATGAGAGATAAAGAAAGGAGGTGAGGGAGAGATTCTGCTTCAGGTGAAACCCCAGAGCAGAAATATGGGGTCTAATGATCACACTCCTCAGTGGTCACAGCGACATGTGTTTATTTCAAACTAAGAGAAAGGATTTCAACCAAACGTGGATGGTTTATAAATTTGAGTTCCCTAAATATTCTTTATCCTGTTTGTATGTGCAAATCTGACTGAAAAACTAGAATTTACAGTTCTTGCTGTAAACCATACAGCCACCATGCTCTATGCAATTATTCCTCAAGAAACAGTAAAATTGGCTGGGGAAATGAATGAATGTCTTCTTTCATGGAGGTTTTCATGAAAAAGGCAAGTAGTCATCTTTGCAATGACTCAATACCTAAGGCTTCACTGTGATTCCATGGTTCTTAGCCTTCAAGAATGCCACTATAGGATGGAATGCCACTAGAGGATGTAAAGTACTATATTAATATGTTTGTGGGGGTATACTTCAATTAAGTCTTAGAATGGGGTTTCTATTTTCTTGCCGTTTTTTAGTAGGAAGTTTGTTATCTGGTTCATTTACAGAATTGCATGCCTATCTTCTCCAAAAGTCAGAATATTAGGTCCAATTTGTCATTTCCAGGCCATTTTTCTATGTTACCAGCAGCCTGGCAAATGCCCATATATTTAATATTTCTTGAAGAACTAAATGCCAAAGCAAAAGATCATGTTTATCAGCCAAAAGGAGTGTGTGGGCCTCAACTGCAGTCTTTTCTGTTGACCACATTGCTTTAAGGATACAGAGAACTCTGACAGAACCGCTAAGAGATGGTAGCAATTTTCTACATCACACAATAGCAGATTAACTACTAACTGCTTGCCAGTAGGGCTTCCCACCACAAGCCTGCAAAGGTAATCCCAATTTAAAGGTAAAGATAACATCAGAATTCTTAGCTTTAGTTCCTAGCATCTTTGGGACCGGGTGGCTCTTGAATGTCTGTGGATAGTTTTACAGGATTGAAAACTGTACTGATGCATGCTGTGTCTGTTGACCCACCCACTTCCCTTCTTCTCATTAATGCATGTCACCAAAGGAACCCTAAAGACACTTCCACACACAACGTCTCGGTCTACCATCCATCCTCTGTTGCTCTCTCCTTTGAGAACTGTTACACAGAACTAATATCCACCAGTCACGGACAAAGGGGTAAATTTTTGTTTAGATGTAACAAAATATCTAGAATAAATTCCTCTGAAGATGGAATGACTCCCCAGACATGGTCTGGACTTCAGAAGAGTCATCATATCCATGCAACAATGGCTGTAGCACCAGAAGGTGTTAAATTATATCAGACAGAAAAGTTAGTGATAGTGTGATAATAGTTCTTAACTATGCACGTGTTCAATCAGAATAATAAATTGATATATGTTTTCTGATATCAATCATTTCTTTGTGGTAGGCAGTTTCCGTGTTCTGGAGAGCATCTATAGAGTAGCTTCGAGCACGGGTTTATCCTAGTGCTTATGCACTTGTCATAGTTTTACTTAGTTCCAATAGAAATGGTTCTGAAATCTTAATGAAATTTTAATCTCATCAACTTAATTCTATTTTCTGCTGAAGAAATCCACAAATCTTAGATTTCCAATATGACTAGGAAACTTTTACCCACAGGAAACCTAAACAGGCCCTGCTTTCTTCACATGCTTCTATACTCATGAGTTCAAGACATGTCACAAAGAAATCCAGCTGTTTTTAAGTTTTAGCAAATTTTGTTTAAGTTTCACCTTTCTAATTATGGGTTTGCTATCCTAAGGGAAATATTTCTAATATCTAAAGTTAAGATGATTATAGATAATTGTTTCAATGTAAGTATGATCAGGATTTCAATTGATATCTTTGGGTACCATGTAGTCACAAAGATTCTATAGATATTTATAGCAAAAGTCTTACAGAGTTTAAATTATAAAATAAAGGAAATAGGAGAGTAATGATTAAAATTTTGATTTCTGAAAAACAATGAATCTTGTGGCCAGAGTCTATAAAGGTCTCACTATATTTATCATATCTATCCTTAAACCTCCACAGGCACTCAATGGGACAGAGTAAAAATTAAGCAGGAATCTGTGCAAATACTCTGAACCCAGAAGTGAATAGTATATGTGCAATACTTGGTCTAGGTTGACCAGTTTTCAAGATAACATTTTAGTTTTGGGTACCAACAGCAAGTATAATTAATAATTTAAAAAATGTGAGAAGTGAAATGTCTACCTCAATAAATACTATGTCAATTTGGGCAAAACTGGCGATTCCTACACAAAAAACATGAATGCTCTGTCTCTTTTCCACTGTTTGCTAAATGGAGATCTTAAGGTTATGTTAAGTAGGCGTTTGACTTTCTCTGTGAATTTTATGTAATATTAGCACAAGAGGCACAGCAGCTCAGAAAGGCTAACTATGCAAATTCCCTTGTTAGCTACCTTTATGATTACTGAATCATACAAAAAGTTCCATAAAGAACATTGCAGAACATCCCCTTAATAGGAACAAATGATAAATCTTATAACTTATTAATGTTATTACTACAGACAATTAGGTAATAAGACCATTATAAACATGAAGTAAAGCCAATAAACCAATGTAAACAAACATGGCAACTTAACATAAAGGAAGTTTGTTTTTGATGAAAAAATCTATTTCTATATACACATTGATATCAAAAGTAAATTTAATTATTATTTCGAGATCATAAAAGGTCAAGACCATTATTACGTAAGAGACAAAATCCCACTTGAAACTGCATGTGTGGATTCCAGCAGTGATACAAAGGGTTAAACATTTCAGCGATCTATTGAGACCACTGTCATCACATACCTCTGCTCTCGATAGTTTCTGTTCATAGACAGAAGAAAGGAAAAAAAAAAGCATTAGTTACCTAGAGAAGCACATGAACATAGCATCAAACAAAAAACCCCAGCATTTGTGCAACCTCCTTCCTGACAGGAATTTGAATTGTAAAATTAAAATGAGGGGCATGCCCAAAACTTCACTTTACCATAAGGAGAGATGACACCAAAGGGTTAGTGACAATACTGTCAAACAATTGCCCATTTCGATTGATTACTTACTTACTTTAAAGATTTACTTCCTTTTATGTATATTTGTGCTTTGCCTGCGTGTATGTCTATAATCTATGTGTGCCTGGTGCCCCTGGTGGACAGAAGATAATACCCCAGAAGTGGAGGTGCAGATGGTTGTGGCCCACTGTACATGTGCTTGAAATCAAACCTGGGTCTTCTGCCCATTTTTAAATGCATAAGTTAGTTTGTAATCATTAAAGAGTAAGTGTTTTCTCAATATCAGTTTTATTGTACCAAACATTTAATAGTTATCTACAGTCAATCCTACTGTTTTTGGAATTGTATTGATCTATTTTACTTTATGTGCTTGGGTGTCTTGCCTGTATGTATGTCAGCCAGAAGAGGGTGTCAGGTCCCCTGGGACTAAGAATTGGAAATGGGCCCTCTGGAAGAGCAGCTAAGCCATCTCTTAACCACTAAGCCATCTCTCCAGCCTTGTCAATTCTATTTTAAATATAGATTTACATAGATAGATACATAGGTAGGTAGGTAGGTAGAGGATAGATAGATAGATAGACAGACAGACAGACAGACAGATAGATAGATGGATGATAGGCAGATATGTGCATATATAGATTATAAATATAGAGAGACATGATAAGTAGATATAGATGAATAAATGCTGATTTAAATGGCAAAATCAATCAGATTATTTACATAAATTCACTACATTTTCATAGAAATAAGTCTTAATTTACTCCCACTGAAACACAAACATCCAGCTGTAGCAACTACAGCTCCTTCTAAGAAGTGCAAGGAGGAGAAAACACAAGCACACACTTTATTCATCATGTATGGTCAATAAAAATGCAATAAAATAAAGGTGGCCTCTCATAGATATTAATAACTTCTTTCTCAAGCTTCACACTGGATGTATTTGCTCACAGTTGCATTTCTGGTTTTGATTTGACTGTGAGCTAAAATAAATTTACACGACTTCCCTAATAATTGTTCAGAAGCATGTGGTAATGTACTAGCAGCAATTTTTTTTTCAAAAGTCACCAACTTTCTATCTTGACGTAGCTGAATATTAGCATTTTGAAGGCACATTAGAAAGGCGACTAAGCCCTCTGGGGGCCCATCCTTGACAATCAAGTATAATGCTTCCCCACGGGCACCCTCACCTACCAGTCCATTCCATTAACACTGTAAGGTAAACAGGCACACGGAGTGACAGTGACAATTTAGTACTCGGCTCCACTGCACTGGCTGTCAGCTCTGGGAAACGCAAGCCCGGCATCTTTCTATGAAGTATAGTTTACTTTTTCATGTCATTCTGGGACCTGAACCATATAGCTCCGAGTGAGTGTTCTCTGTTTGCTACCCTGCACTCCAAGGCTTGGAGAAAGGGTGGGATATTTTATTGGAAGAATTAACACGAAAATGGCTTCCGAGGTCCACAGTCTGTTTTCAACTCCAAATAAAATACTATCTATCTATCTATCTATCTATCTATCTATCTATCTATCTATATCTATCTATCTATCTATCACTCTATTTCTAAACCATTTCTATATTCTCACTCTATTTCTGGTATGGGGTGCATGCCTTTAAGTCGGGTACTTAGGAGGAAGAAGCAGGGAGGTCTCTGTGAGTTCAAGGTCACACAAGCCTACATAGTGAGTTTGAAGCCAGCCAAGGCTACAGGGTAAGATCCTGTTTTAAACAAACAAACAAACAAACCAGGAAAACAAAACAACCATATCCTGAATAATTTTGAAAACTCTAAAACTTGAATCTTAGGTTCAAGTGATGTCTAAGAAGGATATAAGAACAAAATCTGTTTTTTTGTCTTATTCAATCTGCAAAGTGTACAAATTTTGAAATGCTAAAAAGACAAAATGCAAACCTCCCTAAAGAAAACAGACACTTTTGACAGACAAAAGTAGTTTCACTAGCAATAGGTATGTTTTGGTCTCATGTATTGAGGACAGTAACTTTTCCCAGGATTATAAAAATTAAATATCCACCTGTATCACTAAGTAGTAGAGATTCACACATTGTCTTACAGTTTTCATTGGACCAAATAAAACCCCTGAGTACTAAAAACCAGCAATGCTTGCAATAAGATTATCTTCTTCTGTGTCCTCATCAGGAGAAAATAATGACTCCAAGAAAGAGCTCATTTGCCTGTGGCATGAAGGAAGGCCTTCCAGTCAGACAATTTTACAAGCGCCTAAATCACACTTTGAAATGCACTGAGCAGCTGCTCCAACTGACCGAGTGCTAGCTAATCAGGGCAAAGCCTGGTGTGATGCTATGCTACTTCTCCAGGCTATCCCATGCATACGTGAGCATCTTCTCCAGGCTATCCCAATACATGTGAGCATCTTCCCCAGGCTATCCCAATACATGTGAGCATCTTCTCCAGGCTATCCCATGTACATGTGAGCATCTTCCCCAGGCTATCCCAATACATGTGAGCATCTTCTCCAGGCTATCCCATGTACATGTGAGCATCTTCTCCAGGATATCCCATGCACATGTGAGCATCTTCTCCAGGCTATCCCATGCATACGTGAGCATCTTCTCCAGGCTATCCCATGTATATGTATGTGAGCATCTTCTCCAGGCTATCCCATGCATACGTGAGCATCTTCTCCAGGCTATCCCATGTATATGTATGTGAGCATCTTCTCCAGGCTATCCCATGCATACGTGAGCATCTTCTCCAGGCTATCCCAATACATGTGAGCATCTTCCCCAGGCTATCCCAATACATGTGAGCATCTTCTCCAGGCTATCCCAATACATGTGAGCATCTTCTCCAGGCTATCCCATGTACATGTGAGCATCTTCTCCAGGCTATCCCATGTACATGTGAGCATCTTCTCCAGGCTATCCCATGTACATGTGAGCATCTTCTCCAGGCTATCCCATGCACATGAGCCACACTTCCTCAGGATACTGTGTGCTTTGGTTTTTTTGTTTGTTTTGTTGTTGTTGGTTTTTTTTTTTTTTGGTTTTTTACAAGACAGGTTTTCTCTGTATTGTTTTGGAGGCTATTGGTCCAGCCCGGCCTCAAACTCACAGAGATCCACCTGCTTCTGCCACCCGAGTGCTGGGATTAAAGGCGTGCGCCACCACCGCCCGTTGTTTTATTTTGTTTTGTTTTGTTTTAATACAGCCATCCAGTGGTGACTTCCTGTATTTTAATGATGTCAGCATACAAACAGTTAAATAACTGTTCTCCCTTCTCAGTAAAATGATGGCAGGGTTTTAATTTTACAAACAATTGACACATACACATTTAAAGGTGTCTCCTTTGATTTGGTTTTAGACCACAGTAGATGACAATCATACTGCTTACTGTGAACACTCCTTGGTGTTGCCTCAGTACTGTCCCAAAGCAACGGGGACATGTTTTGGTGAGAACCTCTTAAAGCCACAACAACCCTTTCTTAGCTCCTCAGGTATTTGCACCAGCAATGAAAATCCAACTCGAGAATGAAAGGTTTATGCTACATTTAAGCCGTAACATTAAATAGTCACTAGAAGGGACCAGAAGTCTGGAGGTTGCCTGTAAGTATTCAACATGATGCCAGATGAGTGGGGGAGGGGGCAGAGCGCCCTCCTGGTCTTGGCCATTGTCTTAGTCTCTGTGTGTTCCCTTTGGTGTCTCCTCTGGTCTCTGTCCCCATCTTGTGTGCCATGTGTCCCTGAGGGTGTCACACCTGTCTGAGTCGGCTGTAAGGTGCTCAGTCTACCTCAAGGGGTCATCATGGCAAGCTCTGTCCACATGGAATCCTCCTTACATGCCACACACTCTGGAATGTATACCATGTCACCCCCATAACCTCCTGACCCCATCTTTCCCCATAATCACCACAGACTCCTAGTGCAAACTGGACGCTGCTTTAAATGTGAAAAAAAAGTTGTTCAGAAGCTATAAAATCTGAATGGAAGCTAAAGCTGAATTTATAAGCCTTGTTGCCTATGAGCCAAAAGTGCAAAAAGCCCTATATAATGAACTAACCTGCCACTCATATAAATATAAATGTATAAGTATATTAAAACCAGACTGTTCTACAAAAAAATAGTTACTAGAACACTGAAGAACAATTTATAAGTCTTCAAAAGGGAAATGTCTGAGGCTGGTAAATATCCAAAAACAGATGACTCAGTTTTTAAAAATGAAAACAAGAAATTATATAGTGAGCTTTGAAGCTTAAGAAGGAATCGGGCATCTAGATATTGCAGATGAAACTGAGTTAAAAAAAAACGCCACCTGAATCTCACAAGAATCTGTTCTTCATAGGAAGAAACTCATATATATTCATGCTATTAGGACAAAAGGTGATGTATGGATACAGTATGCATTCACTCACAATTAACATTGATCTTAAACCAACACTCAGTATTTTCAGAATAGGAAAAACAGTTGCTTCAAATTCTAAAATGTGATAAATTATCATTACTTCTAACTGTACCAAGGTTGGGTAATCTCTGATTGCTGGACCAGACTTTCATTACAAATACAGAGGTTAAGATACACAACCTTCCAGTTAACATTTAATTGTGTGTATGTGTGTTTGTGTGTGTGTATGTGTGGTGTGTGTGTGTGTGTGTGTGTATGTGTGTGTGCAGGTACCCAAGGAGGCTAGAAGACAGTGTCAGATCCCTGAACTGGAGGTCCATGGGTTTACGAGCCAGACTTTTATTACAAATACAGAGGTTAAGATATACAACCTTCCAGTTAACATTTAATTGTGTGTGTGTGTTTGTGTGTATGTGTGTGTTTGTATGTATGTGTGTGTGTTGTGTGTGTGTGTGTGTGTGTGTGTGTGTGTGTGCAGGTACCCAAGGAGGCTAGAAGAGAGTGTCAGATCCCTGAACTGGAGGTCCATGGGTTTACGAGCCATTCAGACTGGTACTGGGATCAAAACTGAGTCCTCTACAAAAGCCATTGGCATTTTAACCACCAAAACACCTCTCTAGCCCGTAATCAAAAGATTAAGTGATTTTTTACAGTAATAATACTGAAAATTTTAACTTACTTATAACCCCAGGCAGTTATTCCTAATATGAGGGCCAGCACTAAAATGGTGCCAGCAATTATTCCTATTATGATATTAGTGCCAGCAACACCTAGAAGGGAAAACAAGGAGGACAGTCAGTGACACGAGTGACCATCGCACTAACAATATCATCTGATCTGTACAAGGCTCTGGCTGTTTACACAAAGACTTAGCAGGTCTGCCCACCCTTCCTGCTCTTCCAGGGATTTAAACAGGGATCAGCAAACTTGTGTGGCTACTTCTAAGTAATGCCTTTTGAACAACTGGAGATCCAGGTACTACAAACACTCCCGTATTTACACTGACCTTGGGAACAAGTGCTTCATTTCCATTTATCATCGCTATCTGAGGACATCGAATTTTTAAACATCCTGGGGCTTTATTAGAATCGTGTTACTAAGATTTAAGCCTGTATAGATGATTTCGATGAGTACATTTGTTTGTTCTTAGCCTTGGGAGGTAAGTGCACATTGGGAGTTGAGTACTATTCCACACAAAAGGAGCCACAAGAATGAAATTACTTAATTGTTTACAGGAAATCTTGATCTCTGAAGGGTGAACTCTTTAACTGTCTACACTTAGTTTCCCCTTCTATGACTGAGCCAATCACGTTTTCAGAACTGCCCCTCCTGTCACATCTGATGCATGTTCTCAATCCTTATCACCTTGGCCAATTACAGTACTTCTATGCGTCTCAAAGTTTAGACTATAGAAATGAGATTCTATAACAAAAACTTAAAAATCAACTCATTCTTCTCATTTATTCAGCTCAAAAAATATAGTTATCCATTTAAATTGGAAACTTTATTTTTTATTACTTTATTTTACGTGGATGAGTGTTTTGCCTATAAGTATGTACAGTATGTGCATGCTCGGGGCGCAATGAGTTGAGAGGAGAGTGTGAGATCTCCTGGAGGCGGAGTTAATGGATAGCTCTAATCCATCGTGTAGGCCCTGGGGACAGAACCTGGGTCCTCTGCAAGAGCAAAAAGTGTTCTTAACCCCCGAGACACCATTTAAGTTTCTTAAGTTCAAAGAAATGTCAAAAAATAAAAACACAACAAAAAAAGGCAGGGGTTACTCGGAGTCAGAGGAGGACGAGGGAGTGTGGGAGGGATAAGCGTGACAGAATGTGCTACATACACGCATGAAATTGTCAAAGAATAAGTTAAAGAAAAGATGCTAGGCTTTGTTCATAGCCTCGGATAATCATAATACTTGAAAAAAAAATCTCTGAAGTAGGGCAGAATAAGGTGAAGTCAGAAGGCTAAATTATCGTCAGGTTGGCAAATCTTTACGATTTAATGAAAATGGCTGGTTTTACAAGGTAGACTCCCTCTTCATTACGTAAATAGCATTTATTTTGGAGCTATGATAAAGATCTCAAATATAAATGTATATAAACAAAATGCCTCTTCTGCTATAGATAAGTGTGACGTAATACCAAGCTGGGTACCTACCGTTGCCGGACAGGGTGATGCCAGCCTTTGCATCGTCATTATGAGGAAAGTGAATACTGCAGTCGGCACCTACCCAGTGCCTGTTGCACACACATTTGAGCTCATTGCTGCAAACCTAAAATCCAAAGGTGAGAGAGAGCCAGCAGAAACGTCAGTCCTCTGTTACAGAGAAACAAGCAAACCCTGACTCACAGCGACTACACACGGCCTTTGATGGTGTCCACAACGAATACTTCCATCCTGATTTTAGCTTTTTGCCGTATATACAGTTGAGTTACTACAATTGAAAAACATGCAGGGAACTGGCAAAATGACTCAGTGGGTAAAACACTGGCTATGTAAGGTTCATAAGCTTAGTTAACCCCAGGAATCCATGCATAGGAAAGGAGAGAACAGACTCCTCCACAATATTATCTGACCAGCACATATCTCATGGTATGTATTTGTACACACACACACACACACACATACACACACACACTCACCATAAACATATACAGTAAAACATTTTTGATTATGTAGAATAATACCTCTGCATAACATATGATTATTATAAATTATTTTATGCTGTATAAAATCTTACATTGTCTGACTCTTATTAATCTGTTTAACCATTACTATAGAAAACCATTTCTTATTTTAGCATGTATTTAAAATTCACTAGGAGAGGATGATAAAAAAAATGATTTCATTTCTCATTTCTTTGGTCCCACAAGAACTATTTCCCTAAACCCTCCTACTGATTACAAGAAGGAGAAAAACAACCCCTCTTACATCACAGGAGCAGTTGCATAACTGCATTGTTCTCTCTCTTATGTGTCCTAACATTTCCTGCTCTTTGGCGAATAGTGACAGCTGGTTGGTTCCTAAAGTGAAGAGACCTTTGCCTGTCAGCCCAAGCATGGTTCTCAAGGACATTTGATATCTATCAGATGGAATGATCAGGACTGAAAGCTTCAAATTATACAACAAGGTCCTTCACCTCAACTGGATAATACAAGCAATTCAAAGACTCTGTGATGCTGGCAAAAAGAGGAAAAAAACCAAACCACCTACAAGTAAGGAATTCCTAATGAAAATGAGAAAGCTGGATAAATGGGGGAGGAGTGAATGGGAGGGAGGAGTGGGTTGCGTGAGGGGCTGGGCGGAGAGGAGGGAGGAGACACTGCAGCCAAGATGTTAAAAACAAACAACAAAAAAAGAATTAACAGTAGTAATTTAAAAAAATCATTTAAAAATTCCAATATAGATGGCTAAAATCTCCTAAATCACGCCCAGAAAACTTGTCATTACACTATGTGCCATTATTCTTAGCATAAGAAAGGAAGGCTGACAAATTTGATTAGGAAAATTACCAGTTTTCTTATTCTCAGACTTTCTCAATTATACACAAAAACATTCAAGCAGCTTTGATCAGGTTCGTGTTCACACGCCAACCAGAAACACGGTTAATCACAGTGCCCACGATTAAGGAGGTATTACAGGATCATATCTACTTCTGAAACACAGAGAAATGGATGGTTTGGGCACTTACTCTGTTCCCTGAACAAACAGTGCCCACGATTAAGGAGGTCATATCTACTTCTGAAACACAGAGAAATGGATGGTTTGGGCACTTACTCCGTTCCCTGAACAAACAGTGCCTGCTTTACTGCTCAGGCAAGTGCTGAAGTTGAAGGAAGCCACAGACAGACACCTGTGTTCCAAACACATCATCTGAGGGCCACAGGGTGTCCCATCTTCCACGTAGCCAAGATCAACATCTTCTTCAAGCTTGACATGCCCACCACTAAAATTACATGGGAAGCAATAAGGAAAACAGGATTCCATTAATTCACATTCATCTTGAGTATAAGACTAAAAGCAGGAACTATTCCTTCTCTGGTCTTCTATTTGTAATTTCATGGAAGCCAGTAGCCAAAGGGTGTTTAGTTTCTTGTTCGTTTGTTTCATGGAGATAGGATTTTCATGTAGCCCAGGCTGGCATCAAGCTCTTAATGTAATCAAAACTAGCCTCAGCTTTTACTTTTCTGGCTTCCGTCTTCCATTTACCAGGGTTACAGGTATACACCATAAACCCAGAAATATCTTGTAAGTGTAGGAAGTAATAGAAGCTTTTGATCTCTCTTCAGAGATATTATCTCTAAATTCAGACAAAATTTAATTAGATCTAAAAATTAATTAAATAAAACAATTAAATTTAGTTAAAATTTAACATAATTTTTTTGGTTTTTCAAGACAGGGTTTCTCTTCAGCTTTGGAGCCTGTCCTGAAACTCCCTCTATAGACCAGGCTGACTTCACTGCCTCTGCCTCCCAAGTGCTGGGATTAAAGTTGTGTGCCACCGTTGTCCGGCTTTTCTTCTTTTTTTGAACTTTAACATAATTTAAACAAAATTATTACAATAGGGGCCAGAACTGAGCTATCTTTATTAATTTTCCTTGCAAGTCTAATTGGTTTATTAAGTTTTCAAATGTGTTTAAAATAAGGATTGTGTATGTATAGAGAGCAGAAGACAATGGCTGTGTTTTTCAATTGCTCTCCACCCTCTTTTCTGAACAAGGGTGTCCTCACTGAATGTGGAACCCATGGATTCATTGGTTGGCCAGCAAGCCTCAAGGATGCTTCTTTCTGTACCTCACACCAGGGTTAGAAGTATACACTGATGTGTTCAAGTTGCTTACATGGCTGTCGTTGGTACTCGGGATCCGTCTCAGGTCCTCATGTTTAAATCATAAGACTTTACCAGCTGAGTCGTTTCCCTAGCATTAGATAAATTGGGTTCTTGCATGAAATAAAGCAATTATCCACAGCCACAGCCTTTCTAGGAGAGAACCACTTTCTACACCTTTGCTATTCTTATGCCTCAGAAAGTTTACGTTATACTAATTTTTTTAATCTTTCAACTGTAGGTATTATCAATTAATTTCCCCACCTACGATAAGAGAATTTATCTCCCTTTTTCCCTTCATAGTTCTAGGTGCAATTTCTCCTTTCCTTATCCTTTCATAATAAACATTATTTAATCAGTAACAAATACAGTACATTATTATAACTATGTAAATGCTATTTAGTTGAGCAACTGCCATGATTACTCTCCGACTTACTTTTCTGTCTTACCTTAGATTATTCCTTTCTTTGTTGGCTGTTAATCTGTCTACTTTCCTACGCATTTACCATCTTTAATACAAGATTAATTCAAGGTCTCTGGCTGTTAATCCCCACTGAAAATGAAGCTGAGCATCAGTCCATGTTCCTGCAGACAGCTCTCCTAGTCTCACCAGCTCCTTCCCGGGGACAGCTCTCCTAGAGTCCCACCAGCTCCTTCCTGGGGACAGCTCTCCTAGAGTCCCACCAGCTCCTTCCTGGGGACAGCTCTCCTAGAGTCCCACCAGCTCCTTCCTGTCCTGGTTTTACCCTGTCCCTGGCACAGAACTATAAATCCTGGATCCCTCTCGCCATCAGCCTCTGTGTGATGCTGTCTCTCAGTGGAAGACCCTGTTTCCTCTATTCCTGGCCTTTCTTTTCCTTTCTTTAATCTTCACTTTTGTGGGGGTACAATTGTTTTGTTAACTTTTTGAAGAGAGGTATAGGGGAACAAATATGGGGGAAATTTGCATGCTGAAATGTCATTTTCTAGTCTCAAAGTATAAGTGATTTTTTTTTAAAGACAGGATCTTCTATGTAGTTCAGGCTCATCTCAAACTCATCATCTCCTGCCTCAGTCTCTGAGTGCTGGGATTAGAGATGTGTTCTAGGAGCCCTGGCTTGGGTCTCATACAAAATTTTAACTTTTAAATAGTTTTCCAGTGTCTTCTGATTTCCTGGACTCCTGGTGACAAACCTTAAGCCACTCTAATTCCCAGTCTCTTCTGTGGAAACTTGATGACTCTGCCCCACAGTGCTCAGTTTCCATAGTGAAGTTTACATCTGTCTCTGGTGTCACATCTGTCTCTGGTGTCACATCTGTCTCTGGTGTCACATCTGTCTCTGGTATCACATCTGTCTCTGGTGTCACTGGTTGACAGCTTCCTCCTCACTATCTCTCTGTTCTTTATTTCGATTCCAATTGGTGAGTTTGTCCTCATTGTTCTCTTTCTTTCTTTTTAAAGTAAAATACCAAGTTTGCTTTCATTTTTTAAAATATTTGTAAATATATTAGTTAAGGCTCCCTAGGAAAGTAGGAGCAATGAAAGACAGACAGATGACAGACAGACTGATAGAACAGATAAACAGAATAGATCCAAAGGTAAACAGTTTCTTTTCTTGGTTGTTGCCCTACTTCTAGGGAGACAATTTTTAACAACTAAACTTCACTTCTGCTGTTGTATTTTAATGCAACAGAATCTTTTTCTTACATGATCTGTTTGACTGAAGTAGGACATTATATTTTCATCTCATGATAAAAAAGTCTCGGGGCTTTCTGTTCACTCTGGGTTTCCATGTTAGAGACTTTCTTTGTATGCATGTCATTAATGACCAGACAGATGACTGGAACTTCAGGGCATTCTCAGAGAGCAGTCCTCAAGGCTGACCCACTTCCACATGACCCTGATACCAACCCTTCTCTCTCTGTGGAGACAAAGCCTGAGTCTCCAACAGAAGGGTGGGCTAGTCCCATTGTGGCTGAGTCATGAAAGAAGTCTGGGAATCTGTGCCTTAAGCTCCTCTCTTTCCTTTTTCTTTCTCTTCCCAAACAGCTTTGTTCTCTACAAACCTTCCTTGAAACTCACCTAATCTCTCATTGAACAGCAGATTAGGCTGCCAATTTCTCAGTCTTCTGAGTTGTTACAAGACATCTCAGGTTGGGTTTCAGCATTTCCTCTTACTGACCTATGAATTCAACTTTCTCAAAAGGCTCCCCTAATTATGAGCCACACAGCCAGATGTGGACTGTTACGGCCGCTACCCCATTTTTGTTTTTTTCTGAAGATATATAACTTCCAAAGAAAATTTAATATTGTGAGACATCAGAAAAAAGCATAATGAGCAGCCATGTGATGAATGACTCTACCCAGAAGTCCCAATCTTTCTTAATAAGAAGGGAATGCAAGCCAAACCCTGGAGGATTTTACTGATCAAGTAAACATAATTCCAACAATGACATAACAGTCCACAGGCATCCTTCTCATCTATTTTCTGTTAGGATTTACTCAATCACCTTTATGAACCAGATTCAAGTTCAGACTATGAATTTGCACGTACACTGGAAACAGTGGCATTCCAAGCTGTGTTATTGAGAACTAAAGTGACCAGTTCAATCATTAAAAAGGTTAGTTACCTGCAGTTTAATGTTCTTCCCTGCTGTACAACTAATGTAGATGTGATTTCACCGTCGAGTTCTCCAAGCCTTGGAATATTCCCAATGTTGGTGCATAAAAGGTAACCACAGAGCACATCCCTGTGTTAAAAGAGTATCAATTACTGCCTTGATCTCTTCCCCAGACACAAAAGGAAACTTGTACTTTTGGAGTAATGTCTTCTGCCTTGTTAGTATTTATTATCCATCAGCTATGTTGGTTATATGTATGCTCAGCAAAATAAAACAAGCCCATGCCAGCTTTGTCTCCTGCTCTCAAAACTGACATCTCTAAAACTCCAACTGGTGATCCAAAATCTTAATAACTTCCTAGGTCGTCTTTTATTGCCTATCAGTTCAAATATTTGCTTAAGGAAAGTTTCCATCAGAAGGATTTTCATACAGTGCTGCTGAATACGACAAACTTCTTTAGTGTTAGGTAAGTGAATGAACTCTGCGTAATATAGTTGCTTCTGCAACCCGTCTCCCCAAACCAAGAGGAGATAACCTACACCTCACATAGACTGCTAGCCATATAGCCTCCACACCCTTCTAAAACACATCATGCGTGTTTAAAAATTAACAGATACGTTGCTGGGATTAAAATACTGCTTTATATATTCTTTGAACAAGCACATCTTAGTTATCAATAGTGATAACATATATTTAAATAAAAGTCTTATAAACTCTAAGCTGGATGGTGGCTGCACAACCCTTTAATCCCAGCACTACGGAGGCAGATACAGACAAATCTGTGAATTTGAGGCCAGCCTGGTCTACAGAACGAGTTCCAGGACAACCAGAGTTACAACAGAGAAACCCTGCCATGGAAAACAAAACAAAATAAAGTAAAAGACAACAACAAGAAACATGATTAACATAGTAGCCAAATCACACATGGAAATGTCTTACTTTATATAATGGATAGCAGAGAACAAAGGAGACCTATATTTACCATAAATATTTAAAAGGTATTAATTTTTTCTTTATAATTATATATAATGTATAAATTAAAATGTATAATATAAAAGGTATTAATTTGTTCTTTAAAATTATTTTAAACATAGAAATATATGCAAATATAAAATTATATTCCAAATATACTTATGTCTTATGAACAAAATTTAGAAGAAATATTCAAGTCCTTTTTAGTTTTATTCATGAAAACTAACGTTTGCAATTTAGAATCTATAGCAAAGTCAGGACATGATATTTATCCCCAAGGGAATTCCACTGCATGAGAAGACACAGCAGGTGCATAAGCATGTACAAAATGGGGAGCTGAGGACCAGGGCCACAAGAATAGCAGAAATACGGTGACTGTAAGAGGGCAACTGGGAGAGCCAATCAGGAACTCATTTACACAGAAAGCGTTTTTCCAAATGGGCCTTGAAAAATGGATGAATTTCTCACTGGTGTTGGTGTAGATGTAAACACTAATTCTTTTTTTTTTTTTTTTTTTTTGAGACAGTGTTTTTCTTTGACTTTGGAGGCTGTCATGGAACTAGCTCTGTAGACCAGGCTGGTCTCAAACTCACAGAGATCCGCCTGCCTCTGCCTCCGGAGTGCTGAGATTAAAGGTGTTTGCCACCACTGCTTGGCAGGACTAATTCTAAGTAATGAATAGTTCAAACAAACGCATTGGCACAGGGCAGGGTGCTGTACGTATTAAGAATAGTAAGATCTGATAGAATTTTGGGGAGCAATAGAGAAAAAAACACGGTGGTTTGGCACAAAGCATGGAAGAGTTGCCTGGTTTGGTCTTCTTGATCCTTGTTCCCCTATCCTTTTTGAGACAGGGTCTCACTCTGTAGCCTTGGTCTGGAACTCACTGCACAGACACAGACCTCACTCTGCTTTCCAAGTGCTGGGATTAAAAGTGTACACTACTGTTCCCAGCCTGGGATTCAATTACTTGTTAATTAAGACCCCAGACTTTCAGCAGAAAAATCAAGAGAGCATTCTGATGTCAGAATACTAGATTCCTTTTCTAATCCTAGCTACAGGATCTTGGGCACAGATAGTGATTTTGCCTTGGGTTCCTCATCTATAAAACGAGAGGGCTGTCCTGATGTTTAAGTGGCAGGCTCCTCAAAGTGAAATAAAGTGCCCAGCACACAGTGTGCATTCACTATGTGATAAGCATTACTGTGCTAATTGGCTATGTGGAGCTAACGAAGTCTGAGCAAAGAATCGACATATGCAAAAGGATTCAAGATTGTTCTGGTAACAGGACGCCTGAGAACGTCAGTTAAGGAAACGCAAGGGATTTTTGTTGTAGTTAAATTACGGGGCTTAGCTGTGCTAATGACAGTAGCAGTGGAAATGAAAGGGTTAATTCACAATAAACGGTGGGAGGCAAAGGGGGGAAAACAACCACGATTCATGATTGGACAATGTGCAGAAAGATGGAGTCGATTACTCTCATCTACCTGGGACAGTGAAACACTGAGACATTTAGCAAACCCAAGAGGTAGCTAAGAAGGATCAGAGCTAGCTAATTCACTCAACAGTGTCGGTGGTGATGCTGGCTTTATCCTTCCTCCATCTTCAGGATGCTGGTAGGTCCTGTCTAGGTGAGAAAGTGCAGCAACTGTAAGGATGACCTAGACCCTAGGAAAGAGGTCAGGTACATGTCTAGAACCGGGACCGTTTGTGATGATGGGGCGCTGGGGGAAGATGAGGAGAACAGACAAGATGGCGTGTTTTATTGGCACCCAAACAGGAGACTCCCGCTTGGAATTTACGCGTGTAAACGGAAGGAGGGATGAGCATCGGCAATCACCGTTTACTGCACTGTATCCACGTGTCTTTATCTTTTCCACAGTTCCCCTTCTCGGTCCCCTCGATGTTGAGCTTCTCATAGCAGTACTTGTCAGACGCTGTTACCTCTGCAGCAGAACAGAATTTCCCATCAGTGATGGAGCAAACTCGGGAGCTGCTCCCCGGAAGGAAAGCCGCAGTTTGAGGACTTGCTCGCTGCGGTGTTATCAACGACAAAGACAAAAGTTGCACCATCACTTACAAAAGGTGTATCACAGACATGGCTTGTTTCATCTTCCATGAAACCTTACTTAAAGCAGGAAAATAAGTCTATTTAGATCCTTGAGGGGAGTTAGACTACAGACTGTGAGAATGCCCCCCAGGATCTGACACTAATTAAGGGATGGTGCTATCCTTGAACACATATTGTAATCTCAGTGCCAAATACATGAGTCTCAATCAGAAACTGTATTACTAAGAAGGGCAATATTATTCAAATAGCTATGTAGTGCAATCAGATTCAAGAAGCAGCATAATTTCAGCTTACTTACAAATGCTTAGCTGCTATAAAAAAAAGAAAAACTTCAGTTTTGCTTTGAGATGAGATTGTGTTCATGCTAACTCTCTGAAAGGCAAAAACCATTTTATGGTTTTCCATTCATCTTTGCAGGTTTTGATCTTTTCTGAAGCCAGCGTTGGCTATCAGAGTCGCCTGCTAGAGCAAAATGATTTTCCAGCCAAGGGTGGGGATAAGCCTGTTATCTCGGCCATCCCGAGATGGAGGCAGGAGGATTAGTTCAAGATCATCCTCCTAAATTACACAGGAGATGCAAAACCAGCCTAGGCTACATGAGATCCAACCTGAAAGACAGAAACAAAAAATAACGAAGACTTTTGTAAACTAATCAAATGCCAGTTGGTGATACAAGTTAAGTGTTGTTAATCCAAAACCTGGAAAGCTTCATGTTCCAAGACCTTTTAAGAACTGACAATATACCACATGTAGAAAATTACATGACCTACACTGTGGAGATAGCACAGCAAAAAAAAAACAAAAAACAAAAAACAAAAAACAGAACACACTGTGCAAGTATGAGAACTTGGGTTCAAATCATGTACAAAGCATGTGCCTCTGACCTCTGACCTCTGAGTAGAGGCAGGAGGATGGCCAAGGCTTGCTAGCTGCCAGCTTAGCTGCTGGTCCTGTGAGAGCCTGTCTCAAGAGAATAAGATAGAGAGAGTAATGGAGTGAGACACTTGATGCCCTCCTCTGCCTTCTGTGGATGCACAGGCATGAACATATACATGTGCTTACCACACACACACACACACACACACACACACACACACACACACACACATACACATACACACACTCACAATAAATAATTAGAAAAAAAGAAAAGTCTATGTCCTGATCTAATATAAGAAGTCTCAGTAAAAATGCAGGTGCATTAAAATACTAAAGTATTGTATAAAATTATCCTCAGACTATGTATGTATACATAAAATACAAATGAACTCCATGATTAGACTTGGGTCACACACTCCCAAAGTATTCCCTGTCATAAAATTCCACAATCTTACACAGGTACCAGGCATTTCAGAGTCATGCGTATTAAACAGTAGCTAATTACATCACTGTTCCTCGCTTGTTTTGATCAATGAGAGGAAGCAAAACCAACAGCTTACAAACTGGTATGGCTACATGTTCTCCTCATTTCAGTGCTTCTCAAGTGACTCAGAGAGCACATGCTCCTTCCCTAAAGGATTGCAACCACTACCTCTGATATCTAAGGGTATGATTCATTTTACAGTTTCTCCTAGCACAAATTATCTTTCAAAACAACTTCGAATAATCTAGACATGATGTACATGCCTGTAATCCCAGCAGGAATTGAGAAGCCTAGGCAAGAAGCTTAAAAATTAAAGGTCTAACTGGCCAAGATACATAGCTAGGCTACACACTAACACTCTACCTGAAAAATATTTTCTGGCGAGTTAAGAACAAAAACATCTTCCAAAAATATTGCCTAGAAACTCTGGGGAAAATAGAAAATACAACATTTAAATTAAAATTTAGACTTAGTAAAATTTAAATGCTATTATTTAAATAGAACTGCTATACCTTATTCCTTAAAACTGAGACAGATTTTGAAGAGGGCAACATTAACATTTCTCTCTTTTACAGGACAGCTTCCTCAGCAGAAGGTCATCCATAACTACAAAAGCCCATGGGAGCTTAAAGAAGATAGTAGAGGAGGAAAAAGCAACTCTAGTTAAAATTTCTAGGTCTAAAGCAAGGATACCCTACCCAGAGACCATGTCCATCCCATACGGCTATACGAGGGCCATATGGGATCTTTTGCTCAAGGGCACTCAGCTAAGGAGCTGAAATCAAGTCTGCTCTATTCTCCAAGCTGTGCACCAGGTGGGTTCGCATGCCTGGTAGCAAAGGCACCTTCTGTCTCTTCCACAGGCACTGCCAACTAGCCAGGATTACGGGGCCGTGGCTTCTCAAGGAAAGTGTCTTCTCTAATTTCTAGAAAAGTGCACCTTCCCCGTCCAGAAGTGGTTTTAAGAAGTCTCTAGTTATTAAGTACTAACAATTTACTTCTAGCCCATATGTCCTTAAAGGAGTGTGCCAATACTGTGTGGGAAAACAATCAAGCTACATGACTTAACTTACTTTGTCCCCAGATGTATTTGCATTGTCTGTCTCTGGTTTTACACCTGCCTCCAAAGCAAATTCCCTAAAATGAGAAAATAAATTCCATCAGTGAAAACAATGTTTGCTGTGCTAGACAGCAAACAGAAAAGGGAACCAGCCCATGCGTGTGGTCATCTGAATTGATTATGAACTATTCAAACTTATCCTCTTACCGAGATACAACTTTGGCATTTCTATCATGCTGGCACCCGTGGAAGTTTTAGGTAGCAGTGAGTGGCCTACCTGAGTACCGTCACAGGAATATCCATCCATTTTATGCACATTGGGGGCACACTAGGAAGAAAGAACAAGCTGTCACCCAAACGCAGACCAAACGCCAGGCTGATGCAATCCCGTTAATGTTCTCATTTTATAAAATCACCACTCATAATACACCTAGGATTATAATGTACGAAGAGTAACATGCAAGAGAAAGATGCCATGAGACAGGGTTCAAGCAGAGGTATCTTTCTTTCTTTTTTGGGGGGGAGGGATCATAAAAAGGGGGAAAGGGGAGGAGGGAGACCAGCTTCCACAGACAGGAGCAGCAGGAGAGAGGAAAGAGGAGAGAGAGAGATTGGGACAGAGAGAGAGAGAAAGGGAGGGAGGGGGAGAGAGGAACAAAGAGAGAGAGAGGGAGGCAGAGAGAGAGAGAGAGAAGGAGGGAGAAAGGGAGGGAGGGGGAGAGGGAGGGAGGGAGGGAGAGAGGAGAGAGGGAGAGAAAGAGAGGGGAGACAGAGAGGGAGAGAGGGACAGAGAGAAAGAAAGGGAGGGAGGGGAGAGAGGAACAAAGAGAGAGAGAGGGAGGCAGAGAGAGAGAGAAGGAGGGAGAAAGGGAGGGAGGGGGAGAGAGGGAGGGAGGGAGGAAGGGAGAGAGGGAAAGAAGGGGAGAGAGAGAGAGAGAGAGAGAGAGAGAGAGAGAGAGAGAGAGAGAGAGAGAGAGAGAGAGAGAGAGAGAGAGAGAGAGACATGGGAGGTGGGCAGGGCCCTTTTAAAAGGGAACATAGTGAATATGCACAGGTGGTGCTCTTAGTGGCTGCAGTCGAGGGTGTATCCTGTCAGAACCCCCAAGGGCAGGCCCGTACAGATAGATGCCTGAATACTAACACCTAGTCCCTAAACTATCTATACATAAGAAGCAGAAGATTAAAAGAAGATATGAAGAAATAGATTTGTTGAGCATCACTTTAAATATATGACATCTACCCAAGGCAAAAACTGATTACACAGCCATAAAGGCAAAGAACTTTCTAGAATGGCTCGGTGGGTAGCACATGTATGAGCATATGCATCATTCAGACATACTATTCCTCAGAGAAGAAGACAGGGCTTAAGATAAAAGTGAGGAACAGGCCCACATCAGTGAAGCCAAAAGTAGAAAGAAAAAAATGGGGAGGGTATTGAAGGGAGGGGAAAAGATTTAAGCAGCCTCTGCTGTTGGCTTTTGAAAAGAATCTCATGCTTTATCATGCTTTTCCCTTGAAGCAACTTAAAAATTGTAGTCTGGCGAGGATACAACCAGCCATGTACAATTCATTACTGCGGTGAGAGAGGAACATGTAATTATATAGTCTCTTGGGGAAGAAGGCCGCTGTAAAGGGCAGAAAACAGATGTGACGGGGAAACCACCCAATGCTTTCCTAGACATTCGTCCCTACCCTTGTCTATAAAACCACCCAATGCAGCTATCTTTCCTAGACATTCGTCCCTCCCTTGTCTATAAAAACACCCAATGCAGCTATCTTTCCTAGACATTCGTCCTTACCCTTGTCTATAAAACCTGATGTTTAAAAGTGAAACTATGATACGGTATTTACTGTTCCTTTGTTTTTGTCACATAAATGTGCTCATATCACTGATGTATGGTTTTACAGATATCATTTATAATAGATGCAACACATTAAACGAAGGTATCACTGTATTAGAACAATTCCCTATAATCAATCCTATTTAACTAACCCAACAGAGGGCCTCTGCTAAGCCTGGAATTAAGATTGTTAGGCAATTCCTGCTTATTTATAATCACACTGGTGTAGTATGCTTCTGTCTGGGAGCCTTGGTGGTAATTATTATGTCCTTATTTCCAGGAGTCATTATCTTGAAAGACTGCTAATTACACAGTAAGAAAGGAGAATGCTCTTACATAAAGATCTCTCTGTATCCTTTAAAAATCTATCTTTTTATTACTACAGTTATATCACTACTTAATCTGTCTTCTCTGGAGTGGAGAATGATAGCAACCCTTGCTCTGCTATGTATGAATTTCAGTTTCGATGATTTTTTAAAATAAAACATAAACAATGCAAAACACAACCTTCTCTCCCAGTTGTGTGTCACTGGTCACTGGGGAAGTTGAAGATGACCATTATGATCAGTGACCTGCCTTGTCATTTCTTCTGGGGTTTATTTATTCAGTCACAACACAGAATGCAGATGGTTATGCCGTCTCTTTGATTCTTAGTGAGGGCATGTGAGATTTTGCAAGGATAATAATCAAAAAAGATACTAGCCAACAACGAGGCAAATGTAAGAGCTGGGCATGTATCTTGATGGTCTAACATTTTCCTGACATGCCCAGGCCTTGGTTCGATCCCCAACCCCCTCCCCACACACAGAGGCTGGTGTGACATGATAGAGACAGGTGACATCTTGCCCCGTTTTTCTTGTAACACACCAAGGATGACCCTACTTTCCCTGTAATTAACCTGTGGAGAGTAATTATTGTATAGGTTACCTGGCTTGAATTTCCTGAACATATTTCACGAATATCACAATCGTTGACTGCCTCTCGGCACACGGTCCCCAGAGGCTGAAACTGAAAAGAACATCACTCAATGTGCAAAACTGTGAAAAGATTTAAAAAAAAAAAACCCTCTCATAGTCCCATTAAAAAACTGTTTGGAAAAGAACACCTTAAACTATTTTAAGATGGCAGTCTCAACACACTGCTATTTTAATAATGGTAAGACCGTTTCTCGTAGGTGAAGTAACTCCCATAGTCACCACACATAAGTGTCACAATATCCTGTTGGAATGGGCAGAGCTTCAGGGAAGAGTTAGCCCACGCTCCAGGAGTTTTTGGCAAGCAGCCTGGATTCAGGCTTTATCCTTCTTTCTTTTTTTATTTTTATTTTTATTTTTTTTGTTTTTGAGACAGGGTTTCTCTGTATTCTTTTGGAGGCTGTCGGTCCAGCCTGGCCTCAAACTCACAGAGATCCGCCTGCCTCTGCCTCCCGAGTGCTGGGGTTAAAGGCGTGCGCCACCAACGCCCAGCTTATCCTTCTTTCTTATTTACACCTTTATTGTATAGCTTTTGCTTCTGCTTAAGTTACATTTTGGATCTCATCACAGTTACTTCCCAGAAAAGTGTTTTCCGAAGCTTTCCTTTCCACCCCCCTGATTCATCTCTACATAGGCCTTTCACTCTTTTCTGAGTTCCTGAGACCAGTGCCTCTGGTGGAGTGTTGTTGGGGGGCTTGTGTTGTGCTTCTTGGTTTCCAAATACCTCAAATACTTCTTACTCATGTGATGCTGTGGAACCAGTGCTAAGCTTCACTGGATTTATAGATGCAACTTAACTCCTTACAGCAAAGCAGAACAGGGCCGTGTAAAGCTATCAGAAGCTCCACCCTTCTCCTTCTTCCTCTCAAAATTGTTGATGTTGGTAACTAGATTCACCTGTGTTTGTGCTCCACGCATAGAGACATGGTCCCCGACTCCCTGCTCAGAGCCTTATGGGCACCTGAGCCAGGGGGGGGGGGGAGAGAATCTGTATCATGTGTGGTTTAACCTCCCCTTGAGGAAAGTGCTTTAGGGGATCCCACACAAAGCAGCCAGAGACACAATGGCAGTGGAAACAACAGGAACCACTTCTAGCAGGGCCAGGGGTCAGCAGGCAGCTGTGCTTTCCTCTGAGCCGGCCTATGTGGGTTTCTTAGCACCCTTAGATCAGAATAGCTCAACTGCCAACGTCAGGATGGCCATGCCAATTCCTAAAGTGTGTCAGTAAGTGTTATCTAAGACAGGGGTATCAGGCTGGGGTGACTTTGCCCCGCAGGAGACATTTTAACAACATCTGGAGACATTCTTGGTTATCGTAACTGGTGCATTTCTTTTAGAACTTAATGATTATGGATGCTGTTGACATCCTATAAAGCAAAAGGCAAACCCTGGCTACAGGCAGTATGTCTTATTTTTATCCCGACAAGGATGTTGGTGCCATCTGGGAAATCCAGACTTAAGATGACACAAGTCAAAAGAGCTTAGACCAAAGAGGACAGCTGCCATGACAGTTTTATATGTCACTTTCATTTATCCAATTAAAGCTATCTGATCAGCAAATAATCATTGGAAGTACCATGCATGTTCATTTAGTCACTCAACAAGCATGCACTGATAATCTATACCAATTACTCTACAGGTACCTCTCTCTGCTCCATAGGAACATAAAATAGAGATAAATAGGTTCTAAATCTCAGAAATAAGAGAGTATTATTATAAGGCAATGTAGGGGGAAAAGAAAAATTGGGGGGGAGTTAAGCCCTAAGTAACTTCTAATTTTGATCTCAAAGTTTGAATATTTGGCGGTAAATCTGAAGATGCTGTGGCAAGGATGAGATGACACAGGAGATAAAGAGCTCTTCTCATCTCCAAGTCCATACAATGTGATCTTGTCTAAAGCACTCCTCTTGATCTCTAAGTGCCTGATGCTGAGGGGTGGACCGAGAGGCACAGCAAGAAGAGAAGAAAATATTAAACATCTTCGACTCTAAGATTAGTTAACTCCTGTTTCTCTTTAAGGAGTCAGGATGAGGAGGGCAGCCTCTGAGAAGTAACAGGGCCCAGCTCTCTCGCGTCCTGGTTTAAGGAACTGGGTAAGTTACTATTAGATGAGAATGCTTCCGGAGGATGCTGTAACTGCTAGGACTTTAGTCATTTGCTCTGTGTTAGACAGTGTTAGTAGGTCGTCCATACATAGACCCGATGGCTTAAGCACATCTCCCTTCCAACCTATGGCCATTGTTGGCCAATGACTTACCTTGCACTTCTTACAACAGAGGCCATCACTGCACTGGGAGTCCTGAGTCAAGGTGCACTTCTTACAACACTCTGCTCCTTCAAGGGTGCATTCCTAGGGAATGTCAGCAGTTGCAGAACACTGGAAAACGTTTTCATTTTCCCCAAAATACCAAGACAGTTTTTAAAGTAAATGTTCAAACTCACAATGACAATCGTTCATCCACAAATCCTATGAACTTTCTACATATAATGCTCAGTATGATCTTACGGGCATGGAGCTAGAATGACCCCTGGCTACCTAAAACCTGCCTTCAAAAATGACAGGGGACTTACAGCAGTGGTGCCACAATCACACTCCTCTCCAGTTTCAATGAAGCCATTTCCACACTCAGGAGGATCGAGAAGCTGTGGGAAGAAAAGCAAGAAGGGACCGAAATACAGAAACATTAAAGACTCCGAGGACTGCCACCACAGCAACACACACTGTGTATATGCTATTCACCCTAACCGCATTTTTACTTACATTAAAGTAAAAAGCACAGCTTTATAACGTGGGGCTTCAGAGGATCATTTTTGATTTCTATTTTAATATTCAGACATAGTACTGTACATTTATATTATATAATATGTATGCCAAGTAGGGTCTTGTGAATGTCACCAAATAGACAACCCAGCCACTGAAGAAACCCGAAGCCAGTTTGACACCTGAAAATCCATTTTGGTGAGAAAGCAAGAAATTTGGAGTCAAGAAGTCTAGATTAAAGTCCTAGTACAGGGTAGGTTAGTGCTTAACAACACAACACGTTTGGTGGGGGGGAGGGAGGCTCTGGGTTCACTAGTCAGTAATAAAATACAACACAATGTGAGATGACACAAAATGATAAAGTAAAACACTGGCCCAAGCAACCCAATGGAGACTCCTACTGAAACACGAACAGTAATAAAAGCTGTCCATGTATATAGTAATTAATCGCCTGCCTAAAATTATCAGGGTGATCAAGTCTAATCACTTGTGAAAATCCCATTATTATTATTTTGCTATTTGCTACTACTCTGTTAAAAATTATCTTTGTAGATCTGGAGAGAGGGCTCAGTGGTTAAGAGCACTTGTTACTCTTGTAGAGAACCCAGGTCCATTTCCTAGCCCTCAAATGACAGCTCACAATTATCTGTAACTGTAGTTCTGGCAATCTGGATACATACATACATACATACATACATACATACATACATACATATATATATATGCAAACATTCATAAAAATAAAATTAAAAAATAAATCTATAAAAGGAACATTTTTAATCCATAGTAAGGAGGGGAGGGGTGCTTTCATTTCATCTTTTAAGATTTAATTCTCTTTCTCTATCTCTTTGTCTCTGTCTTGTGCACGTGTGTGTGCACACAGGCGTGCGTGCGTGCATGCATGTGTGTGTGTGTGTGTGTGATGCATGTGACTACAGGTGCCTTCAGAGGCCAGACACATTGGTGGAGTTACACAAAGGTGAAAGCCCCACGAACAGGAGACTAGTTAGTGGGTGCTCTTAACTGCCAAGCCATCTTTCCAGCCCTTCATTTGTTTATTTTTTTAAATTAGCTTTGGCTAGCCTACAAAGAAATGGGTCTCACAGTGACATTTCAGACTGCATCCCCCTTTTTCTTTTCTTGTTTAAAGACAAGGTCTTACTGTGTATCCCAAGCTGGCCTGCTGTGTAGCTCAAGCTGACTTTGAACTCACGGTGTTCCTCGTAGCTTAGCTTCCAGAGTGCTGAAACTACAGGCATGCACCTGCCTCCCGGGGTCTGAATCTGCTCCTTGAACAAAGTTACTTTTAGATTAGAAGGTGATCACACAATTACTGTGCCCACGGACCTCTTGCATATAAACCATGACTACAGCCATGAGCACAGATTTGCAGAGAGAGTAGAGACAAGTAGCTCCTGTAATTAAAGCAATTTTGACCTACCATGGGGAGATTTTTTTAGACTATTTTACCTTTTAACTTTCATCATTTTTTGACTTTTGAATACAATTTACCTTCTGGTGCTGTGCAACATTAGTGCTCAGTAATTACTAATAGCTAGCTGTGTAATACTCATTTACAAGTTAGCCAAAGTTTTCACATTACCAAATGAAAATTTGTAACTAGAAAGGGTGAAAGAAAACAACACAAACAAAACCCCTACTCATTTCTGCCTGCTAGCTACAGCACCAGAAATGCCACCAATGCCCAGATTAAAGCTGGCCTCGAAATGAAGACATGTACCGTATCTAGAATATGCCCATCAGGTCAAATTGTAGACTTAGCAGATAAAAGTTGGTGTTTATGAAAGTGTGCAATGATTCATAAATAATAAGTCTTGACCACACTCATTACCTTAGAAGGCTTGTTGAACAGGCAGGCACCACCACCACTATTCAGGAAGTCATGATACTCCTCAATATTGCACTGAGTGAACTTCTTAGGGAGATAATAGCTGTAGGCGACAGAAAGTGACAGAAAGTAGGCCTTGCTACAGTGTTAGTATTCCGTGTTTATTTGCTAGACTTAAATTTGAACAGTGTTAAAATTTCACAACCAGTAAACCATTGTATTTTTAACTTTTCATTTAGTGATGTATAGTGGCTACTGGTTGTTCATTTATTTGCATATGAATTAAAAGAAACATGCAGCACCTATGATTTATACCAAAGATGATAAAAGAATGAATAATGTACAACTAGCTACAACTCAAACATCAGACAAAATAACTGCCTATAATTTATAATATGTGTCAGGCCATGAAAGCCAAAAGAAAATCTAAGGGATTGTTCCAGTCTGAAGGTATGTAAAGAAATTAAGTCTAATATGATGCCTCTTTCTGAACCTTCAGCTATAAAGGACATTTCTGGTATATGGATCACTCTTGAATGTGGGGAACTACACAATTTTCCTGGCTCTTCTCTGGCTGGTCGGAGGGTTCCTGTTATAGGAAATATACCCAAAGATGAGGGTGACCGAGCACCAAACTAGCAACATGATTTAGAATACCAATGCCTGTAATCCCAGAATTGGGAAGATGGAGGCAGGAGGATGGGTAGTTAAGGGTTGTCTTCTGGATGCCAGCCAAAATACACAAGGCTGTCTCATAAGACAAGTGCAAAAAGTATAATAAGGTTGGAATTTCTTACTTTGTTGTTTGGATGGTTCAACTACCCATATCTTTATTCTCATTTACCTTCTCATTTCCCAGTATTCTGTTGTGCTGTTGTCATAATTGCTTTTTTGATTTGCTAAGCATAATCCTACATGGATTTTTAGCTTCTCCAAATTTGATTGTTATGATTATATTTGAACTTTTTGATTTCCAGAATAAGCTATTTTTCTTTGGAATGCCCTACTCTGTTTTCTTGATCCAATCACAGTTCTAGCCATCTTCGAGGTTTGTCATTATTTTAACCAATGCAGGCATGGACCACTCCATCTGGCAGAAATTCATTTTTCAGACAGTTGAGACTCACTAAAGTGCTGGGTAGCACATTAGTAATTAGTAAACAAATGTAACAAATTGATGGCATGGATTAATTTGACAAGCATAATGTTATCCAAGAATGGAAAGACATGAAAACATGTATTATGAGACATCTCATTTATCATAAGCATGTGAAGCAATGTCACCTTATATATGCAAAGCCTGCAAGTATTACAAAAGACCCATGAATAATAACCAAAATCCAAGGCCTTGCGGAAGATGGAGGGCATGTCTCCCTTGGGAAAGCTGGGATACGAGTGTGCACCATTTTCTCCTCTATAGCCCTTTGAGGAAAGAACCCCGAGTGTGTGGAATGACACGGAAATAATAATAGCACAAGAAAAACAAGCTCTAAAGCCGGGCAGAGTATGGAACAAAAGGAATGGTTCTAACTATTTAGGACAAGAATTGAAGTCTGACTGTGTAAAGACAGGACAGTATGAAAATGAAAGTCCTTCTGAGATAAGTCTTCGTTTTTCTCCCCAACCCCGTGTTCAGTGACACTGCACTATGAAGTAATCCCACCATCACCAGCGAGGACCTGAGAAAGCTACTAATACAGGCTGCATTTCTTTTTCATTTGGGGGTCAGTTTAGCAGAAGGAGATAAAAGGAAAGGGATTTAGTAAGCAGACCTAACAAAAGAAGAAAGTTGTTACCTCATTATCCTTCTACCTCTGCCTAAGACTGAAAAAGTTTCTAGGGTCTTCCCATGAACTTCAAATATTTTTGTTCTGTTTTGTCTTAAACAAGAGATTATTTTGCAAGACTATTTTACATGCGGGTCCATCAAGAGCACGTCCTTTTGGTTTTTCTCGTAACACCTGTAGTGTGTGCACTAAGTTATGGAGGTCACATTCTCAAGAAGGGGACGATGAAGGGGCTCACCCGGTGTCTCCCATCACACATCCGGACCACGTGTCCTCACATTTACACTCGCCTAAAAGAAAACGAAGGCACGGCTCGTTAGAAACAGAAAGCAGCTGCTGCATCTTAACTCCGTGTTCAAAGTGCTCTTTAAAGGCTGCTCTCTAATTCTACTTACATTAAAAGCTTTGGCTACAATGGATAAAAAAACAAAATGAATTTGATCCCATGGGGGTCATATACATCGCCCCAATGCTCCGTGAATGGTCCTATTTTTAAACCACTCTCTTTAAATAGCTACATGAAAGACAATCAGATATCAAAGAAAGATCAAAACCAGTGGCACCATACTAGGCTCCCAGCTTCACCAGTTTGAGGGGAATACTGCAATGTTTTCCTGCTCCTGAATCCCTGGTGCTGAGGCCTCTGATAGAAGGCAGTAGAGAATTCCAGTTGATTAAGCAGAAAGTTCCCAGAATCAGAGGCTGCCTGGCTTGAAAATCCTAGTTTGTCACTCAGGACACATTTAATCCTGAGGACAATATCCTTTTATCATCTAGTCATTTCATCTATAAAGTGGGACTGAGAATAGGCATCCTGCAGGATCATCTTGAAACTCAGATGAGTAGGTGGGTATGTGTAATACGGCATTCCATCATCCAGGAAATAATAGCTCTCCATACATGGCATTCTTATTACAAGCATCCATATTTATAATATTTGTCCTTAAACTAATTAAGTAAATACAGCTATAATGAAATTGCTACCTCAAATACACAGTATGAGACCATTCACAGAGAAGTACATTTACCTACTTTGGAAATTTCTAGTGTATGGGTGCTACTTTAGTTGATCTACATGTTCCTAGGCCTTTCATCGGGTCCGCTTTCAACAAGGAAGTACTGTCTCTTGGGTCATATGCAGAGATGCATTAAGTAAACCATAATACATCATCTGAGCCTCAAACAACCTAGAATTCTCCACAAGCAAATTGCAAATTTCCCCGGTGAGCTACCTTTGACCCTTGTTGGATTAAATCCAGCTTTGCCTTTATCAGCACATGGTTTCACTATTCACTTTACCTGGGGAGTTTTTCACATATGATGTAAATATTCCCTTTATTACTTTTGAAAGCAACATTTTGCCTCGGGTTTGCATAAATCTTGCTGTACCTCCCACAATCCTGATCAAGCAACTGAATGAAAAAGAATCTCATTCTACAAAATATTTAACAGGCTGTCTATATTAATAAATACAACACAGAGTTAGAACTTACCACTTGCTAATTTCCTCTTGTCGGAGATTATACCAATGTTGTGAGCTAATGACTGAGCAAGTGTGACTGCCATCAAATCAGTTTTTCCAAACTGAAAAACAAAGCCAAAGTAAACATAAGTGAATATTGTTCTCCATTAAAGATAGGCTAGAGAAGACGGTGAGGAGCAATTGCTAACAAGTCACTTCTAAGCATTTTCCTTCCTTTCTGGTGTGCTATGTTTTGAGACTGGGCCCCTCTATGTTGCCTAGGTTTACCTCCAACTCATGGTGATCCACCTGCCTCAGTCTCCATGTTGCTTGGATTATAGACATGCACTACTATCAACGATATTATCAAGGATATTCGATGCTATAAGGAAAACAATATATTTATTTACCAGAGAGAGAGAGAGAGTCGCACAAACCAGGAGTTAGAAGCTTGGCTGGCTTCCAGGAGAAAAGGGAGGTTCCTTTTCCTTTCACTTCCTTTTATATCTACCTGTGTCAGTTTACTTGTCCCTGCCCTCATGGGCGGATAGCTTTGTGGGGTTCACTCCTACACACTACCATGCCCTAAATATTTTCTTTAGTTGAGGATAAGCATCCTGTAGCTAGTACTGAACATGCATTTGGGATGAAGCAGTAGGAAACAAATTCATATGTGACTAAGCCTTGGAAGAAATACTACGAGCCAAAGAAGCATTTGTTTTATAGTTTGGAAACTTAAATATAATTCTGAATCAAAATTTCACCTGATAACATCCCTGAAAAACTTAATGAGTACATATTTTTAAGCCCGTCTTTGGATAATACATCATAAAACTAAGTGTGTCAAAACATCTGGAACTAGTTTTCTTCCGACGTAGAACAGAAAGCAGCCGTAGCAAACATAATGAGAGTCAGGAAGAGAGGATGGTCTGTGGCCATCAGAATCTTTAATTTTTCAATATGTGGCCTTCCAAAGACTGAAGCATTTGTTTCCACTAAGCTTAGTGTGTTAGGAGTGAACACTTCTCCAGGAAACCCGCCTCTGCTTTTTCGTTCTCCCCAAATTTGTCAAATATGACCCAAGAAGACAGCATCCAGTGGGTTTGTTAGTAGCAAAGCCAGTGCGCTGGGGACTACTCAGTGTGGAAAGATCCTCATCCAGCAGTGTTAATTGGGTTTTATTCTTATTTTCAATGAAGTTAGTGTGCAGATTCTCTCTCTATGAACTGCTTAATCTGGAAATTCTTCTATGCAGAACATGAGCTCAAGCATCAGATATGATATTTTATTCCTCCCTGTCCTGTCATCCGGGCAACCCAGGAACTATACTGATGACTAGTAAAGCAATCGAGCAACGGGCGACCGCGGGCTACTGAAGTACTAGAAGGCGTTTTCAGCCGTCACGCCACTTGCGTTGCACAGATGTTCACACGTACTTCGTTCACGCCTCCTCCTCTCAGCAGCGAGCAAATCCCGCCAATATAAGCTGCGCCGCTCCGGCTACTCTCAAATTGACTTCCCCTTTTAGAAAAGGAAATGAAAAATGCTTACTGCTCACAGTTCAAACAGCCACGCCCCTCTCCAGGTTAATTCACTACATTTATTTTTCTCAGTGCATACGATAAATTCCCAAGGTAAAGAAGGAATGTGAAAATTATTTACATGCGTGATCAAAGGAAAAGGTTTGTTTCTGAGGGCTGCTTCTCCATATGACCAATACATATCGTATATGGAAATACATCTACTGAAAATTAATTGCAGATAAGATGCTCTCTGAGAATACAAAAAGAAATCACTGTTTTGGAGATTTAGCCCAAATAAATGACTTGAATATAATTCATGATAAAGTATCAGACATTCTTGCAAAAATATCAAGTTCAACAAAGGCAAAGGCTGAGAAAATCTTCAGCTTAAACCTGAGCACGCTGTGCAGCACTGTACTGAATGTTCAAAGACAGAACTGTAGCTATGGGACTGCATTAAGACAACTGATGAAGTCCGAACCCAGACGGAACTGAACATGGACTACGAACTACGGAAGAATATCACACGGTGTTAAATGCTGTTTTTACGATTTACCGCTGGATGACTCAAGTATTTAGCAGTAAATGCAAACTGGTTGTGTCCAACTCATTCTTGAACAGGAAACAAGAAAAAAAAGCAAGTCTTGAATTTGGGTAAAGTGCATAGGTAATTAGTTTCCTTATGGCATTCTGGCACCTTTTCTCTAAATTTGAAATCAGATAAAAATTAAAAATAACACCCAAAATGCATCTTCTGCATCTAACTTACAACTGTCCTCAGTGGCTCTGATTTTAGATCAGGCCTTAAAAATTCTGCAGCATATACTTTGCTGTTATATAAAATATGTGCATCGCTAAAAGGAAGAACACAGGAGAGAATTGACAACAGGTTCCAGAAACTTGCTTAGCTCTTACCTCAAAACCCAAACCAGGGAGAGCAGTGGCATTAAAAAGTGCAAATTTTAAAGAATATAAAGAATTGCTGGGAATTCTCCGTATGGACTGACAGTATATTTACTCAGCAGATGCTCTGACTACGCATTGGAAAGCTAACGAAATAGACATGCAATAATAACCTAGGTCACTTAAGCCTCATGAAAATTTCAAACAATCTATATTTAAAAACTTCTTCCAAATGCACACCCACATCACATAATAACTGTATTATCTCAGAAGGATACATTTCAGTCAGAAAGAAGAGAGCATTCGACATGGAGCCAGAGAAAGGAAAAGCATTTAAAAAGTTACATACGAGAAAAGATGAACTGCGTCACTCTTCTCTTTGATAAAATCCCTCCTGTATTTCATAAACTCACGCAGGGTGATCAGTGGGTTCTCAGAGATGGCGAACTTGTTGTCAGCAGCCCAGGTTTCCATGGCAACCAATACTATCCTAGTCTTAAGTTGGTCTTTATAGATCTAGGGCATTAATGAAATGAATACGTCTCCACACAGGTGCTAAAGTCATTTTATGAAGCACTATAATGTTCCGTCCCTGGAAATGCCTTTGTTTTAATTAAAGAGATCATTACTTTCTAATTTGAATGCACTTCCCTTACAGAACAGAGAATCAAAGTATTTGCCAAGGAAAACCCACTGAACAAAGCAAATTTACCAACGGGGCTGTCTTTTGACAAATACTTATGCTCAACGCGAGGCTTTCCCCAAGTCCATTTTTGGTACCCCAGATACATAATTTACGAAACCTTGAGTTTCTCTTAAAAAAAGCAGAACAATAACGATCCTCTAAGGTGGAGGTGACTGCTACACAACCTGCCCAATGTTGAGGAAAACTTAGAGAGAATTGCTTGGGAGTTTGGCCAATCAGAGCTTGGCCACGGTGCTGGGCATTTCTGAAGAGGCGCTGTTCCCACACGGTCTCTGCACTGATGTCTCCACGTATACTGTGAGCATCTTTGCTAAAGGTTATGGGTCAAGCTCTGTCTTTTACGGCGGGAGACACACAAGAAAAAATGCAACCGTATCTTTGGGCAGCCCACCCTCCCAGACAGGCTACTTATGGAGTCCCTGGCAAAGTCACCGGGTCTCCGAGGTCTTCCTGGCTCAAGTGGAACTTGGAGGAATTTGAATACAGGCACCCTATTACCAACCTACTAGCAATAAGGGGCCATGCTGAGTGGGGCTGGTACTCACCATATCTGCCATGTTCACCACAGACTTTGCATAGGTATTTGTATGCACAACGGAAAGCCGGTGCTTTTTAAACTGAAAGCAACAGACAACAGTGAAGGATGTTTAAAGTCACCAGGACGTAATCATCTTAGGACAGGAAAAAAAAATATCAGAAAAATTCCTAAGGCTTTCTGTCAAAAAAAAAAAAAAAACCTTCAGGGTATTGCCTTGTTTTTTTATCCCCTGGAATCTGGGGACCGGAGGTAAAGATGACTTAATCGCATCCGAGAGACAAAGTTCAGTAAGTTCCACACCAAGGAGCTAGAATATAGCATATAATATATAAGCTTGGTGCACACGAGGTTCTGGGTTCATCCCTACCTCACCCCTCCATTTTTTGCAGGGGAGGGGTTTGAGACAGGGTTTCTCTGTGGGTTTGGAGGCCGTCCTGGAACTAGTTCTTATAGACCAGATTGGTTTCAAACTTAGAGAGATCCGCCTGCCTCTTCCTCCCGAGTGCTGGGATAAAAGGCCGTGAGCCACCACCGCCCGGCCCCCTCCCCATATTTAAAAAGAACCCACCCCATCCGCTGCACAGGTTCAATTTGGGGGTTGTTCATTTGAGAGCTGTTATGAACTGTAAGACATAGAAAGTGAGAAAGACAGTCAATGTGGGTGTGGCCATGTGTGTGAGATTACAAGTTCCTCCTGGCTCTGGAGTAAGAAGAAACCCTGAGGAACAAATCACAAGGAGATCAGAGTACCGTGGGTCACGTGTCTGGTTTGCTTGGCCTCCGTGGTATTCTAAAAGGCTTTATCACATAAAACCCAAAGCACCGAGGGGAGGCTGCTGATAAGGAGCCCATGCTCCTGGAAACAAAACTCTTATCCATGTTCCTGGGAACACCCTAGTGAAATGATTTGGGTCCCCCAAAAGTCACAAAAATAGTAGACACGGCCTAGATGGGAAATGAATGGACTTAGCAGGATTGGGAGAGAGGTAACAGGGCAGATACCAAGAGAAGATGATGGAAGAGGTGGCTGTGGTCAAAATGCATTATGGGCACATGAAAATATGCTAACAAGCCAGGCGGTGGTGGGCACGCCTTTAATCCCAGCACTCGGGAGGCAGAGGCAGGCGGATCTCTGTGAGTTCGAGGCCGGGCTGGAATGAGAGCCTCCAAAACAATACAGAGAAACCCTGTCTCGTAAAACCAAAAAAAAAAAAAAGAAAGAAAGAAAATATTCTAATGAGCTCATTATTATGTATAGCTAATATATAAAACTATCTTTAAAAAAAGTATTTTTGGATCCTCATGACAATTGCTAGTTACTTCCACCTAAGCATGTCTTCTTTTTATCAGTTGTTCCTGGTCGAAAAGATGCTTAGTTGGGCTTCCCTCTTCCCTAAAGCTCCTGTCCTCACTGTGTGACTGCTTGCCACATGTGGTAGACCTCTATACGGGCTGTGTGTGGTAGACCTCTACATTGGTAGCCCAAGTGGGCAGTTGCCAATACTACAGCCTGTCTGCCATGGGTGCTTTTATCTAACAAAATTGTGTTCGAGCTTCCAAAGGTGGTGTGTGTGTGTGTGTGTGTGTGTGTGTGTGTGTGTGTGTGTGTTTACACAAATGGCTTTTCCAAGTCAAAAGGGGTTTTTGCTTCTTTTAAAAATAGTGTTTACACAACAGCTAGGTGCAAGGTGTATAGAAAGAAAGGGAGAGGCAAATCTTACCATGATATGGTCATTCACGATCATTAGTTCGATGTATTTAGTTTCCTCCTCTACATTACGGGGAAATCGAAGAAGCTGTAACACAGTGAAGAAAAAAAGAAAAGAAAAAAGACAAGGCATCTAAACTTAGCTGCAAAGACTAAAAGCATGAAAGAAATCAATGAAACAAAAATCTCTTTTCACTTCAGCATTAACTTTTAAACTCTCGTCAATTTTCTTAGTTTTTGAGTAGATAAAAAATGTGTGGTTGGAAAGAAATCAATAAAGAATAAACACCAAGGATGAAATTGTTCTCTTGCCTCTATTCCCTTCTTCCACCGGGTACAGCAAATTGCTACTATTTTTTACCAAAATGTTTAGACAAATATAATTAAATATGAGTATATGCCTCATAACCTATGTATTTCTTGCTTGTCGTCATCGAAACGTTTTTATCTAGTGGTGGTATGGAAAGTAACACAAGAACAACATTGAAAGAGGGGACTGGCACTCTTCTGAGTCATCTCCAAGTCTAGGAGTGGCCATGACTTTCTTCTGGTGTGGTTCATAGGATCCCCACAAGCTACAGGGTGTGATCAGCATAGTGGCGGAGTGCCCAAGTCGTCTTGGAAGGTTTTTACCCGCCACATCTTCCTGTTCAACAACACATTCTCCTCACTTTACCACAATCCATCAATATTACCAGGGCAGCCACCCCTTCTGCCCATCCATCACCCGGTCAGTAGCAAGATCTGTGAAATGGACTTCTCTTTTATGCCATGGTTCAATCGAGGGTCCCTCCCGCCCCCCCCAAGTAAATCTTGTTCACTTTCCCAAGGACTATTTCTCTGATGAGGGCATACCATCAAATCAAACCAGAATCAATAGACATATGTCTGAGTGCTGTATTTTAAACAAACTAAAAATATACAGCCTCATAGATTTTTGTCTCTTTCTAAATTTATTCTCTAGACTTTAAAACAAACCAAAAAAAAAAAAAAGACTCTTGAAACACTAGCTTCATAGAGAATAATGGACTGTATTTTTGTATTTAAAAACCAAACAGGAAAACCAAATTGCACCCAATGGCAACAACCTTCAAAAGCAAAAACACAAAACAAAACAAAACAAAACAAAAAACAAAAAAAGTTCCTACTAAGACAACAAGATCTCCCTTGCTAAGTGTGGGCTTCCTAGTTAATCGAGAAGACTGGAGCTGGGCGGTGGTGGTGCACGCCTTTAATCCCAGCACTTGGGAGGCAGAGGCAGGTGGATCTCTGTGAGTTCGAGACCAGCCTGGTCTACAAGAGCTAGTTACAGGACAGCCTCCAAAGCTACACAGAGAAACCCTGTCTTGAAAACACAAAATATATATGAGAAGACTTGGCAATGCCTGGGACTTGCATGTGGACACAGTATCACACTAACTCAATTTTATGGCTTCATGAAGAGGTAAAGGCTCACTCCCCTTTAGTCAATAACAAGATGTTGAGATGCTTCTGAAGAACTTCAAGGCAAGTGCTAGTAGGACATTTCTCCTACTCTTTCAGGTCAGAATTCATAGCAATAAACAACTTTGTAAATTAAATCTTCATGGACATTATTTTTACCTGCATTTAACTTAAGACATCCATGTGTCTGTGTCTAAAGAACATATTTCAAGCTTGTGGTGGTGGCTTGTTGAACACACTGGCTTCTAAGGAGTGGTTCAGAGAGTGTGTGCGGCTACAGACACCCGTGGGACCAGACTTTCTATGAGAATCCCAGCTCCTGTTTGAGCCTTGTGCATCCTGTCCTTATGAGTAAATAGGGACCATAATACTACCTTCTTCATAAGGATAGCATGAGGAGCAAAAGTGTTCACATTCTGTCCAATCCTTCAATTAAACAGTTAAAATTCTTGCAAAATGGACATGTACATGCTGAGTTTTCAGCAAACATTAGCAACTATAATTCACATAAAAATCTGCTAGGAACTGTATTTTATTTTACCAGACATGGAAGCCTATGCCTGTAATCCCGGAACTATGGAGAATAGGGCAGGATGAATGCTGTGACTTTGAAGCCACTCTGGGCCCCAGAGTGAGACCAAGTAAAACAAAAGAAACGAAACATCTCACAAACCAAGCAAGTATTCCTCCTCTAAGCTATATACACGGTGCTTTTACAAACAGGGTCTGCTTACATTGTCCAATATGCACTTGAGCTAGCTCTATAGGCAGGTGTAGAACTCGTGGCCTCTCTGCTTCACCCTCCCCAGTAACTGTTACTAAGGCCCATGCTTCCGTTACCCTTGCTTGGCATGTGAGCGTTGCTAGGTTCGATCCTGGTCAGTGGCCAGATGCTGACACGTGTGTGGGGAACAAGCTCGTGCGCGATGAGTATTGCCCTGTCCTCTCTTAAACAAACATGCTTCACACAGCCCTTAACAGATTCCCTTTAATCCCCATCGATTTCATTACCCGGGTGCTTCTTACGTCACACGCACACAAATGCTCCCACAAACCACCATCGCCATGATTGCGATGGGTTGATTCTAACGGCAGATCTGTATTCCGGGCCATTTGTCAACTATGTGACATAGGGCGAGTCGTCGTCAGACGCGGGAGCCTTGTGAAAGAACAGCACCCGCCCTGTGGCTTAAAGTATCTTAAGGACAGTTGGTATTAACACCATGTCCAGCTGAACAGTCCTAAAACTATGTCCTCATTTATATATTAAACCCAAGGCAGTTCAAGTGAGCAAAGGCATTTTGTGACTTCAACGCCTGTCAGGAATAGCAAAGAAGACCCCTAACGTGGTTCATATCTGGGCAAGGGAAGAAATCCTGCTTCAAACAGAGACCCCATGACGCACGGAAATGAGGGCTCCCCATTCCTCCATCTTCCAGCCACTACCAGAATGCATTCTGTCACTGCTTTCATGCGGCTGCCTGGTCTGTGTACCCGCACCCACAAATAACTACACTAGTCCCCCACACATAGACACCGACTGTACACTCAAATCATCACCGGTCACCAAGTACTCTAAATGTCACGGCTTACACCTGCAAACACATACCTGCCGTTTGCTCCGCTTTAGTCTCGGCTTCAAAATAAATTGTGGTGGAGTAACATTGACTCGTTGAAATTCTACAAGGAAATGAAAACAAACAGTGCATAATGTAGGACGTTCTCCAAAGTGATGCAAGTGATGAAAATGGAGGGAACTAAAAAAATAATCCTAATTGAGTAACCCACACCCAGAAAGACAAATATGGTATGGACTCACCCGTAAGTGGATATTAGCTGTATAGTGATTGGTCCCACATGCATGGGTATTGGGCAGCAATTCTTTTATTATTTTAAAGAAGTAGTTGGGAGGGAGTATGGGGACAGATCTGGGAGGAGTTAGGAGGAGGAGCCGGGGGATGAATGTGATCAAAATATATTATATGGATGTATGAGATTCTCAAAGAATTAATAAGGACCATCTTAGAAACATTAATCCCAGAATGGTAGCATTAGGACAATAAATATCTCAAAAAGAAAGAGTCACAGGACATAATGATAAAAGGGTCAGTTCACCAAAAGGACATAGCACTTCTGTCGATCGTCCATGAGTGAGTTTAGCTGGGAGTCTCTCCTATTAGAGCCTTCAGAGGCAGGGACAACCCCAGCTGACAGTTATACTACAAAACTCAGTGATGGGCACTCAGCTAAGCCACATTTGGGCCTGACTCTCAGGAGTCTTGAGATAATGTTTATCCAGCAACCTCTGTACTAAAACGGGAACAGAAACTGTAAATGTCTCCCATATTTATTTTCATCTTTTGTGATCCAGTATATCTGGAAAGGGCTGAGAATTCATTTTGTTTTGTTGTGCTAGGGACTAAACCAGGGCCTCATGCAAAACAAGCAACAAACCCCGCAAATCCATGAGGAAACAGTTATGCCATCCCCGTGGACTGGAAGACTCACTGCTGAGCTGTCTGTTTTCCCATGGTCAATCTAAACATTCAGTGTGGTCTAATAAGAATCTAAGAGGAAGTCCAGAAACTGACGAGTTGGTTCTAAAACATATACGAAAATGCAAAGGACCTAGAAGACCTACATAAATTTGAAAAAGGACAAAACTGATTTCAAAATACATGGTAAAGCCACAGAAAGCAAAAAAAGTAGACATGGGTAGCTAAATGAACAGAGTCAACATAAGAGATACTTCAAAACCCATTTTACTACGTAATGCCAATCCAAATAATTCAGTGTTAGTAATGTATCTGACAAAGGCCTTATATCCAGGCTACGCAATGATTTTTTTTCTTAAACTTTTGGCTAAGACCAAATGCAGAATATGCAAATCCTTCTACAATGCAATAACTAAAGGAGAAAATATGACTGATGACTAGTAAGCACACACTCCATATCACCAGCCAAAATACCAGCAGATGGAAGCACATGGCATACCACCATGCACGCTAGAATACCAGCAGATGGAAGCACATGGCATACCACCATGCACGCTAGAATACCAGCAGATGGAAGCACATGGCATACCACCATGCACACTAGAATACCAGCAGATGGAAGCACATGGCATACCACCATGCACGCTAGAATACCAGCAGATGGAAGCACATGGCATACCACCATGCACGCTAAAATACCAGCAGATGGAAGCACATGGCATACCACCATGCACGCTAGAATACCAGCAGATGGAAGCACATGGCATACCACCATGCACGCTAGAATACCAGCAGATGGAAGCACATGGCATACCACCATGCACGCTAGAATACCAGCAGATGGAAGCACATGGCATACCACCATGCACACTAGAATACCAGCAGATGGAAGCACATGGCATACCACCATGCACGCTAGAATACCAGCAGATGGAAGCACATGGCATACCACCATGCACGCTAAAATACCAGCAGATGGAAGCACATGGCATACCACTATGCACGCTAGAATACCAGCAGATGGAAGCACATGGCATACCACCATGCACGCTAGAATACCAGCAGATGGAAGCACATGGCATACCACCATGCACGCTAGAATACCAGCAGATGGAAGCACATGGCATACCACCATGCACGCTAGAATACCAGCAGATGGAAGCACATGGCATACCACCATGCACGCTAAAATACCAGCAGATGGAAGCACATGGCATACCACCATGCACGCTAGAATACCAGCAGATGGAAGCACATGGCATACCACCATGCACGCTAGAATACCAGCAGATGGAAGCACATGGCATACCACCATGCACGCTAGAATACCAGCAGATGGAAGCACATGGCATACCACCATGCACGCTAGAATACCAGCAGATGGAAGCACATGGCATACCACCATGCACGCTAGAATACCAGCGGATGGAAGCACATGGCATACCACCATGCACGCTAGAATACCAGCGGATGGAAGCACATGGCATACCACCATGCACGCTAGAATACCAGCGGATGGAAGCACATGGCATACCACCATGCACGCTAGAATACCAGCGGATGGAAGCACATGGCATACCACCATGCACGCTAGAATGGCGAGCAGCCACAACACCACAGAGAGCATCTGGTGCTCGGGCTTTAGAGTAATTGCTACTGCCACATGGTGCTTGTGCAGAAGACTTGAGCCCTTTAAAGAAGCCGTTCAACAACTTCTCATAAAACAATGCTTTCCAAAGTAGAATCTTTGGGCATCGCCTGGGGACATGCTGGAAAGATAAAGTCTCAAAACAGAAAACTGAAAATCCTGACATGAGGCCAGCAATGTATGGCTACCAGCTTGCCAATTCTTTCGGTAACAGGCCGAAGTTTTATGACATGGATCCCAAGCTAAACATACACCTTCCAAGGTCATCCTTGGGTATTTACTAGAAGAAACAAAAACATGTCTCTATAAAAAAAATGAATGGAGGGAGGGAAAGAGGGACAGAGAAAAAAGAAAAGACATACAAGAATGTTCATGGCTGCTTATTAATAATAGCCTCAAGCTGCATAAACCTGAATATCCATCAGCATGATTGATAAGAACTGTAGTGCATTCACACCACAGAATACACTCTGTAATAAAATCAATAAGTGATTGCTATTTTTGACAAAATGAACATCACAGGCATATGCCAAGCAAAAGAAACTACATACAATACATGGTTCCATTTGCTTAAAGTCCTACAAGAGATAAGACTAGTCAATGGGGAAAATAGGCAGAAAGTAGATTGTAAAAGCCACAGATAAGGAGTGGGATCCTCACAAGGCAGTGTCCCAGTAATAAAGATATTGTATCTCAATGAGTCACACACACACACACACAGGGCTGGTGTGCCCTGCGTATCAGTATCTAAAGGGTCAACAAGCCCACTGAAAAGAATATTTTTTTTCCTCCAAAATGTGTTCTAATGAACATTTGTCCTGACAGATATCATATAACATTAAAGGGTCTATAGCCAAACAAGTTGGCAAATGTCAATTATATTATTTCTGTCTCTAGGAAATAGACAACACCTTGGCAAGATGAAGGTGGTATTGAACCTAAAATAAAATTTAAAAAAAACCTTACTTCTGACTATCTCTTGTTTACTTCTTGTTTGTTACAGTAAATAAGCCATCTTGAAAGGCAGCACCACTCTTAAAACTGGCAGTACCAACTGTTGATTAAAAAACTAGACACAGAGCTGCAACGCCGCCACTCAGGAGGCTAGACAGGAAAACCAAGGCAAGCTTGAGATCAGGGTGGCTACACAATTGGACCCTCTCAGAAAAAAAGAAAGAATGCCAACTCGCTTCCACAATTATTTCTGAAAAAGAACCCTGAACGAATAATTTTTTTTTAAAATGTAAGGTTACATTGTACCACTCCTATACTGAAGTCTTTGGTGGGAAATTTTTCTTACTTTAAATATTAATCAATGCTGATTGCTTCCAGTAAGACCTATTATACTGTAGTTTTACTCTTTCACAGCCATTCATGATTAATTTTGTTCCCAGAACTGGTGTTTTAAAAGTTTCATAAAGTTGGTGAAAGGACAGTGAACAACTCTGTAGAGAAAAAGGCCCATGTTTACCCTCAGACTTTCCTAAGTAGTGGATTCCTTTTCAAACTGTATTATTTTGGATGTGTGCAATGGCTGGGGGCACGCATGTGCCCAGCCTCGTGTGGAGGACAGCTCTGTGGAATGTGTTCTACCCAGCTTTCATGTGGGCTCTGGGGACAGAAGCAACTCAGTAGGTTTGTGTGGTGAGTGCCATTACCCACTGAGCAATCTCACTGGCCTCCAAAATAGTGAGTTCCATCAAACAGGGTCTCCCACCTAGTCACCAAAGTAGAAAGTGCTGATTTCTCTGTAGGAGAACTACAGGAGGCCAATGGGTTATAACTGAATCCAGAGAGGAAGGGGGTGTTGAAATTTAGCATTGGCTTCATTTTCCCACAAGATGAGATAAGCTATCAACTGCTTTTCTAACAGTAGTTTGGGATTTGCTTTAGGCTGGCAATGTTATCACATCTTCCAGTGAGTGCTTCATTGCAACCTTTCAAAGTGCCATGATCCTTGTCCTTTAGTAGCCGTGGAACCCTGGAAAGCATTGTTCTTTGTCTTCAAGAGGAGTTATATTAGCACACAAAGCTACTGCAAACACTAAGTTAACTAAAAGGAGCTGAAGACAAATGCCCATTGTATGATCAACGTTCCAGGAACACAGGGTCCTAGCACTGAGGCCAACTGCGTTGGTCACATGACATGTGGATCTACCTCTGCAATCAACATTTACAGAAATTAAGCTATAAACATAAATGAGAGGAAAATACGTGCCAATTTCACAAGCGGCAAACAATTACGTAAAAGGTTAAATTATAGCTTTTGCTTAAAATGCTAGAGCAAAAAAAAAAAAAAGATGAAGAAAACAACACATGAAGAGATGATTCATGCCTGTGTTCACAAAACCATCATTTCACAAGGATGGAGTTTCACATCGTTTAACATTTCTTACTCTAAAAGTATTTCTCATCCCTAACACTGAGTCCTAATTTCTTAAATGTCCCTTCTGTGTGTTTAAGCCATGCTTTTCTCTGAATATCTCAGTTGTAAACAAGAAGTCAGTTTGCATTTTATTCTTCCCTTTGGTGCTACTTGGCAGTCCCTCTAAAATGCCATGAGCAATTGTCCATTATTATTTAGCCTATATATTGGCTCCAAAGTAGTAACTGAACTACCGGGTTGTTGTTTAAAAGCAAGTCCCAATATGAATACCGTACCAGTTGGAAGGTCGTCCAAGGGGAACTCAAACCGTCTGGATCTGTAAACCGAGTGAAAACGAGACTCCCCCTGAAATAACACAAAGGGCAGAGACTGAGTCCATGGGAAGCAAGTATCCCTGCTTCAGGCAGTCACAGCTGGAGAAGCGAGGACTACAAGTTCTCCGGATCTTCTAGGGGCCATGGGCTACTGCGCAGTCCCGCTCTGCAGTGCTTTCTTCCATCACCTCAGCCACCAATTGCAACCAAAAGGCCTCACAGGCAGAGGAGCCAAAGCTGCAGTAATGGAAAATGAATGAATGGACCGAGATCCCCAAGGGAAGATAAGACATCTTGGAAAATGGATTAATGACTGCACCTCCCCTGCCCCTACTTTAAGAGCCGGATAGCTTAGATAGGCAGTGACGGAAGCTACCGGTGACTGCAAGCAAGATGACAGACACAAGCGATGCCCAGAATCCTGACATAGACAGTTCTAGAAAGCAGGAGATAATGCAACACTTTAGCCTCTAAGCAAAATTATTAAGCATTCAAGTGATTTCATCTGGCTTCATGTAAGTGCCAAATAATTAGAATGTCATAGTATATAAGTTAAGTGCAACTTCTAAAAAAGTTGGTTTCCCAAACAGGTTGTTTAACAGGTGAACAAACAATGTGCATTCCTGGAAATTAACTCCTCTGTAAATGTTTAACTAGCATTGCTTGAAACATGAAGTTCATTTGTATATGCAAAGCAAGGATTGAAAACTATATTGTTTCTTCATAGTCCATCATAGATTGCTCTCAGCCAAAGAGTAACAAAGGGCATTGTAGTCTATAATATTAACTCAATCCTTTCCTAACTTGCAGCAAATGTTCCAAGTAGAAATACAACAGGAAGGCAACCAGTTACCAGCCAAGGTGAGAGCTCTCACAGGACACCAATCTTACCACCACCTCGATTTCTAATGTCACAGCCTACAGAATTATGAGAATATACTTTGTTGTATAAGACACACCATCGTGATATTTGGTGCAGTTGTCTAAACTAAAGCACATCATGTGACAGAGAGAAGTTGTCATTTCAGAACATACTTCAGGGAAAGTATTCCCAACATAAGAAAGGAAAGGCAAGAAAAATTAAAAATTAAAAACTGTGTGCTTGATTTACTCAATATTGCGTGTGTGTGTGTGTGTGTGTTGTGTGTGTGTGTGTGTGTGTGTGTATGTGTGTGCGTGTGTGTTGCCCTGGCCCTAACAATACAAAAATAAGCAAAGGGTGGGAAGGGGAGGAAAGAAGAATGAAGGTCTTCACACCAATGCTGACATTCGCATAGCAAGCAGAGCACTTACTTGGGAGGTCTCATTTTCTTCTGGCTCAATGAGATATGTGTGGTTCCCATCATAGAACATCCCACTGCCAGGTACAAGAAAAGAATTAGACATAGCTATCAAGTGTCAACCAGAGCAAGATTATTTTAGAGTCAGTAACACAGGACTGGTTACTTTCAGTGTCTATTTCCCAGACCTGTCCATCCTCAGCAGACAAATGGCACATTGCACAGCCATAGCACACCACACACACACACACACACACACACACACACACACACACACACACACTTCTGTGAGAAAAAGTCCCCTTCCTCTGATCCCCCCAAAGGCAGAACCTTCCACCTTGAACTCCAAGCTCAAGACTGGATTCTCCAGCAGTTCCATTATTCTTATAACATGGAATTCTGAGACTTACTAGAGGCCACCCTAGAGTATCTGTTAAAGTGTAAGCCTCAAGGAACCCTCTGCAGATTTCTAGGCTGGGACTCTGGAAGCCATATCTAAAGCAAGCCCCAGGCCACAGTGGTGGCATATCCCTTTAATCCCAGTGTGCTCTGTCAGCTCTGCCTCGAAAACTAAAACAAATCTCAGAGTCCGGAAGTGGTGACATAAGCTTGTAATCCCAAGGACTTGTAGGTGACAGCAAGAAGATCACACGTTCAAGGCTGACCTGGGTAAATTCATGAGAGCTGTACAAAAAAAATCAAACGTTAAACATCTGACAAGGATACAGCTTGTTGGTTGAGTATCTGCCTAACATACACAGCCATATAGTATTGGGGAAAAAAAAAAAAACAAGAAAGCCCCTGATGACAAAAACACCTCTGTGATGCTGATAACACAGGCTGCCTGAAATCACACTGACAATGACCTCCAGCCATACTCTGGAAGGTGCTTTGCTAATGAGGTGAATGCATTCGAACAACTTGCCCTCAACTACATTTTTCCATGGCTGTAGGGAGGGAAGCCATGACCATCTTCGCTGTAGAGGAGAGACACTAAAGTAACCCTTCCTAGATTCTATATCCCGTGCAAGGAAGACAAGAAGCTGTGCAGTCTGGGTACATGAACTGACCGTCCTCAAACTGAGACCACCTTCGTTCGTTCATTCATTCATTCATTCATTCATTCATTCAGTGAGGAAGGGGATTTAAGTTAGGAGACCATGAATTTTATGGCGGAAATCAAGCGGGTTCAACTTAATAACCAGCACTAGCAGACTGGGTGTGGGAGAGCTGAACAAGAAGACTCCTCCTAGGAGATCGGGGCAAGGCTTCACAAGGAAGACGGCCCACCTACAGTGTACACAGGGCATTTCAGATGCTCTCGCGGCATGATCCGGGAACAGCAAGAGGACAACACAGTTAGGAGCAGAATGGCAGGGGGCAGAGGAACAGAAAAATGCAGGCAGTGGCCCTGCTGGAAGGCATAGTAGGTAGCCTCTTCTGAAGGCCTTGACTGTCACTCTAAAGGGAAGATTGTCATGCAGGCTTCTAAAGAGAGGACATGCCTTCTCCCTGCTTTGTTTTGTTTGTTCTTTGGGACAGAGCATCTATCAACCGGAGGCTGGCCTAAATTAACGGCTATCTTTTTGCCTCTGCCTCCCAAGTGCTAAAATTGCAGGCATGAGTCATTATGCTTGGTTCTCCCCTGCCTTAAAATATCCCACTTACAGTGTTATAATGCTCTATGGAACTGCAAGGCTGAGGGTAGGGATTAGTAGAATGGGGTTACTATAATAATTATAATAATGCAAGATAAAGAAGATAGTGGTAATAACAGAAGTGGTGAGAACTGGCCAAATTCTGGAGTGAGCGTATGTGTGTGTGTGTGTGTGTGTGTGTGTGTGTGTGTGTGTGTATGTATGTGTATGTGAGAGACAGAGAGAGAGAGAGAGAAAGAAAGACAGAGAGAGGCAGAGAGACAGACAGAGACAGAGAGAGACAGAGACAGAGACACAGAGAGAGAGAGAGACAGAGAGAGAGAGAGAATCTGTGTGTATGCATTTGCACGTCTGTACTTTTCTTTGCTGTTGAGGATTGAACTCAGGGCCTCACAGACTAAGCCCATGGTATATCACTGAGCCACATGTCCCGCTTAGATATATCTTGAAAGTAGAACCAAAAAAGATTTGCTGAGAAGTTTGATGTGGTCTTTGCCAGAAAAAAAAATCAACAAAGACTCTAAGGTTTTGACCTGAGCAGTGTAAAACAGCGTTGACATTGTAAACAAAGTAACAGTTGCAGAAGGAACACAGTAGGCAGCCCCAGCAGGCAGAGAACAGGAAGGAGGGCACAAACCAAGAGTGGCTTAGGACCTCTCATTCTGGAGATGTCTATCTGCTATCCAGAGATCCTGCAAAGGGGGTACCTCAGTTGCTGTCCCACTCCTGTGAAGAGACACTGTGACCAAGGCAACTTATGCAAGAAAGCATTTAACTGGGGACTGGCTTACGGTTTCAGAGTTAATCCTTGGTCATCATGGTGGGGGACATGACACCAGGCAGGCACTGTGCTAGACAAGAAGCTGAGAGCTACCTCCCGATCATCAGGCAGCAGGCAGAGAGAAGGAAACTGGGATTTTGAAACCTCAAAGCCCACCCCAAGTAACACACCTCTTCCAACAAGGCCACACCTCCTAATCCCTTTTAAACAGTTCATCAACCAAAGGCTAAGCATGCTAAAATATGAGCCTATGGGGCGGTTCTCATAACAGCCTCCATAGGAGATTTTGAAGTACATATGGCTTCATTTCCTGCTAAAGAAAATGCCTGACACCACTCTGGTTGGATGGACACAGTGTTTCTACTGAGATTAGGTGCCTTGTGGTTCTACAGATACTGGGCTCTGGTCAGGCACCTACATTAAAATTTCAATTTTGGGGTTTAAATGATCACATGATAGCCAGACTGTTGGTCACAGAATATTATCCATCTCTCATTGATCATGTTATGAAATCTACTGGTGTCCCTGAGCTGTAATTACAATGGTTTCCAGGTCTGCCTCTGTCTGCTGGAACGTTGTCCACATGTCTTAAACTTTCTTACACTCACAGAACAGCTCTTCCCACATCTGCACAGTTTGCAAATGTAAGTGTGTTTTCTAAATATGAATGACACTGAATTTGGAATTTAAATGATAAACAGATATAGTATTAATGTAGTCTTTTATACTATTACTGATATATACATCTGTTTTGATTCCTCTTCAAAACAGACAAAATATGACAGACATTTTTCTCTCTAACACTGCTAAGAACTGAACAGATCCACCCAGAATACTATATAACCATTAACCTTTGCCAAAGTTCCCAAGGCAAGCAGATTGTTTTGTTTAAGTACAGTGTTACTACCTGTGATAATTTTCATGAACTTTGGCACAAACAAAAATCTACTTGGGAAGAGGAGATCTCCAGTGAACTACCTTCATTAGGAGATGAACTACCTTCATTAGGAGATGAACTATCCAGTGAACTATCTTCATTAGATGGGCCTACGGATAAGTCTATGGGGCATTTTCTTGAGTGATGACTGACATGGGAGGGCCCAGCCTACTATAGGCATTCCCTCCCCTGAGCAGATTCGTCTGGGTCGTATAAGAAAGCAAGCTGAGCAAGCCAGTAAGCAGCACCCCACGGTTCTTCATCAGTTCCTGCCTGCCTTCCCCTGCAGATGGACTACAGAAGTAGGCTGAATTAAACACCTTCCTCCCGAGTTGCTTTTGGTCAGTGTTTCCTCACAGCAATAGAGGGCAAACTAGGATGATGTCCAGTGGGAAAATCAGGCTTGTTTGCTTTTTTATTTTCACTGGGTTTCATTGCATGTTGTGCAGGGAAGCATCATTGAGTGCAAAGAAAGATTCTGAGATTATCTGCACTTAGAAGATTCTGATTCCCACCCCACTGCCCCTTTCTCAGTTCCTGTCTACCAAAACCTGAACCATCCCTCCCCTGCCTGTCACAGTATACCAGCCCCTAGCACCAGCACAGGCCCCCTGCTTGACCAGAGGCCACACCAGGACTACAGGTAGTTGGCCTGCCTGAGCACTGTCCCCATACAGTGCCCACCCAGTGTGCCCCCAATCACCCCAGCCCCCCTTATCATGATATCCCAGATTCCAAGTCCTGCAGAGGAACCCCTGAGGTCATCTCAACCATCGGAAGTCCAGCCCCAACTCTTCTTAACCACAGTCCAGTCAGAAGACCAGAGGGGAAACAGAAACCAAGAAACAAAACACCCAAACAACAAAGACAAACTCAGAAATGGGCACCTAGAGCTATAATCCACCCCAAACTCAGGTGCCTAGATGTCAGTGTAAGAACACATCCAGGAAATGTGGGGCACTATGAAAAGGCCAACCCTAAAAGTAACAGGAATACATGAAAGATCAAAGGCCCAGAAAATATTTTTAACACAATCATAGAAGTTTTTTCTAACCTAAAGAAGAACATACCTATAAAGATACAAGAATCTTACATAACACCAAATAGATTGCACCATAAAAGAAAGTTCCCTTGCTTTTCACTAAACACTAAACATTCAGAACAAAGAAAGAGTCTTAAAAGCTTCAGGGAAATAGGCTAAATAACATATAAAGGCAGACCTATTAGAATTACACTCGACTTCTCAATGGAGTCTCTAAAAGCCAGAAGTGCTTAGAAAACTGTCCTTCAGACTCTAAGAGACCACAGATGTCAGCCCAGACTGCTATACCCAGCAAAACTTTCAGTCACCATAGATGGAGAAAACATGATAGTTCGTGATAAAGTCAAATTTAAACAATATCTATACACAAATCCAGCACTACAGCAGACGGTACTAGAAGGAAAAAAAACTCCAACTCAAGGAGGTTAACTACACACATGAAAACAAAGGAAATAAATATTTCACAACAGCAAATCCAGAGGGAAACACACACACACACACACACACACACACACACATGACAACACTACCACCAACACCATGAACACCATAATAATAGGAATTAACAATCATTGGTAATAAATGGCTCCCAATATCAATATATTCAATTCCTAAATAAAAAGACACAGACTAACAGAATTGATGCAAAAACAGAATCCATCCTTCTTCTGCATACAAGAAACATACCTCAACATCATAGATAGACATTACCTCACAGTAAAGGATTGGAAAAGGGTTTTTTCAAGCAAATGGACCTGAGACACAAGCTGGAGTGGCCATTCTAAATAGACTTCAAACTAAAATTGATCAAAAGAGACAGGAAAGACACTTCATACTCATCAAAGGAAAAATCCCACAAGATGAGTTTTCAGTTCTTAACATCTGTGCCCCAAACATAAGAGTACCCATGTTTGTAAAGGAAACACTACTAAAGCTTGAATCACACATCAACACTTACACACTGATAATGGGAGACTTCTCAATTCTCATCAATGGACAGGTCATCCAGACAAAAGCTAAACAGAGAAATACTGGAGCTAACAGACGTTATAAACCAAATGGATCTAACAGATCTCTACAGAACATTTTACCCAAACACAAGAGAATACATCTCATTTTCAGCACCAAATGGAGTCTTCTCTAAAACTGACCATATACTAGGTCACAAAACAAGTCTCAACAGATCCAAGAAAACTGAAATAACCCCCTGCATCCTATCAGACCACCACGGATTAAAGCTGGATTTCCAAAACAATAGAAACAACAGAAAGCCTACAAGCTCATAGAAACTGAAAAAAAAACCTCTCTGCTGAATGACTACCAGGTCAAGGATGCAATTAAAAAAAAAAAGAAATTAAAAACTTCCTAGAATTCAATGAAAATGAATGCACAACATACCCAAACTTATGGGAGACAATGAAAGCAGTGCTAAGAGGAAAGTTCACAGCACTAAGTGCCTTCATAAAGAAATTAGACAGATCTCATACTAGCAGCTTAATGGAACATCTGAAAGCTCTAGAACAAAATGAAGCAAGCTCACCCAAGAGGAGTAGACAGCAGGAAATTATCAAACTGAGGGCTGAAATCAATAAAATAGAAACAAAGAGAACAAAACAAGGAATCAAGGGAACAGCGTGTATTGGGGATTTTGTGTGTCAACTTGGCATAAGCTAGAATCATCAGAGGAAGGAGTCTCGGCTGAGGAAACGCCTCCTTGAGATCCAGCCCTAAGGAAGTTTCTCCTTTAGTGATCAATGGGGGGGTGGGCAGCCCATGGTAGGTGGTGCCATCCTTGGCTGCTGATCTGGGTTCTAAGAAGATGGGAGGAGCAAGCCATGGGAAGCAAGCCAGTAACTGGTACATCACCTCTGCATCAGCTCCTGCGACCCTGCCCAGTTTGAGTCCCTGTCCTGACTTCCTTCAGTGATGAACAGCTGTTGAAGTGTAAGCCAAAAAAGTCCTTTCCTTCCCCAACTTGCTTTGTGGCCATGATATTTCACAGCAATAGAAACCCTAGCTAAGATGCAAAGAGTTGGTCCTTTGAGAAAAGACAAGATAGACAAACCCTTATCCAAGCTAACTAAAAGACACACAGAGAATATCCAGATTAACAAAATCAGAAATGGAAAGAGGAACATAACAAAGGCCACCCAGGAAATCCAGAGAATCACTAGGTCATGTGTTAGAAACCCGTACTCCACAAAATTGGAAAAATCTAAAAGAAATGGACAATTTTCTTGATAAATATCACTTACCAAAGTTAAATCAAGCTCAGATAAACAATTTAAACAGACCTATAATCCCTAAGGAAATAGAAGCAGTCATTGAAAGTTTCCCAGCAACCACAACAACAAAATGCCCAGGACTTTTAGCCTAGAATTTTAACAGTACTTGAAAGAAGAGCTAATGCCAATACGTCTCAAATTATTTCATGACATAGAAACAGAAGTAACACTGACAAATTCATTTTATGAGGCCACAGTCACTCTGATACCCAAACCACACAAACACTGAACAAGGAAAGAGAGTTACAGACAAGTCTCCCTCATGAACACAGGTGCTAAAATTCTCATAAACCAAATAAAGATCACATCAGAAAGATCATCCACCATGATCAAGTAAGCTTCATTCCAGAGATGCAAAGATGGTTCAGCATATGAAAATCAGTCAATATAATCCACCATATAAACAAACTGAAAGAAAAAATTCATACAATCACCTCATTAGATGCAGAAAAAAAACCTAACAAAATCCAATACCATTTCATGATAAAAGTCTTGGAGAGATCAGGGATAAAAGGGACAACTTAATATAATAAAGACAATATACAACAGGCTAGTAGCCAACATCAAATTAAATGGAGAGAAACTCAAAGGGATTCCATTAAAATCAGGAACAAGACAAGGCTGTCTACTCTCCCCATATCTATTCAACATAGTACTTCAAGTCAAGCTGGAGAAATAAGACAACAGAAGATCAAGGGGACACAAAATAGAAAGAAAGAAGTGAAAGTATTGTTACTTGTATATGATGATAGTATATGTAAGTGACTCTAAAAATTCTACCAGGGAACTCCAACAGCTGACAAATGCCTTTAGTGAAGTAGCTGGATACAAAAAAAATCAGTAGTCCATCTATACACAAATGACAAACTTTCTGAGAAAGAAATCAGGGAAGCAATATTCTTCACAGTAGCCACAAATAACAAAAAAATATCTTGAGGTAACTCTAACCAAGCAAGTGAAAGGCTTGTACAACAAAATCTTCAAGTCTTTGAAGAAAGAAATTGAAGAAGGTATCAGAATGTGGAAAGACCTTCCAAGCTCATGGATTAGTAGAATAAACATAGTAAAAGTGACAATCTTACCAAAAGCAATCTACAGACCCAAATGCAACCCCTATCAAAATTTCAACAAAACTTGAAAGGGCAATACTAAACTTCAAATGGAAAAACAAAAAGGCCCAGATAGTTAAAACAATCCTGTACAATAAAAGAATATCCAGAGGTATCACTGTCCCTGAAGCTCTACTACAGAGGTATAGCAATAAAAATCACATGGCATTGGCATAAAAACAGACAGGTGGATCAATGGAATCGAACTGAAGCCCATACATAAGTAAAGCCACACACCTATGGACAACTGATTTTTCACAAAGAATTCAAAATTATACAATGGAAAAAAGAAAGCAACTTCAACAAATGGTATTGGTTTAATTGAATGTCTGCATGCAGAAGAATGCAGATAGATCCATATATATCATCCTGCACAAAACTCAAGTCCAAGTGGATCAAAGACCTCAACATAAAACCAGATACACTGAACCTGATAGAAGAGAAAGTAGGGAATACTCTTGAAGGTATTGACACAGGACACAACATATGGGACTTCATGAAATGGAAAAGCATCTGTAAGGTAAAGGACACTGTGGAGGTTTGAAAGAAAATCTTTCTCAAAGGGAGTGGCACTATTAGGAGGTGTGGGCTTTAAGGTCTCCTAAATGATCAATCCATGCCAGTGAGACAGATCATCTCTTGTTGCCTACACAAGATGTAGAACTCTTAGCTACCCCTCCAGCACCATGTCTGCCTGTGAACTGTTATGTCTCACCATGATGATAATGGAATGAACCTCTGAACCATAAGCCATCCAATTAAATGTTTTCCTTTATAAGAGCTGATTTGGTCATGATGTGTCTTTATAGCAATAGAAACCCTTCTAAGACAGGCAAAGTTAATGGGTAAACAACAGCCTACAGAATGCAGAATGGGAAAAGATTTTCACCAAGTCTGTATCCAAGAGAGGACTTATATCCTGTGTTCCTGTGTGTGTGTGTGTGTGTGTGTGTGTGTGTGTGTGTGTGTGTGTGTAAAGAAAATATACATCAACAAACCAAATAATCCAATTTAGAAAATGGGTAGATATCTGAACAGATAATTCACACAGAAATATCCCAAATGGCTGAGAATCAAAGAAATGTTCAACACCCTTAGCAACCAGGGAAAAAGCAAAGGAAAACTAATTTGAGATTCCATCTTACACCTGTCAAAATGGCAAAGATCAGAGACACAAGTGACAGCTCATGCTGCTGAAGGTGTGGAGCAAGGGGAACACTCCTCCATTGATGGTGGGAGTGCAAATTTACGCAGACACTATGGAAATCAATATTGTGGTTCCTCATAAAATTGGGAATTGATCTACCTCAAGACCTATCTATAACACTCTTATACCCAAAGGACACTCATTCAGACCACAAGGACACTTGCTCAACTATGTTCATAGCAGCTTTATTCACAATAACCAGAAACTGTAAACAAGCCAGATGCCCCTTAACCAAAGAATAGATAAAGAAAATGTGGCACAGTTACACAGTGGAGTATTACTCAGCTGTTAAAAAACAATGACATCATTAAATTTGTAGGCAAATAGATAGAACTAGAAAAAAACTCATCCTGAGTGAGATAACCTATACCCAGAAAGACAAACATTGTAAGTACTCACTTATAAGTGGATATTAGCTATAGTAACAAGGAGGGTTCAAGAAGGGACCCATGGATTTCCCTGGGAAGGGGAAATAGAATAGATCTTATGGATGGACTGGGAGTGGATGGGGATGGGAACAGGGGGATCAGGCAGGGGAAGGATGGAGAGAGAGTGTTGGGAGAGAGGACTGGAATTGGGGAAACATTTGGGGGATGATGAGGAAACTCCCTGGAATCTACAAGAGTGACCCTCGAGAAGCCTCTTAGTGGAGGGGATACAGAGCCCAAACTGGCCACCTTCTATAAACAATCAAGGATCCCAGAAGTGGGACTGACATCAACCCAGCCACAAAACCTTAGACCTACAATCTGTCCTGCCTTCAAAATAAGCTGAGTTAATGGAGACCCAAGTCACAAGAGGAAGCCCATGCCTGGTTGACCTGGATAGCCAGGAACCCAGAGGCTGGACAGCCTAGAAACTCAGGATAGAACCAAACACTACTAGCCAAAAAAAGTCAATGAAATGATTCCTAATGATATTCTGTTATACTCATGGACAATTGCCTAGCCCAAATGTCATCAGAGAGGCTTCATGCAGCAACTGATGGGAGCAGTTGTAGACCCACAGCCAAACACTAGGTGGAGCCAGGGGACACCCCACAGAAGAGAAGGAGGAACAACTAGAGCCAGAGGGGTCAAGGACACCAGGAGAACCTGGCACACAGAATAAACTCGGCAGGACTCAACGGGGCTCATACAGACTGAAGCAACAATCACAGACCCCCACATGGTTCTGATCTAGATCCTCTGCATAGACACTATGGCTGTATAGCTTCATGATCTTGTGGAACTCCAACAGTGGGGGAGGGGGCTGTCTCTGTCTCTTTTGCCTGAACTTGGGACCCTTTTCCTCCTACTGGCGCCCCTTGTCCAGCCTTGATAGGAGGATTTGTGCCTAGTCTTATTGTGATTTGTTCAGTAGAGATCCATGGGAGGTCTGCTTTTTTTTTTTTTTTTAAACAGAGGTTTCTCTGTGTAGCGCTAGCTATCCTGGAACCCGATTTGTAGACAAGGCTGGTCTTGAACTCACAGAGATCCACCTGCCTCTCCCTCCCAAGTGCTGGGATTAAAGGCGTGCACCACACCCAAGATGCTCTTTTTTTAAGGGACCTGGGGGATTGATCTGGGGGGGAGAAAGGTTGGGGAAAGGACTAAGTGGAGTAGAGGGAGAGAAAACTGTGATCAGGATATAATGTATGAGAGAATACTAAAAAAAAATTAAAAAGCAAAAAAAAAAAGACTCTGACTCCTCATAACAACATGGTTTTACTAATACCCTAATAATAATAATAATAACAACAACAACAAAACAGCTGTTTCATTTGCTTTGAGGATTGACAGCTTTACATTGTAACATAAACTCTACATGTGTTAAGCCTATAACAAACCCTACAGATAGAACCAAGTCATTATGGAAGAGTTGAGCTAAATTGTTACAAAGCTGGATTAAAACAAGACTTTGAAAGGAAACAGCAGCCATTCTTACAAATTTCCACAAGAGGGCAATAAACTTATATTTGATTTTATCTTTTTAGGTTACCATAGTTACAAGATTTTGTGATAACATCAAACATGCATGGATCAAGATATTGCCTATTAATCCTTTGAATTTGTATAAATGTACCCTAGGAGAAAAGCTTACTAATATAATTTTTCCCATTTTATGTTCTCCAACTAAATGCAGTGAATCAAAAACCTGAATAAACCTCAGTATGAACTTGGTCATTCATAATACACGAATTATGCATGAAGTGATATAGCTTATATCTAAACCATTGTAACTGAGATAGCCTATCTCATTTAATGTTCAGTAATATCCCCCCCCCAAATTGCTAGGAGGAACTCTGTGTAGAAGTAAAATCATGATAATAATACAGTTTATCAGTAACAAAACGTACAAAACATGCTTATACCACCTAAGAAAGCCCAGCCACAGTTGCATGCAATTCTGTCCGTACTTGTAGACACATCATGGATTTTCTATTAGTTTCACTTTGCTTAGTTTAAAGTGAAAGAATTTTTAAAGGTAGATAATGAAATATACTAACTTAAGGCAACTGAGGCAGGATCGTGAAAGGCATAGTTCGCACCTTCCTTAAAGGACTGTGGGAGGGTAGAACCCAGCTATTGTTCTTAGATTCTCGTGACTAGTAGAGCCCATAAAAGGAGCTCACAGCTTCCTCCTAGTTGTCACAACACGGTCCACTTGGGAAACTGGGAAGCAAACTAAAAACCAGTGAGCACGATGCTCACACTGTGACTTGGGCTGAGATTCTGAGCCAAAGAGAGAGATGGGAAAAGGCCTCCTATGTTTGCATCACTCTTCCCTCCAACATCCATTTGCTGTTATAAATGTCATCTAGGTCAGACACAGTATCCTTAGCCTACAGCCGTGCTGTGTTGCGACTAGATAGATCACTTTTACTATGAAAAATGATTTCAACATTTCTTTCATCTGCTACGAAAATGAAGGCCTGGATAATATGCAAAGATGCCGTGTCTTTAGTAGCATCTCTTTACTCAAGGAACACAGGCAAAATAAATACGCATTTATTTACCATAGGAAGCAAGTAGAAGCTTCGCATTAAACAGGCACAGAGTCTTCCTCCTCTGGTCATTTATTTGCCCTGGCAGTTTCTCTCTCTACCTGTCTAACATACTTCTCCCCAGAGCTTGGCTAGACCTTTCACTTGGGCCACTAGCCAGACTCCCCAGCCCTTCTCATTCCATTGCTATTAGAGATTTAAGATCTAACATCCATTGGAAGATTCTCTCAGAGCACACCACAGGGCCCACTCCATCTGCTGAGGTGACCCACCTTCAGAGATCTCATCCCTGCCGGTCCTCCAGCACCAAACCTCAGTTTATATTTGGCCCTGGTGCTATTTTTTTCTGTTCTCAAATAAAACAAGCATACCTAAATATACCTATCATACTCCACAATAAAAAGATGGGCTGCATTTGCCCTACACACTTCCCTGAGGTCTCAGGGCTCACACATGCTAAAATTGCCTTAACATTTCTAGTGCCTGCTACACAGTAGACTTACAGTAACAGTTGATTAGAGTAACTACAAAAAGGATATCTACCAAAAGAGAGAGAGAGAGGGAGAGAGAGACAGAGACAGACAGAGAGACAGAGAGACAGAGAGACAGAGAGAGAGAGAGAGAGAGAGAGAGAGAGAGAGAGAGAGAGAGAGAGAGAGAGAGAGAAGACTTAAAAGTAATTAAGGTTTAGGTCATTCTGTGCAAACAAACAAGTAAAACAAGCCAGAAGGAATCGAATGAGTCAGTCTAAACAGAGTGCTCTGGGATGTTTTCAAGAGGCCATTAGTAGAAATGGTCCTGTGAGCATCACCGTCATGGACAGGATGGAGAGAGGTGTACTCCCACGTTCACCATCAGCAAGCATTCTGATGCACAGATCATGAGAAAGGAAGCAGGGGAAGACAAGCCACCCTTAGAGCTCTAGGAGCCTGTGTGTCCCCTCCCAAGGCTGCTGTAGTCACGTGCCTTCCTGCTGAACACGGAGCTTGTGAGGTCATCTGCAGCCTTTGTTTTCCTGCAAAGAGCCATGAATCTTCATCTGTTAGAATTTCTATCATCTCAAGAAAATATAAAGACTTGATCAAGCCAAGGAAGAGTTGGGGGCTGAATTGGCTTTGAGGGGCTAATCATCCCCAGGAACAGAAAACAGTTACCTGAGCCACTTCTGTCTGAATCTAGATGGAACTAGAAAAATTCTCCAAGTATCACTGTACACGCAGCATAATTTCAAAGCCTCTGGCTTCTGAAACACTAACATTTTATCAGTGCATTCTGGAACCCTAAATGTTACTAGTACATTAAACATACGGCAAAGTTATTGAGGTAGCAGATGTACAAATAATTTATGTGGTACTTACTGGAGTCCGTGGCATGTTGACAGGGCGACAAATGATACAGGGTTCCCTCGGATCTGGCCCTGGTAGTAACAGTGTTCTCCTCCCTGGAAACAGAAAGAGAGGACATGAGCCTGGCCAGCCCAGGACACCCTGCCACATTGCTTCCACCACGATGCACCTCCGTACACTCTGTACAGGGTTTCATTCTCACGATGCACCTCCGTACAGGGTTTCATTGCCCAGATCAGTATTATCCAGTCAACTCCAACAGAATTATTCATAAACCTGCCTACTGAGCAGACTTCAAATCAAAGAGTGGGGGCATAAAGGCGGCCTTAACTTTGCTTTTATGCAGGTGTTATTTACAGCAGCCAAGATGCTTCCATAAATGTGTGGCCCATGCACGGGGATAGGTTTAATAACCCATCTCGAAGTTCTGAGGGATTCAATTCTGAGCAATGTTGCAGCAGTGATTTAATATTCAGCTGAGCAAAAAGAAACTGGAATCATTTGCGAGTCATTAGATTCCCATGATGGAGGAAAATCTGTGTTTTTGTGGTGTTCACATCAAGTTAATAGTGCTCTTTCTCGACTTGGGAATTGCTTTCCTTGTAACAGTCTGTGGGTAGGGTTTAACAAATGGTTAGGTTTCCTCTGCAACTGGTCACATTAACTGAATTTAATTCTTTAAACACAACTGGAAAGAAAATGGTACATAGATGATCTGGCATCCTATGGTGTTGTCTTTAAATACCCGATTGTGAGAGAAAGGTCCAGAAACCACAGTACGATGGAGGGGATCAACGTCTTATTAACACAGATCCCTTGCTGCAGCAGAACGCATTTTAACACAGTCTATGGGTGATTTATGTGCACATAAAAGTTTGAAAAGCTCTGCTCTAAATCACCTTTCCCATTCATTCACTAATTTATTCATTCAGGAGCAGAAAGCCTGTCATGAAATTGACATTCTGAGATTTTAAAAAAATTAGTGAAACGGGAAGGACTGATGGAATGAGAAGAGGGAAATGTTACCTGCATCAGTCTCCCTTAAGGATGAGCCCTATTTAAATACCCAGTGTTGACAAGTAGACAGGGAAGAATCAGACAGAATCAGACGACACGGGAGGCCATGGGGCTGAGCCTGACGCCACTGCCCCCAAGACAACACCATAGTATCTGGGAACCCTCTGCTTTAGAGAGTTCCAGTAAAATGGCAGCATGCAGTCCCTGACCCGACTGTTGGCCAGGGCAATGGCATTTTGTGAGCTTCTCCATTTTGGCTGAACTGTGACAGTTCTGGGAACTACCATAATTTGGCTTCTAGAAGTCAATTAACTTACTCCTCTAGATTCTTGACTGTTCTGCCTCATGAACCCCCAAGGAATATTAAGATGTTACTGATCACATAACATTCTGTAACTCCCAGCAATGGTCAGCTTCAGACCAGAGAAGAAGAGCCACCTTCCCAACCTCCTCTTGTAAGCGGTATGTCTACTCACGCTATCCCTGTTCAGATCACGGTTAAGCATTCATGTGGTGAGTCTCTATGGGCTTAGCTTCTACCGTGATTATGAAAAGCAATCTCACAGAAAACTCCCTGATTCTCTGGACCTTAAAATCTTTCCTCAATGCTTCCCAAGCCTTAGGTGCAGGGGTGTTTGTAGATGTGTCCATTGGGACTGGGCTCTACCTCTCTGCTTCCTGGAAGGCTACAACCATTAAGACTCAAGGCACTCTGTAACCCTCAAAGTTGCCAAGTAGAGATACAAACTTTGGATGACTACAAATCCAGGATTCTTTCCCCAACACCACTTATGAGATGTATCTAGAACTTGTGATTTATGTGCTCCAAGTCTAAGCTTTCTCCTATACTGATTTATTCTCTTATTCTACTCTAGACAGACTATAAATATTCTCCATTGGACTATGAGAATGGGGAACTGTCCATATATTTCATTACAAATATTCAAGCCAACATATGATTCAGATAGTTTTTATTTTCTGAACACATCTGGTTATACCAGAAATCAGAACACTAACTTCATAGGGACCATACCAAAAAAAAAAAAAAAAAAAAAAAAAAGAGGTCAATAGTCAATGAAGTAGCCTGGACAGAAAAACTTCTTTTTAAAGTGTTGTTTTCAACTCAACAGTGATTAATCCAAACACACATTTTTTTCCCTCAGAGAAGTCAGAAGTCAACAATAACACATGAAGAGAGATGAAAGATGAAAAGGCAGATAATTGCGATAATTATGGTTTCAGATTAGACAAGAGTAGAAGTCAGCAACCACCGTGTGAGAAGATATACCAGTGGAGTAGACTGCAAGAAATATTTTATGAGTTACTAAAGGTTTTTTTAAATGCCCACTCTGGAAACTTCTCATTGTATAACTATAAGGAGGTCAAATAATTCATTTTTTAAAGAACATCCCCCTACCACATTGGGAAAGAGTTAGATAATTAGACAATAGAAAACAATCTTCCATTAATTTCCAATTCAGAAAAAAATAGGAGTCTATCGAAAACCAGCATACGATCAGAGCCTGTCTGTACAAAAGCCTAACTCTGCAAATGCACAGAGGAACTCAGTGTGGTTGACTCATTGCTGAATGCTTCCACGACTCGTGAAAGAGGAGCATAAACGGGAAGGAGAGAGACGTCCCCAGTCTGGGCTGTTACACTTGAATTTACAAGGCCCTCATTAGTAGCATATGTAAAACTTCCAAATGATGGTAAGAACACATTGTAGCATTATAAATTTATTAGATACTATTTACCATAAATAATTTACAATTATTTAAATGATGAAGTGGGGAAGACAGGAAAGGGGGATCGGCAGTTAAAAACACTGGCAGCTCAAGCAGAGGACTTGGGTTCAATTCCACCTGTAACTCCTGGGTTACAGCCACCTGTAACTCTGGTTCCAGGGGATCCGATGTCCTCCCCTGGACACTACAAGCACTGCATACGCACAATGCACTAGCACACACGCAGGCAAAATACCCATGTACGTAAACGTAAATCAACAAACAAATGAGGAGCTGAGGTAAGGACGTTCATTTTCCTTCAACACGTCTCATAAAATTTATTATTCCAAACCAGAGACTTTGATGTTAATTAGGTATTTTAATTAGCTTATGTTCTAGTACTAAATGGCAAAATATCAATTTTATATTTTAAGAAGTAATTTGCCTGTTATTTTTAAATGATATACATTTAGGATAAAAGTGCTAAGAATCTATGCTGTTTGTGATAAAGAGTAAAATTCCACCCCTTATGTACATTGTGCAAGCCATATTTCATTGAAATAGCATGTGTATGTGTGTTATATATATTTTTTGTTGTTGTTTTTTACGAGACAGGGTTTCTCTGTATTGTTTTGGAGGCTGTCGGTCCAGCCCAGCCTCGAACTCACAGAGATCCGCCTGCCTCTGCCTCCAGAGTGCTGGGATTAAAGGCTTGCGCCACCACCGCCCAGCTGTATGTGTACTATATTACGAAAAAAATATGTATATACAGAATATCTATATAAGGATTCAATTCTAGTATCAATCCGAAAAGAAATGCTGCAATCCCTATACTGCATATAAATACTCATTTCTCTTATATTTGAATGTTAACTTTTAAGCTTTCAATATGTACTACAATCGAAGTAGTCACAGAAGTTAGCACTAGTAAGGGACCAGAGAGGAGGACAGATCTTCCAAGGATGGGGAGATAGAATATAGGTTGTGAAGATATATAGGGGAAACGAGAATAAGAGAGGTAAAGGGGACAGGGACAGGAGAGCAGAGTAAAGGAGGGAATATGGGAAGGGACAACTAACACAAAATGGCTTTTGAAAAAACATTTGGAAACTTCCTACTGTTCCCTAGAATATGTAATATATATGAGAGGAATTTAAATTGAGTCATCATATAATGGGGGAGGCAATGCCCCAACTAGATATCTTATGTCATCAAATAAAACCTCCAGTGCAAAAAAAAAAGGGGGGGGGGAGAAGGGGGTTATATCTTATTGAGTTCCATATATACTCTCCCGAAACATCACAGGCTAGGGACAATGCTGTTGGCTGCTCTCACAGCCTGATGTAAGACCCTACTGCTGAAGCTCACATTCATTTATGGCATCAGACATGGAGAAGTTGAGTTCATGCCCAACTAGAAGCTTAACCCCTGCTGACTAGCATTTGGCACTGGAAGGCACCTTGCATGCTACCAGAGGAGAAAAAGAATTATGAGGATCACTCAGCTAGCAGCAAACACCATGACCCATTAACAGCAACCAACCTACAAGTGCAAGAATGGCACAAATGTTGTGGGATTAACCAACCACTTTCTCATAGGGTTAAAGACCTACTCCACGAGGGGGAACCCATACCTGACACCGCTAAGGGAGCCAATAACCCAACACTAGATGATAAGCCATGGGCCTAGGGGAAAGCCTGCTACCATTATTCTACTAAAGGAATACAGCAATGAAATGACCCTTACAGCATACTGCTACCCCATAGATCAGTCCACACTCAACTAGAAGCTTCTTCTTGCAGTATACCGTGGTTAACAACTAGATAGCATGCAGGTGTAAGAGACTTTGGGTTACTCAGCCCTCAACGGGATGTCTTCGTCAGACCTCTCCTCTCAAGGCTGACAGGTCGAAGCAGAAGCAGCCACAAAATGACTGTAAGAGCCAGAAGTAATGGCTCCTTTCCAGATGCAACAGGACTTAGGCACACATGAACTCACAGAGACTGTGTGGCAGGATTCCTAAAACCTGCACAGGTTCAAGCCAGAAAGGAACTCAGCACTGAGAGCAGAAGCGAGCACAAAGTCCCACCCCTGACCAAGAAGCTGTCAAAGGTAAAATAATCCACTTTTTTACAGTGGAGTATCATTGGATATATAACCACACTCCAGGGAAGGCACCATGTAGTAGGCCAACACAGAATGAACTCAATGTTGTTTTTATGTTCTTTTGTGTGTGTTCTTTTGTCTTACTAGGTTTTTTTTTTTGCTTTTGTTTTTGTTTTTTGTTGTTTTTTTTTTTTGCTTGCTTTGATTTTAGTTTTTGTAGTTTTTTTCCAAAAGGAGAGAGGGAGAACATGAAATTAGGTGGGTAGGGAGGAGAGGAAGAAATAGGAGGAGTTGAGATAGGGGAAAACATGATTAAATTATATTGCATGAAAACCAATTTTAATTAAGCAAACAAAAAATACTTTTCAATACACAGATGGTTTTATATTATTTACAGCATTCTGCCTGATTTGTTTTTTCCTTAAAGCAATCTTGACATCTTCCTGTATGAACATTCATTCTTTCGATCATGGCATGATATTCCATGAAAAACAATTCATGGTAGTCCTGTCCTAACACACAGTTGTGTGAGGAGCCGCCCTCACTATCGCTATCGCCATTAGAAGATGGCGCTGACATCTGCTGTCAGTTGGAGTTTACCGTTTAAGCTGTGCCTCACCCGTCATCTGGGGTGATGAGCAAACCACCAATCCCGGCTCTACACGTCTCACTCGGAGCTCCTAGGCTTATATAAGGGGCTGGGTTTCTTAGCTTGGGGTCTCCCTCTCAGAAGCTGATCATCTATCTCTCAAGATGTATTAAAGCTTTACTGCAGAAGGATCCGAGTGTCCTGCGTCGTTCTTGCTGGCGAGACGGTAGCGCGGGACATCTGGTGCCGAAACCCGGGAACTCTTCAACGTTGCCGGCGCCGCGGGAGACCCCGCGGAAGACGGGGCGGATTCAGAACTGCAGGGACGTAAGTTCAGAGAGGTATGCTTTATCCTGAACACCCCTTTTCTCGACTTTGGCCTTAGTTTGTCATCACCGTGGGACGGGTCAGTGGAGGCTTTAGTGCTAGTCCTGTTTGTTCTTCTTCATCGTGGCTGGTACTGACAGAACGGTGCTGTCAGTCTGGTAAGTCGAGCGCCGTTTTTTAGATAAGCCGCTAGCGCGATGGGGTTGTCACAGTCAGTGGTTACTGCCCTACAGACTGTGCTAAAACAAAGAGATCTTAAAATTGCACCACGAACACTTCAAAATTTTGTGAAGGAGGTAGATAGAGTGGCACCATGGTATGCTTGTTCCGGGTCCCTCACTGTGGCCTCATGGAACAAGCTAGGTAAAGAACTAGACAGGAAGCATGCAGAAGGAGATCTCCACTTAGGTACCAAAGCCATTTGGAAGCTAGTTAAAAACTGCTTGGAGGATGAGGCCTGTCACCCTGCTATAGTAGAAAGTCAGGGAACCTTAGAGGGAGTTCAGGATAGCATGTCAGAAACTGAACGGAGTGAGAGAATGGGAGCTCGCAAAAGGAAAGACATGTCTAAGAAAAAAGGCCCTCCCCAAGAAGTTAAGAAAGGGGGAGAGAAAGAAGGGAGTGATCATTCACTCCCTAACAAATCTAAGAAAAAGAAAAAGCCAGAATCTAGGCTATACCCTACGGTAGAGCTAGAAGCCTTGGAGCTAGATAATTCCGATTCTGACACTCTGGATTCTAGCGAAGAAGGTGGTCTAGAGGAGGAGGTGGCACGGTATGAGGAAGAAAGATATCACCCTGATAGACACCGGCCGCTGAAAACAAAAATGAATGTGAGGCCACCACCTATAAATCCGGCGGGCTCACGCCCCTCGGCGCCTCCGCAGTATGAGCTTCGGCTGAATACTGGTACTGACTCCTTTTTACCTTTAGAGGAACGGAGAAAAATACAAATGGCTTTTCCAGTATTCGAGAATGTGGAAGGCGGAAGAGTACATACTCCCGTAGATTACAATCAAATCAAAGAATTGGCTGAATCCGTTCGTAATTATGGGGTCAATGCTAACTTTACCACAATACAGGTAGAAAGGCTTGCTAATTTTGCCATGACTCCCACTGACTGGCAGACGACAGTGAAAGCAGTGCTTCCCAACATGGGACAATACATGGAATGGAAGGCTCTCTGGTATGATGCAGCCCAGGCACAAGCTAGAGTTAATGCCACAGCTGAAGATGAGAATCAGAGGCAGTGGACATTTGAAATGCTGACAGGTCAGGGTCAACATGCCCTTAATCAAACCAACTACATCTGGGGCGTCTATGGTCAGGTGTCGGCCGCCGCTATTAAAGCATGGAAGGCCCTCACAAAAAGGGGAGAATCCAGTGGACACCTTACAAAGATTGTCCAAGGACCCCAAGAGCCATTTTCAGACTTTGTGGCCAGAATGACCGAGGCCGCCGGTCGCATCTTTGGTGATTCAGAACAAGCTATGCCCCTGATTGAGCAACTTGTCTATGAACAAGCAACCCAGGAATGTCGAGCGGCTATCGCCCTCGCAAAAGCAAAGGTTTACAAGATTGGCTCAGAGTGTGCAGGGAGCTGGGGGACCCCTAACCAATGCAGGACTAGCTGCCGCCATTTTACAAACGCACAGGCGTAGAGATTTATCTAGTCGAAAAGCTTGTTTTAATTGTGGGAAAATGGGGCACCTTAAGAAAGATTGTCAATCCCCTGAAAGAACAAGAGAACTGGAGCTTTGCCGTCGTTGTGGTAAAGGTTATCATAGGGCTAGTGAATGCAGGTCAGTCCGGGATATGAAAGGGAGGCTTCTGCCCCCTATTGAAGAACCCAAGGTACCCCAATCAAAAACGGGTCACGGGGCCCATGGTCCCAGGGCCCTCAGAAATATGGGAACCGATTTCAGAAAAGCAATCAAGAGGAAGTAGAGGCTTCCGAGGAACCCCCGGAATGGACTTGCGTGCCGCTTCCGACTTCTTACTCATGCCCCAAATGAATGTTCAACCGGTCCCAGTCCATTCCCCTGGACCTTTGCCCCCTGCCACCATTGGGCTTATTCTGGGCCGTGGCTCCTTAACTTTACAGGGACTCATTATATATCCTGGGATTGTTGACCCATATCATAAAGAGGAGATTCAAGTTCTCTGTTCTAGCCCTCGGGGTGTATTTTCTATAAAGCAGGGAGATAGAATTGCACAACTGGTGTTGCTGCCCTCCCTCGGGGATGGAGAAACCTACACTTTACAAAAAAGGGCTATGGGATCTTCTGGAAGTGATTCAGCCTATCTGGCTATACCCCTAAATGAGAGACCTACAATAAAATTGTTAATTAATGGAAAAGAATTTGAAGGGATAATGGATACGGGAGCAGACAAAAGCATTATTTCACTCCATTGGTGGCCGAAGTCTTGGCCCACTGTTGTTTCATCTCATTCTCTACAAGGTCTTGGATACCAGTCCTCTCCTGCCATCAGTGCCTCAGCCTTAACCTGGCGGAACGCTGAGGGCAAACAGGGATGTTTTACCCCCTATGTGTTGCCACTCCCTGTAAATTTATGGGGACGGGATGTGTTACAAGCCATGGGCATGACCCTAACTAATGAATACTCCCCCAGGCATCAGCCATTATGGCAAAGATGGGGTATACAAAGGGTAGAGGCTTGGGTAGGCAAGAACAAGGCAGAATAAAACCCATTACACAACATGGAAATCGGGGTAGAAAAGGACTGGGTTTTATTTAGGGGCCGTTGAGGCTTCACGACCCATACCGTGGAAAACAGAGGAGCCGTTATGGGTCTCTCAATGGCCTCTATCCTCTGAAAAATTAGAGGCTGTCACAAGATTAGTGCAAGAACAGGAACGGCTGGGGCATCTAGAGCCTTCTACCTCCCCATGGAATACACCAATTTTTGTTATTAAGAAGAAATCTGGGAAGTGGAGATTACTCCATGACCTGCGGGCCATTAACAATCAGATGCATCTTTTTGGCCCTGTTCAAAGAGGACTTCCTTTGCTTTCTGCACTCCCTCAAGATTGGAAGCTTATTATTATAGATATTAAGGATTGTTTCTTCTCTATTCCACTTTACCCACGGGATAGACCAAGGTTTGCCTTCACTATCCCTTCTCTTAATCATATGGGACCAGACAAGAGATTTCAGTGGAAGGTACTGCCGCAAGGCATGGCCAATAGCCCAACAATATGTCAGCTGTATGTGCAGGAGGCTTTGGAGCCAATTAGGAAGCAATTTACATCTTTAATCATGATCCATTATATGGACGATATTCTTATTTGTCACAAAGAGTTAGATGTTTTACAAAAGGCTTTTCCCATGCTGGTGGCTGAATTAAAACAGTGGGGATTAGAGATTGCCTCAGAAAAGGTTCAAATTGCAGATACAGGGCTCTTTTTGGGCTCAATGATTACTCCCAAAAATATAGTTCCTCAGAAAATAGAAATTCGCAAAGACCACTTACAAACATTAAATGATTTTCAGAAACTTCTGGGAGATATAAATTGGTTGAGGCCCTTTTTAAAAATTCCATCTGCTGATCTAAAACCCCTCTTCGATCTCCTGGAGGGTGAGCCTCATATCTCCTCACCCAGAAAATTTACCCCTGCTGCCCACCGAGCCTTACAGATGGTGGAAGAGGCCTTACAGGAAGCACAATTACAACGTATTGAGGAGTCACTACCTTTTAATCTGTGTGTTTTTAAGACAGCTCAATTGCCAACTGCAGTCCTGTGGCAACATGGACCATTACTTTGGATTCATCCAAATGCTTCCCCTGCTAAGATTATTGACTGGTACCCTGATGCTGTTGCACAGCTCACGCTTCGCGGAATAAAAGCAGCTGTTACGCATTTTGGCAGGGATCCTGATTCCTTGATTGTGCCTTATACTGCTGCACAAGTTCAGACCTTGGCAGCCACATCTAGTGATTGGGCAGTTTTAGTTACTTCCTTTTCAGGACAAATTGATAATCATTTTCCAAAGCATCCAATTTTACAGTTTGCCCTAAACCAGGCTATAGTGTTTCCACAAGTGACAGCTAAAGACCCACTCCCAGATGGGACTGTGGTGTACACTGATGGATCGAAAACTGGTATGGGAGCTTATGTGGTCAAGGATAGGGTTATATCTAAACAATATAATGAAACTTCACCTCAAGTTGTAGAATGTCTGATAGTACTGGAGGTTCTTGAGGCTTTTCCAGGACCCCTCAATATTGTATCAGATTCCTCTTATGTGGTTAATGCAGTTAATCTCCTTGAGATAGCTGGAATAATAAGATCCTCCAGCAGAGTTGCTAACATCTTTCAGAAGATACAAGCTGCCTTGTTAAATAGGAGATTTCCTGTTTTCATTACCCATGTCCGAGCACATTCTGGACTCCCAGGTCCCATGTCCTTAGGGAATGACTTAGCGGACAAGGCTACAAAGCTGGTGGCCGCTGCCTTGTCTACCCACACACAAGCAGCAAAAGAATTCCATCAGCGCTTTCATGTGACGGCTGAGACCTTGCGCCGTCGTTTTGCTCTATCCAGGAAAGAGGCTAGGGAAATTGTTACTCAATGCCAGAATTGCTGCGAATTCTTACCTGCTCCCCACGTGGGAATAAACCCACGTGGCATTAGACCATTGCAGATGTGGCAGATGGATGTTACTCATATTCCCTCTTTTGGAAGGCTTCAATATGTTCATGTTTCTGTTGACACCTGTTCTGGCGTAATGTTTGCCACACCCCTAACAGGGGAAAAGGCCTCATATGTGATTCAACATTGCCTTGAGGCCTGGAGTGCTTGGGGAAAACCCAGAATTTTAAAAACAGACAATGGACCAGCATATACCTCTCAAAAATTCCGACAGTTTTGTCGGCAAATGGATGTTACCCATCTAACTGGCCTACCTTATAACCCTCAAGGACAGGGCATTGTGGAACGTGCCCATCGTACACTCAAATCATATCTGATTAAACAAAAGGGGAGTATTGAGGATGTTCTACCCTCGGTACCAAGAGTTGCTGTGTCCATGGCACTTTTTACCCTTAATTTCTTGAACTCTGATGCCCAAGGCCACACTGCGGCCGATCGCCACAGTTTAGAGCCTGATAGGCCAAAAGAATTTGTAAAATGGAAAGATGTGCTAACTAATGAATGGAAAGGCCCGGATCCTATTCTAATAAGATCCAGGGGAGCTGTGTGTGTTTTTCCACAGGAGGAAGAAAACCCCCTGTGGATCCCTGAAAGACTCACTCGAAGAGCTCCTTCACAACTCCAGAATAAGAAGGATGGAGGCCAAGTGGGTGATGAAGACTCTCCTACTCGGGATGATGGTTCCTAGTATGATGGGAGAGTTACGGTGGGCCATCATGTCTACCTTCCCCTACCGATGCCAGTGATGCATAATGCCCAGGAGTTCCCTAGATTTTTCACAACTAATAGAGAGTTGGGGCTTGCCTTTTTGCCTTTAGATCCTCAGATACAGAGTTTTCAGGATGAGAGAACCTTGTCATTGGTAGGAAGCTTGTGCTTTACTGTGATTTCTTCATTAAAGGATAATTTTATTCATATGGATCCAGAAAGATCTAATGCTAATCCTTTTGAATTAATGGAAGCTGTACTGATCTTTCTCCTATGGCAATGATTGCTGGAGGATATAGTGAGAAGGGACAGATTACTTTTGATTGGAAAGGGGCATTAGGCAACAGTCTGAGTGAGGGTCAGAGCTCTGGATCATCTGATTGGTCCTCCTCCAATGTTAAGTATACCCCTTTTAAGAGAACTAATTATTCAGCTGCTCCAATTTGTGTTTGGCTGCCCTTTATTTGGGTTGTGAGTAATGATACCTTAGGTAAGAATCAGAAAGAAATAAATTGCTCTGCTTAGAATTGTTTTTATGCATTATGCTGGGATGCTATTAAGCACCCTTTTGCTTTGGTAATGCGCATGCCTCGATTTGTTCCAGTTCCTGTTGAGGTGCCAAGTAGTTTGAGTTTGTTTAGGGAAAAGCGAGATTTTTGGGATCTCTGCTATTATTGTGGGCCTGATAGCTGCCGCCGCGGTTACTGCTTCGGTTACCGCCTCGGCCCTTGCACTTTCCGCCACTGTGCAGACAACTCAAACCATTAATGAACTATTAGCCACTGTGACCATGGCCCTAGATAAACAGGCCACTGCCAATTCTCAGATACAAGGAGGCCTGATGTTGGTAAACCAACAGATTAATTTGGTTCAGGAACAATTGGATATATTGTGGCAGATGGCCCAATTGGGATGTGAACAAAAGTTGCCTGGCCTTTGTGTCACTTCAGTACAATATGAGAATTTTACAAGAGCAGCTAACCTGTCAAAAGCTCTGTCTCAACATTTATTACAGAATTGGACTTTTGAGTTTGAGCAGACACTCCGTGAGTTGAGAGTGGCGATCCTGCAAGTGAATTCCACGCGTCTGGATCTTTCTCTGATGGAAGGCCTCTCCTCCTGGATTTCATCTGCATTTTCTTATTTTAAGGAATGGGTGGGGGTGGGATCATTTAGCCTAGTTCTCTGCTGTGGAATAGTGTTGATGCTTTGGATGGTGTGTAAGCTCAGAGCCCAAACAAAAGAGACAAAGTGATGGTGGCACAAGCACTTGCTGCCTTAGAACACGGAGTCTCCCCTGACATTTGGTTAACCATGTTAAAGCAATAGGTCGCTGGCCTCCCGGCTCTTGCACCCCACGAGGCTAGTCTCATTGCACGGGATAGAGTGGGTAGGCTTCAGCAGCCCAAGGAGTTGCAAGGCTAAGCACTGCACAGGAGAGGTCTGCGGTATAACGACTTTCTCCTGGGAGATAAGTCATCTTGCATGAAGGTTCTATGTCATGATCTCCTTCCCCCAGAAAAAACGACATCGGGACTGGTCAGGGCTCCCTCTGGGGATAAGACCCTGGAGAGGAGCTTTGTACATGTTCCAAATTTGCACATGGGGATTTGACCTCTATCTCCACTCCAAAGTTGTGGGTGTCCTATGGCTTCAAAAATAAATGAATAGGGGGAGATGTGAGGAGCCGCCCTCACTATCGCTATCGCCATTAGAAGATGGCGCTGACATCTGCTGTCAGTTGGAGTTTACCGTTTAAGCTGTGCCTCACCCGTCATCTGGGGTGATGAGCAAACCACCAATCCCGGCTCTACACGTCTCACTCGGAGCTCCTAGGCTTATATAAGGGGCTGGGTTTCTTAGCTTGGGGTCTCCCTCTCAGAAGCTGATCATCTATCTCTCAAGATGTATTAAAGCTTTACTGCAGAAGGATCCGAGTGTCCTGCGTCGTTCTTGCTGGCGAGACGGTAGCGCGGGACACAGTTGGATAAACTTTTGCTATCATAAACAATGATGTAGCACTCTTTCATGTATTTAGATGTACTTGTAACAGTCTATCCGTAGGGCTAATAAATGTTGACCTAGCTGGCTGGTCAAACAGCAAGTGCATCTTAAATTTCAATAAATTAGACAGACAAATAAATTATACTTCTATACACTTGTATCTATCTTATACTATAATTGCAATCGAACATAAGAAACTGCATTCTGCTTAGCTGTGTGCTTTGTATCAGCAAGACAGCATAGAGAGAAGACATGGGCTCCCAAACCCAAGGACCAGAGTTTAATCCCCAGAACGCGCGTGGAGATAGCAGAGAACCAACTCCTAGAAGCTGTCCTCCAACCCCCACACACATGCAATGGTATGCATGTGCACACACGCGCATGCACACACACACACACACACTCACACACACACACTCAAGAATCCCATGTTTCAATAACACCCGCTGACTTACACCAACTTTGTCAAATCTAGCCACGTGTAAAGCTTCCGCAGACCTTCATCTAACTTTAAGGATCCAGCTGCTGCGGAAATAGGCATTACATATCACATACAATAATCTAAGACAGCTGTTGCAGAAAAGGAGTAAAGCCCATGTATCCTCACGGAGACGGGCTCTATATCTGGCTTCCAGTCATAGTGCTTTTTCCTTCCTGGCATTTTGTTCAAGAAATAAGTCCGTCGTGCTTGAAAACACAATAACACAGCCTTAATAGCACAGATGTTTACTGCTAACTAATTAGACAGTACTATTTAAAAAAGGATCCCAGTTGGGATTGACATGTGAAACAAGCTTGTTTTTAACTTAAATAAAAAATAAAATAAAAAAGGATCCCTACCTTTGTGTCTGTTTACGGGTTTATTCGGATAAAAAAATTATTGAACATTTTTAGTTTAGGAAATTCAAAACATTCATATATTTATAAACTTCAAAGTCACACCAATACTTTTAATAGTCAGCCCACAAGATCTCAAAAGAAAAACACAATTCATTATAAACAAGATGAGATGATAACACAAAAGGAAGCCACACAGCCTGGATAATAAAATGATGAAAACCCAAAGTAGGAAATCCACTGGAACACAGCATCAGTGCCATGGCCGTTTGTCCCCTAGATCCTCAAATGGAATTCAATAACTTCTCCAGCTTCTAAAAGGGCCAGGATCACACTCACAAAAAGTCTTTCCAGACTCCCTGAGTCTCCCATTTTCCCCTCCCTTCCTAGATGCTGCAGTTTTTAAATCTGTACTTTATCTCCTCTTCTGCATCCCTGTTTTTATCTTATTTGATCAAGCAGACCATGCATCCTTCAGATTAGCATGTGCTTGATGTATATTCATATTCCCAAGCATTCTTTGGAAGGGAGACACGCTTGCTCATCAGTAAAACGGGCATCATAGCTACTTAAGATGCCTCACCAGAGGACTCAGGGGATTCCATAACATAACAAAATAAAATGCACTAAATCCGCCCACGCATGCATGTGTGTAGGGCGAGGGAGAGATAAAAGGAGGAAAGAAAGGAGGAGGAAGCCACATTTCCCCAGTGAGCAATGCTACAGCGCCCCCTGAGCTATGAATCTCGTTCTTTGTTTGACTAAATCAAAAGCCAGATGTGATGGTGGACACTTGGAATCTCAGCAATTAGCAGTACAAAGGCATGAGGTTTGAAAGTTTCAGGCCAGCCTGAACTATATAGAAAGGTCCAGTATAGAAATGAGATAGAAAGAAAGGAAGAGAGGGGAAGAGGAAAGAAGAGGGAGAGAGAGACGGGGGAGGGGGGACAGAGGGATGAAGGGACGGAGGGAGGGAATTGGTTGGAATGAGGACTTTTTCAAATATATTGCTTTTTGGTCCTAGAGACTACACTTAGGACGTTGTATAATGCTACATGGTCTGTACTAGTTTTATCTGTATTGATGAGCCTGGGAACATGTAGCAGTCACCCATCAGGGAGGGCTAATATCCAAAATATATAAAGAGTCCAAAATACTAGATATTAAGAAAACAAATAACCCATTTAATGACTGGAGCACAGATCTAAGCATAGAATTCTCAATAGAAGAAACTCAAATGGCTGATAAGCACTTAAATAACTGTTCAACATCTTTAGTCATCAAAGAAATGCAAATCAACACTACTTTGAGATTTCATGTTATACCCTTCAGAATGGCTAAAATCAATACAAAAAAATGACAGCACATGCTGGGGAGGAAGTGGAGTAAGGGGAATCCATTGCTGCTGGTAGTGCAAACTTGTACATCTGATTCCCAGGAAGATGGGAATCAATCTACCTAAAGATCCAGCTATACCACTCTTGGGCATATACCCAAAGGACACTTCATCCTACCACAGAGACACTTGCTCAACCACGTTCACTGCTGCTCTGTTCATAAACACAGAAACTGGAAACAACTTAGATATCCCTTAACAGATGAATGGATAAAGAAAATGTACATTTACACATTGGGATGTTACTCAGCACACTCACACACACTCTCATTCACACACACTCAGACACATATATATCCTCACACTTACACACTCACACACTCAGACATACACATATTCTCTTACACACTTATACACACTCATACATACAGTCTCATTCATACACATATACACACAGATACATACTCTCACACTGATATACACACTCACATATTCTCTCTTATACACTTACACACATACTCTCTCTACACACACAGATACATTTTCTCACACACATTTTCTTATGCACACACACACAGTCTCATTCACACACATTCTCTTTCACATACACTTAGGCACATATACATCCTCACACACTTACACACATACTCTCACACTTACACACTCACATTCTCTCTCTCACACATACACACAAGTACTCATTCATTTTTACCAAATAATATGGGGAAGCAGATCTTCCATTGTTAAGTCAACCAGAGATTCCAGAATTACTTACTTTTAACTACAGAGCAGTCAAGAGAAATTATTTTTCAGCTGTCAGGTAATCATCACACCCCCACAAAGATAACATGTTTTACAAGGCTACTGAAAACTTCAGATTCCAACAAAGAGTTCCTCTGCAATAAATTACTGTAATGCAGAGACAGTTCTCATCAGGTTCACTCAAATAAGGTTCTAAATCTGGAGAATGGAAAATCAATGTGGGCCGCATGACACCAACTATGTAATTATAGACCCATGGAATTATAACTATTTCCAGGAAACTACTCTGTAATAGTGGCATTTTATAAATAATAAAATTTAAATGTGTTGCTATACATGGAGCTTTTAACATAAAAGGGGTGTGTGTGTGTGTGTGTGTGTGTGTGTGTGTGTGTGTGTGTGTGTGTGTGTGTTCCCTGAAATGTGATACACTCTTGGGCATTGAAATAAGATGATAAGGATACACATAGCAAGAGAAAATTTATTTATCTCTAAAATAAAGGAATACAATTTTTGTTACTGTTTTCTCAAAACAATGAAGGGGAAAGGAGGGGAACTTTAAAAATGTTAAATATAAAAATTTTCAATTATTGAAAGCTACTTCTAAAGATATGAATAAATTATGAGTTAAAGAAGCATAAGTAATCTAACATCAGTATCCAGCATACTAGGACACCACTGGAGTTCATGTTAGCTGCTCTTACTGGTGCATTCCTGTTATAGCAACACCCAAGGACTAAGTAGAGAGACTCTCTTAAGCTCAGAAGCCCAAGACTTTCTCAAAAAAAGTTAGAGACAAAAAAAAAAAAACAAGATAGCATTTTACATGGTTAGATGCTGGGTGATTATATCTGAAGGATTAAAGAACACTGGTGTTTGGTAAGTTAAACATTAAACACAAAGAACAACAAGGCCGTTTTGTTGTTTTTCTTTTCTTGTTTTTATGAGACAAGGCCTCACTAAGTAGCCCAGGCTAGCCTGGAACTTGCTACATAGACTACATAGGCCTCAAATTTGCAGGAATCTTCCTGCCTCTGCCTCTAAAGTGCTGGGATTACAAGTACGTTACAGTCTGTTGTGAAAGCTTTTTAAAGTAAAAAGGAAATCACAATGATAAGAGGAGAAATTACTGGAAAGTAAACACTAGCAAAGAAAGTAGTTATTCTAAAAACACACTAAACTAACGTGACTCATCAAACAAAAGAATGAAGGATTAATACAGTCAGATCAAACTGAAGCGGGAGAAACAAGAAAAGCAGATGTTAGGAATCACAGAAAGGTTTGGTGAAGGTTCTGGAAATGGAGCTCAAATGGAAGAGCACACATGTCACATGACAAAGTGAGAGTCTGCATCACGCTACCATTCCCACACACAAAAGACACACACACCACCACGCAGACCTCGCAACATACACACCACACACGCCACACACCATACGCACCACACGCGTGCGCAAAATACACACACACCACCACGCAGACCTCATAACATACGCACCACACACGCGCGCATGCACACACACACACACACACACACACACACACACATAATGTACACCAATGTAGTAAGAGACAAATATGTTGAATCTCACATAGATATCTTTTAAAAATATCTGATGTAATTTTGATATGTAAAAATACCTTAAAATTATAGAAAATTTTCCACAAGTTAATTGGTGATAATTTGTAGGTTGAAATTTAATACGGACTAAGAAGTGTCTATAAAATTTGAGCGTGAGCTTACAAGGGTGATCTTTGTAGCAGGAAATTTAACGCATGCCCCCAGACCTGTCCAAATGGACTTTCCCGTCTGCACTGTTGGAGGTCACGGGAAACCGCTACACTTCCAGGACAAGGGCAAGTTCAGCCCTTGTTTCATCACCCATGGGCATGGACTAGCTGTGTTCTAGGCTTGCACGCTATGCCAAATGCTGAACGCACGTCTAAGCAAAGCGAAGTGAGGGATCATGGCTGACCTGCTACCTGTGTCATAAGCAGACTTAGGAACTGGCATGGAGAATGTGCAAATGCCACCAGAGATGTGGCCAGAGATCTCTTCCCCCTGTTCCTTTGCCTTGCTCCTGAGCCCTGCACTACAATAACAAGGCTCCTCCCACAGCAAAGCTTTGTTCACCTCTGAGCTTCCTCTCCTTTGAAGGAAAATAGAATGAAGCCCGGGAGGCGGTGTCGGTAAACCTATAGCCTCAGACACCACTGGTTCAAGCAGAAGCTGAGTCCACCTAGCCCTAACGATATTCGAGGCGCGGGAGCTTTTCTGCTTCCAAACTACAGATCCGCCTCCAGGGCTCATCTGCGGACACTGCTAAAGGCATCTCAAAGTTTTTACTTAGAGAGAAAGGCAGTGTGGCCTCGAAAACACACCTCACCCGAAGTGCCGTGATGATGGAGACCCTGGGAATCATCGAGCTGTCTGCAGCTCAGCGATGCAGAGTCAGCTGCAGATGCATCCCGCTGGCTTCCTGGCCCGCTTACTCGGCTCTCACCGTCCACTCTTGTGGTTTCTTATGGTTCAACTGTTACAAGATCCCGCGTCTGGGGCTCGGGGCCTCCGAATGTACTCCACTTACTGCCAGAAAGCGTCTGTTTCTGTCTCACCTGCCTAATATTTGTAATGCAAACTTCGGGAGCTCCTGTCAGTTCATGAAGAGAGCGGTGGAGCTAAGCACAGCTCGAGGGTTTGCCTGTCACCCTCAAGGGGGTGAGAGTCCTGAATTTAATTTTCAGTACTGAAGAATTAAAGAATCTTTCCTGAGCCCCCAGTCAGACGGAGCCTAACACCGGTACTCTCTCTCCCAGCAACGGGCACTTCTTTTTTATCACTTACTAGTTCTATAGTTTGCAGGAGCAGTGGGTAAATGGTTAAGCAGTATCTGTAGGTCCTTAGAGACAGGCTTCACAAGGGCAAAAATTGCATTAGGTACTACATACATACAGCTGTATGCATGACCCGCAGCAAATTCATGTTTACTGAATGACTGGGATTGCAAACAAAAGGTATAGCTGAGAAATCGGGCTTCTTTCGCTCTGCGGTGAATTCCCTGTGTGAGTGTTCTAGCCTCTAAAACACTACATTCCACTACGTTCGAGCTTTTAAGTTTCCCATCACGGTTACCAAGGCTAACTACCTGCATCCAATTCCTTTCTTACTTCATCGATGCAAGACTTCTGTGAACAATATCTGGACCCAAGATAAGTCACTACATAAAATGTCTATAAACAGCAAATCACTCAATGCCTGGGGTTCTGATTCTCTGGTCTTCCCTATGTGCTTTTATTTTTATAGTAACACTCACTGAAAAGCAAGAATTTCTAATAATGAACAAAAAATAACTATATCTTGGAACTTGTGTGTGTGTGTATTTCAAGCCGATACAACAATTTCCTGTTTGATTATAATTACTCTAATAACAGTGCACTCTGATACAAAAAGAAATTGCCAAGAGTAGATTTGAAAAGGCATTATATAATGAAAAGGTTGGTTTCAGAATTGTAAACTATAATTACTTCTAAACACAAAACACACATTTAGTTAGTGCTACCTTGATGTTTTAAATATTTTTGACTGAAAATGTTCTAAAAGATAGGATCTTAAATATTATCTATCTCTATAGATAAGATCTTGAATATTAGTAAATGGCATAATTCTTTGAATACTTAGTTGGGCAAACAGAAACATTACACTAGAAAGAAAATAAAAAGGACTTCCTATTAAACAGCTTACAAGCAAACCTTGGGGACAGAACTCATGGGGACAGCAGCTGTCACTTCATTTTTCTGTTCTCCCAGCACTAGGATGCCCGACCTGTATCTACTGGTAATGGGCCAACAGATTTTCTGTAGGCTACAGAGTTAAGAGGACTCATAATCTCTGTAAACTCCTTAAGGCAGGTGATGCGTTATCCATGGTGATGAACCTAGAGCAGCCTTCAGTCCAAAGAGAAAAGAAATTTACTTATTCCCCAAAGAATTCCTTTCCTATAATTCAAAGAGAATCAAATCATGAACGCCAAGACCTTCCTGGACCACACTGATTGCAATATGGTAGAGGAGCATATGTTTGCCTAAGTCTGCCAGAGAGGAAATGCACAGCGCTTCAAGCCCACAGAGGAGATGAGAAATACACAAACGTGTGGTAGTAGACGAAAAATACAGTTAGCAGACAGAACTGGAACAGTTAGTACATGTGTGAGAACGGACCAAACATTTTCTCTGTTTACTAGATGTGTGTGGCTCCTTTGTGTGTGGAAAAGAAGGGAGAGGAAGGGGGGCAGGGTGGACATTTTAATGGCTTTGGCAAGGATGCAATGAAATCTCCCCAAGTTTTTGGCACGATGATATGTTTCAGCTTCGTTCCTCCTACTCATAAAATTTCACATTTTCCCCAGATGCAGATAAACGTTCCTGTAGGCACAAGACGGGCATGAGAGGGGAGGGAGCATGTGTTTGCCATGTGCAAGACAGAAATTTATTTCAGACACAATGGCTTGGAAGCCAATATGCTCCCCAGGAGAACAAGGCACAATTTAACTTCTATAGAGAATAAAGAGGAGCTAAAAATAACTGCAAGAGCAAATGGTTGAGAATATAGGGTCTCCTTTGGAAGGACTTGGTCTTCTTTGAAAGAGTGGAAATTTTCTATTGTAATAATCGAGACTCATCTGAACTAATTACACCTCCACCTTGTGGCTTATTAAACACCACTGCCAAAGGAGATGTCACTGAAGCGTCCGAGAAAAAAAAAGATTTACATTTTAATTGCTCTGCTATTACGATTGCTTCCAGAGAGCCCCAGACTGTGGTGGATAATAACAAATTCTAGTAGCTTCTTGACTCCAAGTTCATAGGCTAGCAAGCTCAACCCTCTGTGCCTCAGTTTCTTCACATGTAAATTAAGGATAAAGAAGAAAATATTGCCTAATGCACATGTGAAATGAATCCACTCATGTCCAGTGCATAGGAAATCCCTGCTCTTGTCACTACTTCAACTCCGGTGACCTCTTTCATCATTCCTCAGCCCCATTATCAGCATTAGTATCAGGTCAACATATATTCTTTTTGCTTTCTTAGATTTTCTTATTTAAATTAGAAACAATCTTACTTTACATGTCAATCCCAGTTCTCTTTCCCTCCCCTCCTCCCATGTCCCCCCACCAACCTCCCATCCCATGCCCCTTCTGCTCCCCAGGGAGGGTGAGTCCTTCCATGGGGGATCACCAAAGTCTGTCACATCATTTGGGGCAGGGCCTAGGCCCTCCCACAGGTTTCTAGACTGAGAGAGCATCCCTCTATGAGGAATGAATGGGCTCCCAAAGTCCATTTGTACACTAGGGATAAATACTGATCCACTACCAGAGACCCCATAGACTGCCCAGGCCTCCTAACTGACACCCACGTTTAGGGTGCCTGGTTAGGTCCTGTGTTGGTTTCTTAAGAGGTCAACATTATGAAGATAGGAACTCTGTTGTAATAATATCATCATTATAAAAATAAAAGTATTAATTTATAAAATATAATTTTGGAGAATGTAAACAAAAACACGGTCTTTTTTTTTTTAATCTGACAAGGTCTAAATATGTAGCCCTGAATGACCAGGATGGCCCAAATTCACAGAGATCATCTTGCCTATGCCTCCTGGGTGCTGGGATTTAAGGCATGCTCCCCCACACCCAGCCTATTCATCATACTTTTTAATATCATTGAAAACAAGTGTTTCATTTAGAGAAGAAAAGGTACTGCCAGTAGACTTACAAAGGGATCACAGTGTGTTTGTATTAGCTAGGAAAAGCCATTAACTCTCCCAAGCAACTAATATTAAACAACTGGCCTCATACTTCCCATAAAATAAGACTTAGTTTGAAGTCTGAATTAGTAGAAAGCCAATTTAAGTAACTCTTCTTATCATAACATTATATAGTAATTATGAGCTAACAAAATCAGTGTCCCAAGATTCCAGTGCTCTGATCATCAAAACTGTTTAGTCCAGCTATACTTTTATTGAGGATTTAAAATACCTCTGGAGAATACCATGGATTTTGCACTAATAACAGAGAAAACTGAGCTTTCCTTCCAACTCAATTCATTAGTTCAAGCAAAAGTGCATTAAAATGGGCATCCGTTCAAATCTACAGGACGAAAAAGGCAAGGTTTCTGGTGTTGGCCCCACCTGCAATTACAGAGTGATTTCTAAATACGAAGATACTGGAATTGAATCTTGCTACCATCTATGAAGTTCGATTCAATCATTTATTTAAAAGATTAAAGCTACTTTACATTTCTCTTTTAGAAAATCTAGATCTCATTCTTATAGAGGTTATCTTTTGGTTAGATAGGTTAGATACACACACACACACACACACACACACACACACACACACACACAATGCCGGGTATAGTGATGCATACCTACAACCCTACTTGGAAGATAAAGGCAGCCAGAGTAGACACTTAAGACCAGCCTGGGTTCAAGGTCTGCCTGAGCTACATAAGCCTCAGTGTCAAAAACAACAAAGATACTCTTTTTTTTTTTCTTCTGAGCCAATTGTGGTAGCTCATGCTTGTAATCCCCCTAACTGGGAAGCAGAGACGGTTGACTACTAAGAGTCTGAGATCAGCTTGGGCTGCTCACTGAGATCCAGGTTACTACGAGCTACACAGTGAGGCCTTGTCAGAATAAAGGGGGAGGAAGATCTTGACAGAGAGCAGGGAAGTGAGGTGCATTGGAAGGAAGAAAGGGGGAAATGGTATGATTACATTTTAATATTAACAATAAAAAACTTTTAAAGAAAGTCAGATAGTAGTACACACCTTTAATCCCAGCAATTGGGAGACAGGGGTAGGCGGACCTCTGAGTTTGGTCTACAGAGCGAGTTCCAGGACAGCCAATGCTGCACAGAGACACCCTGTCTCAAAACAAAACAAAACAAAAAAACAGGAAAAACACAACAAAACAACATCAACTTTGAAGGGAGAGGGAGGTTTAGAAGGGAGCAGGGTAAGATATTGTGGCAGAAGGGGTACTGAGGAAAGGATGACTAAATAAGAATATTTAAAAAGCCATATGGAAACTTAATATCTTACCAGTTCCCTGAATATATAGGTATTCATATGAATTATTTAGTTGAACTTATCCCACACAGAGGATAATGCATCTCCCAGGAGCTACAGATAACCAAGTGACGTGTCCGGTGCCAGGTGTGGTCTTTTTCTCCATAAGTTGTTGGTCAGAGCTGTCCCCACACCGCCCAAGCAACGCAGGCTATTGCTACCATCCTTGGTTGCCCACAAGAAACAGAAAGATCCCACTACTGCAGTCATTACACACTTTGGCCATAGGACACAGAGAAATAAAGTTGGTACTGTCCAGGAAGCTTCTTTCCTGGTGAGTAACCTTCATACAACCAAAGGTGCCACGTAGGTTGAAGAGCCAGAAAGTCCTCAACAGACTGATCCAGCTGCGAACCCTGTGAACTGCAGTGAGGACATGTCTAGCAGTACACACATGGATACAACAGGGGCATGGATGCTATTGGGTTAATCAACAACTTTGTGCATGGATTAAGGCCTGTTCCACAAAAGAACACGAATGCCTATAGCTCTTGCCAAGAACCCATTGCTGAAGCCGGGCAGTGGTGGCGCACGCCTTTAATCCCAGCACTCGGGAGGCAGAGGCAGGTGGATCTCTGTGAGTTTGAGGCCAGTCTGGTCTACAGAGCGAGTTCCAGGACAGCCTCCAAAACAATACAGAGAAACCCTGTCTCGAAAAAAAACCAAAAAAAAAAGGAGAGAGAACCCATGGCTGAGGAGTACACAGATGCCATAGATAAACTCACTGTTACTTTGCTTCAACTGCTGTCTAAATTTTTATCTCTATGCCCACAGAGCGGTGGAGCACTTAGTCCTTATCAGGAAATTTTTCCTGTGCAGATGACTGTTGTTAAAATATAAACTGATGAGCAATCAAAGTGTGGAGACTGAGTATCAGTGGAGTGCTCAGCCACAAATGGGCTGTAGTTGGCATTTTCTTTGGGCCGCCAACGAGGTCCCAATAAAGACACGGAGACTCATTATTAATTATGATTGCTTTGCCTTAGCTTAGGTTGGTCCCACTAGCTCTTTTAACTTAATATAACTCATTTCTATTCATCGACATTCTGCCTTGGGGCGTTTTACCTTTCTTTCATTCTGTATGTCCTACTTTCCTGCTTCCTTCATGGCTGTCTGATCCCTGGTGTCTCCCTGGCATCTCTTTTTCTTTCTTCCCCTTCCCTGCAGCCCAAATTCCTCCTCCTACTTACTCTCCCTGCCTTGAAATCCCACCTATACCTCCTCCCTCACTACTGGCCCTTCATCTTTTAGATAAATCAGGTGCCTTAGGCAGGCAAGGAAAAACAGCAACACATCTTTACATAGTTAGACAAATACAGCACATCTTTGCATTGTTAAACAAATATTCTGAAACAATGGTCATCAGTATCATGTCCCACACCCACCCAAAGCTCAGCTCAGGAACCATTGAAAAAGAGGGCACAGAAAGACTATAAGAGTCAGTGGAAGACCAGAGTTAAACAGAGTCTCTGGATTACAGAACCACTGTAGTCATGAACTCATAGCAGCTGTGGTTGCCTGCACAGGACCTGTACAAGATCAAGCCAGTTAACATTCTATCTAACACAGAGGAGAGAGGGGTTTAGCAGCCACCACCCATAACTATCAACAGTTGATGACTTGTAAAAGGAAAATAAGTTTTCTTAAAAGGTGTGGCCTCTGGAAGGTGGTCCATGCTCTATTGAATGGTCTCCCAATCACTGAGTATATGAGCAGCAGAAATTTGACATGGTGCATAAAAAAAGAGGGCCCAAAGCTGGGGGGTGGGTAAGACGCTTGAGGGTGGATCTGGGAGTAGTTTCTGGGACAAGGAAAGGTGAATGCAACCAAAATACATTGTATGACATTCTCAAGGAACAAATAAAATTACTGTAATACTTTTAAAAAATGATGTCAGTAGTTAGGAATAATGATTAAAGTTTAATAGAATTAATTAAGCTGGGATGTGGTGGAGCATGCCTAAAATTCCAGCATTAGGAGGCAGAGGCAAAGGCAGAGGGGAAGATTATTAAAGGCTAATTTGGCCACATAGTAAGACATGGGCTTAAAAATTTGAAATTAACAGCACAGTGGGACCTTTAATCCCAGTATTAAGGAGGCAGAAGCTGTCATATCTCTAAAAGTTTAAGGCCAGCCGTATCACTATAGTGAGTTTTAGGCTAGCCAACATACATAGTGAGACCTGTCACAAAAAATTAAAGTAAAATAAAAATAACATAACATAAAGCTAGTCTACTCACATATGATAATCACATGCTCACCTAAGACAAAGATGCATAAACAAAACTTAAATCATCCTAATTTTATTAAGTGGTTAACTTTAAGTAAGTCATGGCTAACCTGCCTTAAAGGATGGACTTGAGAAGAATGTTTTCTAAGCAACCTTACTCTAAAATTGTATTTATGTGTAGTACCCTAGTTTTGAGTGATGTAAAAACCACACTGTGGTGATCTGAATGAGAACAGCCTCCTCATATATTGAAATGCTTGCTCCTAACTTGATGGAACTGTTTTGGGGAAATACTAGGAGGTATGACCTTGTTGGAGGAGGTTTGTCACTGGGGAGGGTGCTTTGCGGTTTCAAAAGCCTACCCCACTCCCAGTTAGCTCTCCAACACCACACCCCCCACCCCCACACACACGCCTGTTCTTTGTGGATCAGATGTGAGCTCTGAGCTACTCATCAAGCACCATGTCTGCCTGCAGCCAAGCTTCCCACCATAAAGACCATACACTCACTCACCCTCCGAAACTGTGAGCAAGTCCCCAATTAAACACTTCCTTTTATAAGTTGTTTTGGTTGGTGCCTTTTCGAAGCAATAGAAGGTAATTAAGATACACACCACATGCCTGTATCAATGTAATCCGAAATCTTTCTATTCCGGCAAACAGAATTTAGGACAGGGCGTGTGAATATGCATGTCCTGACTTGTATATCCCACACCCGAGTTTGCCCTCTGATCTGCAATAAAGATTGTGTTCTCAGAATTCAAGCTTAGTGCTGACAGTGCTTAACCTAACTCTCCCAAAAAATGCAGCCAAAAAAAAAAAATGTAACCACAGAGTCTAACACATGGAAGCTGCATTTTGCCAAATATTCCTACCATTGCTTCCTGAATTCTTGCCATCATTATTTACACTTTGCACACTTATACTCTGTTAAAGAATTTATGCTGCAGAGCGGGGGGGGGGCTATAGCTCAGTTGGTAGAGCAGAGCCAACCTTAAGATGCACATCGCTGAATTCCTGCCACTTGGATGGAGGCCTCCCTATCTCCACACAGCCCAGGATTTAAGCTTAAGTAACAGCTTCTATAAATAGATCCATTTTTTTATTCCTTTCTAAAATCATCTCCCCAGCCCATATGGCTCAGTGACTCTTAAGGTGACTAAGTATTATCTGAGAGGCCCTGGAAAAAGCTATGTTACTTAGAATGCTAGACTAAAATCATGTGGCTCAATTAAAAGATAAAGCTGTATTTAAGAGAGGTATCTTTGGCCGGGCAGTGGTGGTGCACACCTTTAATCCCAGCACTGGGGAGGCAGAGGCAGGCAGATCTCTGTGAGTTCGAGGCCAGGCTGGACCGACAGCCTCCAAAGCAATACAGAGAAACCCTGTCTCGTAAAACAAAAAACAAACAAACAAACAAAAAAGAGAGGTATCTTGGAAAAGGAGGATTGCTGATGAGTACTTCTTTTAAGAAAAACAGAATAATTAAGTAGAAAAATGGTTTAGTAAGCTAGGCATGGTTGCATACATACTGCGGTTGCAGTCCTCAAGAGGGTGTGTCAGGATAACTGAGTTCAAGGCCAGCCTGAGCTACATAACAGAGTCTGAAAGAGAGAGAGGAGAGAAGGGAAAGGAACAGAGGGGAAGGGAAGGGAGGAGGGGAAGGGAAGGGAGAGGATGTAGGGACAGAGAAAAGAGTCCTGCACAAATCGCTTGGCAACAGCAGCTACTGCTTGCACTGCATCTCAAAGGTGGCTTCCAAAGCTAAGGTGCACTAAAAAGGTATCTGAGAAAAATACAAGGCTCTGCTCCCAATTTACAGCTGACACAACGGTGTGGATGGCTCTGCTCTAACACACTCACTAAAACTTACTGACCATCAAAGCCCAGTTTCCCTTTCCTGCTTAAAGGCTTACTAATCTTGTTTCATAGAAGGAACTGTGATTCTTTAGGGTTAAAGAAGTTTTGAGAATCAATAAGGAAACTCAGGATAAGCAAAAGCAGACTGACTTCTGAGTGTCATATAATACTAGTTAAAGATGTGTTACATTCGTTTATGCTGTGGAATATTTGTTTAATGGTGCATTCTTTTATGATGCATTTGTGTAACTCTGTAAAGCTATCTTACTTTGCCTGTCTAAAACACCTCATTGGTCTAATAGAGGTAAACAGTCAATAGTTAGGCAGGAGAAAGGGTAGGTGGGGCTGGCAGGCAGAGAGAATAAATAGGAGGAGAATTATGGGAAGAAAATATTTAGAAGCAAGAACAGGAGAGAAGGACTTGAGCAGCCAGCCAGCCTCACAGCAAGCCATGGAGTAATAAGAAAGAAATATAGAAATAAAGAAAGACAAAAGCCCAGAGACAAAGGGTACGTGGGATAATTTGAGTAAAATTTTAGTTGCATATAAAAGGATACATGAACTAAAGGTCCTGTCATTTAAAAAAAAGTAGAAATAATGGAAGGTAGTCACTAAACAATGACATCTTAGATCAACCAAACTCTATCACTAATGAAAACTGATTGTGCTTGACCTAAGAGAGAAGTCTGCATCGTTGCATCACACTTTAAAATTATTTGTTAAGGCTTTTTGGTTTTGCTTTGTTTTGTTTTGTTTTGTTTTACAAATAAAACATCTCAAGATAAATATCAAAAACATTATTCTTTTAGCACACTGGAAGCACACTTGAACTGCTTGAAGGTTAGGGATTGCATTTCTTGGAGAGGAGTCTAGAGAAGGAGATAGAAGAAACCTTGAGTTCAATGGAGATGACAGACAGTTTCTCTCAGTGCTGCTTAGATTCCTGAGGAATAAAATTTAGGAAAATACCTGTTGCCCCAACAGTCACCATATTTACTTTTTTCTGAATGATTTCTTACAACTGTCCTTATAGTATCTTTTTTCCCCCTGCTACTGACATATTTGTTAAAGAAAATTAAAAAGATTAGGGTAGGATTTTAAGGAAGAAAAAAACTCTATTTAAGGCAGGAAGAAATGAGCTGGAAATCTGATTTAGGAAAAGGAACGCAAAATGAATTTAGTGGCACAGGTGTGTGCGGGAAGGTGGTATTGTGTCAAGGAGGAAATAGTCCATGGTGGGACACCAAGATGACTCTGTGGGTAAAGGCATTTGATGCTAAGACCTATTACCTGAGTCCAGTCCCAGGACCCCAGAAAGTGAAGTGAGAGAACCGAGTCCTTCCTACACACACACACACACACACACACACACACACACACACACACACACACACACGCGCGCACGCACGCACGCAAGCGCAAAAGCTCACCCAAGAAATCTTTCATAGCACTCACATTCTTAGGGTGGAAAGATGGGTACAGAAAAACCCAGGCTTTCTCTTTGTTTCTGTGTCAACTTCCCTGTTTCCAGAAACAAGGGCCATTTGGGTTTGCCTTAAAATATTTTTAATGAAATTACAATACATTACGTCTGCATAAAAGGCTCCTCCAGTGTCACTATAAGCTCTCTGGCCAGTAAGTGCTTTTCCTCTGACACCTGCTCTCCCTCACACAGCACTTTGTTCCATCTTTTTATCCATCCCAGACTTTAACCTTGACCCGCACTCCTTTGTCTTCTTATCCATCTTTCCCCTGCCACTGAGAACCCAATTAAGTCTCCAAAGCAAGGGTTTCTGGGGAAAATAAAATGTGCCCAAGCCAATGAGAAGTAACCAGTTAATTGCCAGCCTAAAGTCAATCCTCTCTCTACACATCTAACCTTACTGTTGAGAGCCCTTACACAAAGGTGAGTTGGAATAGTTATATTTAGAAATAACTTGAGCTGTTAAAATAGACACTCATTGGTTACTGTTTCGGTTATTACCATCAGAAATAAAGCAATTTAACAAAAATACTATCAGAACTAATAATGCTAAGGAGTAGCCATGATCTTTCGTTAGTGGTAGATAAATCTTACCTCCACAGCAATGTTTACTTAGCTTTCTAACCCTGAGGAAATCTTTTCCCTCACCCACTGGTAAAAGTTTCTGGTACACGAAAATGATTTTCCATTTGCTCAAGGGTTATTTTCCCAAGATGTTCATGCAGGGAAAATGAGGCAGGTGTGTCACCAGCATTGCTGTAAGGCAACTGACAATCCAGAAAAACTAAACAAAGTTAGTTTAACCCAAGCTGAGAGAAAACAGAGTCTTTGAGTAAATTACCACTTTATTTATGGATTAAAGGCAATAATGTATTGGTACTGTTACTAGAACCCTCCAAAACCGATTACATATGAATAATAAAATCCATTTCAACTTTTCATGGCCCTCCTATTTTATGCAATAATCTGTCTGGTAGATGATCTCTGGCTTGGCCATGAAGTTAGTGAATCTAGGCTCACATTGCAGCTGTGTCAGCTCTCTCTAAAGCATGAAAGCAATCATATTGATGATAACAGGCACTTTGAGGGTGGAACAAATATAAGTGTGTGTACAACCAAATCATCAATGGTAAATGCTAGTTATGACCATTATTAGTGTTGAATACTATGCCTATGTAACGGGAAATTTCAGTTATCCAGAGTACAATCAGATTCAGTTCAGTTCTAAGACCACCCCTCAAAAAAAACAACAGAAACAGTGATGTAAACAAATTCCCACGTAAGAACAGCAAACTGTTTGTTTTGGAATCTGTTGTCACTATGAACATCGAGCTGAACAATTTGATTAAACCTAGTTGGCCAACCAGCCCCAGGAATCCTCGGTCTCATCTCTGCCTGACCATTGGCAGGATTTCAGGTGGGTGACTCCGCCTGGCTTCTCACACAGCTGCTGGGAACCAGAACCCAGACCCTCACACTTGCAAGGTACACATTTTGCTGACTGACCCCTCTCTCTAACTCCTGACCCCTCTCCCTAGCTCCTGGAACTTAGTTTTTTAAATGACTCAAAATACACAAAAGTTAAAGATGAAATTTTTGTCTCATTAAAAAAATTAAAGTATGTATCCCTTTTGTATATAAAGACTTTTTATAACCTTAGAAGGGAAAGGTATAAAAACAGTCATAAAAGAAAGAATTTTGAAATCAGGTTGTGAAAGACAAAACTGCGTTCAGTGAAACCTGAAATGCTCTAAAGACCCTAAGCACTTAGGTGGGTTTTATCACTTGGGTGGATTTTACTTGCTCTAAATATAAAATTATAATCCGCTCTAAAATCTAGACTATGAGACACCGAGTAAGGTAAACAATCTCATTTCTTCAACAACTAAACTGAGAACAAAATGATCAAACAAATTTGAGACACTTTATAGCACAAATAGACAAAACCGAACTAAAGAGCTATGGGTTTCAGTGATAAACTATAAATCACAGCGCTGAAGGACAGCCTCACTGTGAGGAAGATCTTTATGAGGCTCTCTGCAGGAGGGAGGGGGTGAGGCTTGGGTATGCAAAGCAACAGGTGGGCTCACTGATCAAGCAGCTAGAGCTGGATGGAAGCCACAGGTGCCTACCTTTAACAAGTCATCGGCCCATGCATGGTTTTATGTACACCTCTTAGGATTACATTTTAAAGTATTTTTAAATTAAAATTGCAATTTTAAAGGTTTACCAAAGCAGCAATTACATCTTTCATATGAAAGTATCCCTCCTCTCACATTCATATTCACACCCCAAATCAAGTGCACTGGGCTTGACATTTCGCAAAGGGAAGCTCTAACAAGTGGGCAGAGCCCTTTAAAAGACTGACTTCTGGGCATTCTGTAAATCAGGTACAGTTTCCATTTAAGGAGTCCAGTTCAGTTGGTAGAATGCATGGCCAGCAAGCGCTAAGTCCTGGGTTGCAAACTCAGCGTTTAAAAAGATTCCTCACCAAGAAAGGAAAAGTTCACTTACTTTGTTTTCCACAGCCTTGCCTCCACGTTCGATGTGTCTCTCTACATAACCAGAGGACAGCAACTCACTACAACAACGAAAAAGAAAGGGCGATTAATGAGGGTCCTGCAGCTGAAGACAACCTCCAGGAACAGAGCAGAGGTTGCCAAGCATACCCCAGGCCCTGGGTTTATCCCCAGCGCTTCAGGGGGGGGGGCGAAAAGATGGCTTTGAATATACATCACATTTGAAAACATGCATCAAGTTCACACATACCTACTTTAACAATTCTTTAATCCAGATTTTTAAAAACAAAATCAGCACTTTACAGAGAGAGAGAGAGGAAGGAAGAAGACGGGGAGGGAGGGAGGGAGGGAGGGAGGGAGGGAGGGAGGGAGGGAGGGAGGGAGGGAGGGAGGGAGGGAGGGAGGGAGGGAAGATCCTAGGCAGCTAGAGCTTCGACAAGGAGATAGACAAAACTGAACTGCCTCTACCACCTGTTATCCCATGACAGAGCAGAGCCGACTCCCCCATCCAGCACTGGGGCGAGGAAACTATAGCAACACCCTTTTTTTTTTAAAAAAAGATAATTTAGGTTTTTTTTAAACTACAGCTTTCCATCAGAAAGTTAATTTGTTACCCATATCTTACCATATGTATCATCTATGTTATTTTTCTTACAGATTATTAGTTTCTATCACACACAGAAAATGAAAATGAAAAGGAATGGGAAAAAGGAGGCCAAGATGGCCCAGCAGGTAAAGACTCTTGCTGCCAAGCCTGACAGCCTAACTCCAGTCCCTGGGACTCACACAGTGGAAGGAGATGACTAGCTCTCCCAAGTTGTCCTCTGGCCTCCACAGGCACACAGACTCCCAAGCACCACATCTACACACACACACACACACACACACACACACACTTGCATACTAATAAAAGCAAGGAAATGAAAAGCAAAACATCATCAACATTTTGAAGCTATCTTTCTTAAAGTCTTGTAAAGAACCTTCTTGTATGATTGGATGCTCATCTGATTAGATGTTTATGTATTTACTTTAGATAATGTTTTACCTGCAAGTATGTCTATGTACCACTTACACGCAGTGCCCATGGAGCTAGAAGAGAATGTCAGATACCATGGAACTGGAGTTAGAGATGGTTGTGACCCACAATGTGGGTTCTGGGAATTGAATCCAGGTTCTTTACAAGAGCAGCCAGTGGTCTTACTGCTGCATTATCTTTCATAAGGAAACCTACCACTAAAGAAGCTTCCTAAAACACACCTATATAAAACAAATTTAAAAGGAATTACATATAATGGGGGAAAATGACCCAAATAGACATCACATGCCACCAAATAGAATCCCCAATACCAGGAATGGGTCACGACTCTTTCGGTCATTGTCAAAGGAATCCATAAGCACCACTAAAAACCATCACAACCTATTAGCAATGCTATCGGCTACCCTCTACAACCTATTGCTGAAGTCAGCACATATACATGTCATTAAACATGGAGAAATTGAGCTTGGGTTCTACTAGAAGCTTCGTCCCTTCTGACTAGCATTCACAGTGCTGGAAGGTATTTATACATGCTACAAGAGGAGAAAAATAATCATCAATCTCACTCAGCAACAAACTCAGCTTTGTTTTCTCTCCCAGCAACTATCAATTACATATAGCTTCTTGGTTAGAAGTGGACTCTGTACTCACTTCCCGTTATCAGTCCTGGCATTTTGTCTGGCTAGAACTTGTGTAGGTCTTAAGCATGCTATCCAAGCTCTGTGAGTTTATATGTGCATCAGTCCTGTTGTGTCTGAAGAACACTGTTTAAGTCATCCATTACTTCTGGCTCTTACAATCTTTCCACTTCTCTGTGACCCCTGAGCTTTGATAGGAAGGGAGTGATAAAGACATCCCATGGAGGGCTGAGTGTTCCAAAGTCTCTCACTGTGCATATTGTCCAGTTATGAGTATCTGTGTTTACCATCATCTGCTGCAAGAAGAAGCTTCTCTGATGAGGGTTAAGCAATACACTGGACTATGGGTTTAGCACTATATCATTAGGAGTCATATTATGACTAAGCACCTTTGGAAGAATAATAGTAATAGGTTTACCAGATAGGCCCCTGGCCTATAGAGTCTTAGGTTCTTGACCTCATTAATGGTCAGGTATGGATTCTCACTGAACTGGCCTTAAATCCAATTTTTAAATGGTTGGTTATCCCCCTAATGTTTGTGCCACTAATGCACTGGTGGGTATGTCTTTTAAGCAGGTCACAAACTGCCTGTCTCTTTATCCCAGAGTTGGGGTTACAGGCAACCTTATACTTGGAATAATTGTACAGTCAACACTTTTACCACTGAGCCATCTTCGCAGGCCCAAATAGTCTTTAAATTTTTTAAAACACTAAAATATAAATAAAATTATCATGAATAACTAAAAGGAATACATGAGGCTATAAATTTTTAATGCTACTCTATTTATACACATTGAGTCAATTTAAAAAGAAAAACCTTCTAAAACTGTTTTATGAGTCATCAAGCCAAAGTTGTCCCAATTGTAAACTTCTGAGCGCATGGTCCATCATGGTGAGCATCACGCCTACAGTTGTTTGAAATGTCAACTACATGTGCAAGCGAGTGCTACATTAATGCATACCTACAGCGCCGCAGAATCTGTGATTTACTTCCACTCAGGAAACTAAAATCACATATCATTTGCCTTTGACAATACATATTCATATTTCCTTCCCTGTCTCATGTTTGTGTATGTGAGAGGGGGGGAGGAGAGGGGCGGGGAGGAGGAGGAGGAGAGAGAGAGAGAGAGAGAGAGAGAGAGAGAGAGAGAGAGAGAGAGAGAGAGAGAGAGAGAGAGAATAAAGCTTATCATTTTGTCTAATGTTGCTGGCCAGTGAGCTCTGGGGAACCACTTTTCTCTGCCCCCTAAAGGAATGCACAGCCATGCCTGGCTTTTTATGTGGGTGCTTGGGGTTCAAACTCAGGTCCTCGTGCTGGCAGAGTATGTGCTCTTATCCACTGAGCCATCTGCCCATTCCCTGGAATACATTTTCCTAATTAGTTTATTTGAGAGCCAGCTAGGATGTGCTAGATTGTATGTTACAGACTTAAAAAAAAAACTAAAAAGTGAATTAAACTATCAAGACATTTATCATCTTATTGGAAATTCCAGGACAATTATAATTCAATCTTCAGTTAACACTCAGTTCTGTTAGATGAATAAACTTGAGCCTTAAAATATATATACATAGGGCAACTATTGAGACATTTTAAGTTTGGATGAGTAGGCAATTGGCAAATTGTGTCATATGTAGGCGGAATTCAAGGATGGCCTCTATCTGTGGACTTGCCCAGTGACTGAAATAATTACTGTTGCACAGACAACTAGGAATGGTAGTCTTTCTCTGCTTAGGTCAGTTCTGAGCCTTGCAGGGAGTTACTGGTGGGGAAGGCAAAGGCAGCCGTGAGAGAAGTAACACATGGAACACTCTAGGGCTCAGAATGAGCAGGTGTGGGTCCTCTCCCCAGTTTACTCCCTGTCCTAAGGATGCTAGCCCGTGTCTCCAGACTCTCACTCTGTGCCTCAGCTGATCTGTCTTCAGTTTAAAGGTTAATCTGTTCATCTGTTCTACCTCTGAAACAGCTTACTCAGTAGCATACATACAGGCTGCCACCCAGAACCGCAGCACCACTGAGACGAAGATCTCCTGAGAATATTGGGAGCATGAGGGGAGGGGAGAGGGAACCAGGAAAAAAGAGAGGGGGAGAAGAGGAGGGGAGATATGGGGGAGCAGTAAGGTTGAGTCGGGGAAAGAATGGAGGAGACTAGGATGAGAGACACTATAATAAAGGGAGTCATTATAGGTTTGAGGAGAGAGCTAACACTAGTGGGATTTCCAGAGATCTACAAGGATGACACCAACTGGCAAACTAAGCAATAGTGGAGAGTCTACCCTAATTGCCCATCCCTGATAATGAGACTGACGACTACCTTATATTTCACGAATTTCCAAGTGTTTCTGACAAAACAGTAATCTGTGTACAGCAGACCAGCCTCAGACACAACAGGGAGTTGCAACAGCATCCACACCACACTAAGTTAACTTAGCCTGTGTCCCAAACAAGATAGGTTCTGGCCAGAAGTCTGCATAGAGCTCTCCCTTGGCTTTGGTACTCTATGATACATCTTCCATGAAGTGGGGGGGGGCACCCACTGCCACACAGAGGTAATATTTATTAGCAGAGCCAGCCAGGTTTCAGCTGTTAGGAATCTGAACTAGTAAATTCTGGGAAGAAGGAGGAAGTCGGGCAAGTGGTGAAGGAAATTGAAGCTGGGCTTTATTGGAACATAGTGGTAGTCTTCAGAACAGTATTCAGAACAACATAGTGGGAGCAGTAGTAACAATGATCATAATTACTTAAAAACAACTTTGAAGTCTTCTGGGTTTTCGGTTTTCAAGGGAATATTATCATTTGAACTATAAAATCTAGGCAATAAGACAGTGTGAATTATAGTGAGTAATTAGAGCAAAGAGAAGCCCCTCTGCTTGGGAGTTACGCAGCCTTCCCAATCAAGTACTGATCTACATCCACTGCGAGGAGAGGCCCCATGTGGTTTACACCAGAAACTGCTCATGCAAGTCTACTTTGTCTGTATGCAGTATTGTAAAATATGCTAAGTATTGTTATTTTAATGATTGGGCTGGAAATCTTTCCATTAAAAATGTCACTGTGCCTTCTGCTGAAATGTAAAATAGTACTTATTGCCATCAACAGAGACTAAGTACATTTTCATAAAGTCTAATGAAATAGAAATAATCAAAATTACCTTGTCTTTTTCTTCAGGACATTGTTGTTTATTTGTTGGAAAGCAAGAATCTACTTGGGTCACTGTAAACATAGGAAATGAGAAGGTCTCTGCTGCATACAGAAAATATTATCCTACCAGAAATGTACAAAGAAAGGTTCACTCTATGCTGACAGCTTACTTAACACTTTGTGTATGGATGCTCCTTTAATGAACTTTAAGAGATAAAAGCAATTTTTAAAATTAGGAAGGTGTTCTGAGCTCTATTTCTCTTTTCATTTGCATGCTATAATAACCCTAGAATAGTAAAACCAAAACAGTGTTAAGTGCTTTCAGTCATAACACAGAGCATGATGGCACACATCGGTGATCCAAAGATGTCCAAGCAGGAGGATTGCTGCAAGTTTGAGACCAGCCTGGCTACAAAGCAAAACCTTGTCTCAAAGAACTAAACTACAATAGCAAACATTTTCTGTCAAAATAACGACGATGCTTTGTTCACTGGGGAAGTATCATGAATCAGAAGTAGCATGTAAGATCCAAAAGTTGGGGAGTTGAGAACAAGTATTTGAGTTTCCATCTGCCCTCTACCACTTACTAGCTATATACCTCTGGATAAATTATTTAATCTTTATGAAATAATTTGTCCATGTTAAAATGGAGATGTTACAAATTTGATATGATAGTAAGTCAGCCTCTAAATGATTTCACATGACATTGATGATCTTGATCTTAATCAAACCACTGCTTATTCCCTAATTTGTATTGACAAATCTTTCTCTATAACTCCCAGTTGAAAATTGGTATTTTTTAATCCTTTATATTTTTTAGATTTATTTGTATGAGGATTTTGCCTTCATATGTGTCCCCGCACCACCTGCATGCCAGGTGCCTATGGGGACCAGAAGACAGTAGCAAATCCCCTAGAACTAGAATGTGGATGGCTGTGAGCCACCATGTGGGTGCCAGCAACTGGACCTAAGTCCTCTGCAAGAACAAGTGCTCTAACTACTGAGCCATACATCCGGCTCCTTACTGGTTTTTTTTTAAACCACTAATGCTACCTATGATTCTTCATTGCCATTCATCTCTGTCTGGTCCACTTAAACCAGCTTGTGTTCCTTGATAATCACAACGATCATCTACTTGCACATACTCTAAACTTCTAATGTCCCCTTTCTCATTTGTACTGTGTTACACTTTTGTGCTGGCCCAGTCAAACTTCAACCATGTTAAACTTAACTCTTCTGCAAGTCAAAGCCTTGTTCCCCACCACAGCGTCTGAGTGACCACACATTCCATTCCTGAGCACAGTTATTAATCGGTCCCTCAGCATAACACACAGTACCCAAAAGGACTTTACATCTCTTTCAGTCACTTTACTCTGAGAAGACCCTCCTGTATTTCTCTCCCTGAGTCTTCAAAGTAGTCATGGTGACCCCCTGAGGACCTCTTCTTTCCAGTCTGCTTACAGAAAGCATTCGCTAGAACATAAATGCATGAATTCAAACACCTCTCTCCTAAGGAACAATCAGCTGTGTGCCCAAAGTGTGTCCTAGCAAAGGATGACAAAAAAAAAACTTCAGACATCACTGTATCCAAATTATTATATTAACATAACCACCTACAGAAGAAGCCGTATTCTTATGTTTTGGAAATGCTACACTAAGTAGGACACACCAGCTTCAGTATGATCATTAGAAACACCCAAGAAACAAATGAACAAGCTGGTTTGGCCACCATTTTCAAACAAACAGCCTCAGGACAACTACCTAACCTCAGGTCTGTCCCCAAAATGCCACACAAGGCTAAGATTAAGTCAAGGATATGAGGACTCTTTGCCAAAACCTCAGAAAGACTTTAGGCTATTTCCTCAAGACCATATATCAATAGAAAAGCCTCTCCAAGACTCATAAGAGCCTGTGTACTCCTCAAAACAAGAAAGTGTCTAGGGATCCCTGCTCAGTGATAGAGATCAAACCCAGGCCTTCCTACATGCAAAACGAGGGCTATCCCATTACAGCCCCAGCCCTATAAGAATTTTAAAGGTATATGACCCAGAGATATGATCATATAAATAAAAATGCTATTAAGAATATTGAAGGCATTATCTCTCTTGGTTACAGCCCAGAGTGGAGTGGGGGCTATCTCAAAAACATTTATAAGTATATTTTTGACTAACAGGGTAAATTCAAATACTATTCACACGAAATTCACCAAATTAAGAATAGTATTTCTAGAATACCGGCATCAATTAAAACCAAAGTCAGCATTTAATAGTCAGAATTGGGCCTAGAAATATACTTAAGTTAAAACAAAGGCCATTTCTTACACAAAAGTAATGGTGATCAGTGAGCGAGGCTAAGAACCACAAGCAGCCATTCCCAAGAATGAAAACAAACCCTTAATTAACCATCACCAGCCAAGCATGGTAGTGCACACTTCTATCTCCAGCCCTGGAGAGGCTGAGGCAAGAGGACTGAGTTCAAGGCCAGCTTGGGCTGTGTAGTAAGACTCTGCCTCCAAAACAAGTAAGAAATATCAATGGCCAAATAAAACACATTCTCTTTTACCAGAGCAGAGGAACCACGTGACATACCTGTCTCAGCATCACAATTTTTATGCAACAGTGACTTCTTGGTAGGTCCTATTTGCGCCCATTTGGACAGGGTTGTCTTTTGCATTCATCCTACCCTTATCTATCTTCATCTTGGGTTTATATGGAATAAACAGCTTGCTTTTAAGTCCAATGTTTATACCTAAGTTACCATTAGAAGCCTTCCAGACACTGAGACTGACTGGGATGCTGAGAACCTGAATCTTGAACTTTCTTCTGATGCTGTAATGAAAGGAAGAGTTTAATACCTCTTATATAAGTGAAAATATAAATATGTTTTGGCCAACAGCAGTTACTGATTACAAATGGCTGCTTCCATTGCCACTCCTCTCTTAATGAGGGGCAGATTATCTCTCCCATCCTTCCGTATCTGATCTGCCTCTTACATAACATGTGAGACGTGATCCTCTGTATCATCTGTAACTCAAAATCTCGTATGTATGTATGTATGTATGTATGTATGTATGTATGTATGTGTATAGTACATATATATCTATAAGGGGAGAGAGAGAGAGAGAAAAAGAGAGAGAAATCTCTTTTGAGTCATACCACTACAATGTCAGGAAGCCCAAGCAGCAACCAGAAACATGCATGAGGAGATGAATCAGGTCCCTAACCAAAAGCACAACATGAATTCTCAGGCAACAACGGCACTGATTTATTTATTTGTTTGTTTGTTTGTCTATTCATTCATTCATCTGTCTCTTTTCTTCCTCTCTTTCCTTCTTTTTCCTTTCTAAGTATAACTTCCATTTTATTTTTCCAAGGTGTTTTTTTTTTCTTCTGTCCTTAGGAAGCTACCTCTTTACATGGGCTTTGATGGAGGTCGTGGTGCAGCACCAGCAGGTCTAAATCATGGCGGGTGTTCAGGCCTTCCGGGCTTCATGAAATTGATTCCCAACTACCATATTCTGAATGGCACGGCTCACACAGTAACGCAGCTTGACTCAGAGGTTAGGAAGCACATCAGCGGTGAAGACCCTTGCTTTGGGTATGTCCTTGACAGCAGCGTCCTCTACAGTGTTCCAAATTATGAACTTCTCAATGGCCTTGTCCTTGGGCACGCACAGGGCGCAGCAAGGCCCTGGCCCTTTTTGGCATGACTATTGTTTCTCTTTTTTTTTTTTTCATTGTTTGGGATGACACATAAATAAATACTAAGCTGAGCACTTTTTTAAGGAAGTACTTTGACCTTTCTCTTTTATTTTATTCTGTGTACCTCTTCTGCCAGCCCTTACCAATCCAGTGTTTAAAAGTCCTGTTTTGTTTATGCTACATGAAACTGAAACCACAAAAGTGAGTTAAAAGCTTACTCATGGCATAGTTTTTGGATGAGAGTTTCATTTTATTACTTTCTAAGCTGTAAACATGAAAATTCCTCCCATTTATGCACATACAAGGGATCTACTGAACAGGCTTGTGCCGAAAGGTAGGACTATTTTAGTTACTGTGGGGACTACAGCGAGTAGGAACTTGTATTTTAATTTTTGGTCCCCAGTTGGTAGAATTGCTTGAGAAGGATTGGGAGGTGGGACCTTAATGAAAGAAGTGAGTCAATGCGGGTAGGCTTTGCAGTTTTAGAAACCCCACACTGGTCCACTATGCTCTCTCTCCTCTCTCTCTCTCTCTCTCTCTCTCTCTCTCTCTCTCTCTCTCTCTCTCTCTCTCTCTCTCTCTCTCTCTCTCTCTTTCTCTCTCTCTCTCTCTCCCTCCTCCATTCTTCCCTTCCTCCCTCCTTCTGCCTGCAATTTGTAGATCGGACATGAGCGTCAGCGGCTGATCCAGTGCCATTCCTGCCTGCCTAAGGCCATGTTCCCCACAATGATGTTCAGGAACTAATCTTCTGAAACTGGTAAGCAAGTCTCCAATTAAATAGTTTCTTTTTAAATTCCCTTGGTCATGGTGTCTCATCACAGCCAACGGAGAGTATCTAAGACAATTATATTCTGCTAAGTCAAAATCTGATGGAAATTATCAGTGAACTTCCGGTGTACATGCTCAGAATAAGTATGTTCAGTGAACGTTGAGATGGATACTGTCACTGATGTTATCTCTTATTTATAGACTCCTTATTTCTAGTAAAGTCAAGATTTCTAAGTCTAGCTTTACAGTAGGATCATAGGATTGTAAAGAAAAAAGACAGGTCACATCCACATTACAAGATCAGAACTTCCTAGTTTCATTGTTCACTACAAAATGTCACCAAACATGGAAGTATAATCGAACTATATCAGTTCACAAGTATTCCAGTAGGAGTCTATTAGTACACAATGATGTGTTGCATATTCTGATTGTTGTAACTCATTGCCACTTTGACAATCAAGGATACCAGAGAACATACAACAGTATGGCAATGAAAAAGGGTCTCGGGTGAAATGTATGGCATTCAAGCAAGGGAAAATACACTCCTCTCTGATACAACCAAATCTAGGACTGTTTTTATTTATTTAGGACACTTTTGCATATCTTTTTTTGGGGGGTGTTTCGAGACAGGGTTTCTCTATGTATCTTTGGAGCCTATCCTGGCATTCGCTCTGTAGACCAGGCTGGCCTCGAACTCACAGAGATCCGCCTGCCTCTGCCTCTCAAGTGCTGGGTTTAAAGGCGTGCGCCACCAACGCCTGGCTCTTCATTATTTTTAACATGGGCTCTAGGAATCAATCTCAGGTCCCCGTGCTAACACACGAAGCACTTTACCAAGTAAGTCATCTCCCCAGTCCCATTTTTAATTTTTTAAATTTGTATTAGTTCTTCGATAATTTCATAAAATGTGTTTTGATTATATTCACCCTTCCTCCCTCAACTTTTTCCAGATCCATACGCTTCCCCACCCACCTCTAGATCCTTTTCTTCTCTCGTTTTTTAACCTGTGAAGACCAATTTGTACAGCCCGGGTATTCTGGGATGTGTGGTCTTCTCCTGGTCCTCATACCAGGGTACTCTCTTAGAGAAAACTCAACTTTTTCCTCCCAGCACCTAACAATTACTGATAGTTCTGCAAGTAGGAATGGAATTTCATGTCCAACTTCCCTCTCCATGTTGGAATTTGGTCTTCCTTGAACCTACAAAAGACCTGCAAATACTGTTCACAACCCCCTTGCGATCACAGTACATTTGCCCTGTTGTGCCCAGAAGACACACCATTTCCTTATAGTCAGCCACCACACCTGGCTCTTATACTGTTTCTGTCCCCTCTTCTTCGATGATCCCTATGCCTTGGAAAGAAGGGCCCAGTATAGATAGCCATTCAAGGCTCAGCATTCTGGTCTCTTATTTTCTGCGCCCTGGCCGGTTGTGGGTCTCTGTGCCCTCTGCTATAAACAAAGTATACCCTGATGAAGACTGAGAAATTCATTGATCTGCTGGTATTAATGGTAAATGAGTAGGAGTCAGTTTAATGCAATATCCATTTAACAGCATAATAGTAGTGGGTTCTTCCCTATGGCTCATGCCCTGTATAGCAACAGGGTCCTGGCCTGATGGTGGTGCTGGGAGTAAGTTTCATCTTGTGGATCAAGGATTAAGTTCAGTCAGAAAGTGGCTGGGTACTTGTGGTATTCATGACACTGTTACACTAGTGGGTATGTCAGCCTGTCACTGTTTTAGGTCACAGGTTTCACAGCTGAGTAAAACTGGTGATGGCTTTTTCTTTTAGTAGCTTGCTTAGCACCTTCTAGCATTATGAAAACAAATAGGGATGAAGCTTCCAGGTCTGTAAACAGTTTGATTTCTCCATGTCCTATGACTCAGGCATGGATGTCTTCAGTAATAGGGACTTACTGTTAAATTCTGGATCAAGTACTTTGGCAATAGCCTGTACAATTTTGGGGGTCTCTATCAGATTCAGAGCATCTGGAGGGCAACCAAGAGTTTTGGCAACAGCCTCTATGGATTTGGGGTATCCATGGAACCTCACTGGTCAGCAACTCCATCAAAAGAAGCAACCAGCTCTCAGCACTGAGTTTTTTATTTGTTAGTCTCTGATGTCTAGTAGCAGTGTTATTCCTTGGTTATAGGGTAACTTTACCTTAAAATGAATAAATATGTATGAATATATGTATATGGAATATATACTACTATTATTCTACAAAACAGATATAGTGTGGAAAACAGTATATATATATGCATATATATACATACATACATATATAAAATACCACTAAAGATATTTCAAAAACTCATATGAAAATGTAATACTGTAGAAGCTTCCATATGTGTGTGTGTGTTTTATATGTATGGAATATATATGTATGTATATATATATATGTACATATATATATGTGTGTGTGTATGTGTGTGTGTGTAAGCTTCTACAGTAATACATTTTCATATGACTTTTTGAAATCTCTTTGGTGTTATCTATCACTCTCTATATTCCCTTCTTTACCTTGCTCTTCTTCCCATCGAAATTTAACCCTTCCTCTTCCACTATCCCCTTTCCCCCATCTTTCTTTTATGGAAAATGGATTCTTTTCTCATACTATATATCCTCAGTATAGTTTTTCCACCCTCTACTCCTCCCAATCCCTCTCCATGACCCCTACCCTCCAGATCCACTCCCTTTCTGTCTCTCATTAGAAAAGAACAGGCTTCTAAGAGATAACAACCAAACATGACAAAATATAACAAAATAAAGCAAAAACTGTCACATCAAAGTTGGGCATAGCAATCCAACAGGAGGAAAAGAGTCCCATGAGCTTGCACAAGAGTCAGAGACCCATTAGTTCACACAGCCAGGAGTAGGACTAACTTTCAAAGGAGAAAATTACCAGTCCTATGTCAAAATTTACCTAGATTTCCCATAAAGGTTCTAGAAATAAGAAACTTGCATATTAAAATGTGTATGCCAGTTATGTTAGTACTTGTAAGGCAGAAGCAGGCAGATCACAAATTCAAGGCCAGCAGGGTAGACACTAAGGCCTTAAAAGGAAAGAAAAAGAATGAATTGAGAGTAGTTTAAATTAATTATATTCATTGCCGATTACTATTTTTATAATATTCTTAAAGTGAGGCACATCTCTTTACTTCATCATCGGAAATGAATAACAACTATGTGTTCAAAGTAAACTGCACACCCACAACTTCATGCACCTTCCTAAGCTTACAAGACCTCATGAGCAAAAGTCAAGTTTGTACTCCAAATCCAGCTTGCTCCTTGGCAAGAGAGTGCCACCACCACTTCCAACCTCATCGTCTCCATTTCCTTTAGAATTGTGAAGACTAATAGAATCAGGCCCTTTATTTCAGTGTATACCAGTTACCTTACGATGCTCAGACTCCCAAGTCACCCGCCCTCTCCAACTCTCTAATCTCTATATGCCTTTGTCTCCTCCCACAACTCAGCTGTTCCAGGCTTTCATGAGACCTTCTGCAATTCACACATGGCCAATCCAAAAATCCATCCCTTAGCTCCAACTTTTGCTTTTGTTATTTTCTTCAACATCTTGGTCTCAGAAGTAGCATCGCAAACAGTTGTTGGCTGGGGCTATACAACTTTCCTAAGGCCCTCAACCAAAGAACGGACAAAGAAAATGTGGTACATTTACACGATGTAGTATTACTCAGCTGTAAAAAAACGACATGAAATTTGCAGGCAAATGGACGGAACTAGGAAAAATCACCCTAAGAAAGGTAACCCAGACTCAGAAAGACAAACATAGTGTGTATTCACTCATAAATGGATACTAGATGTAAAGCAAGGAAATGAGGCTACAATCCAAAGTCCCAGGGAGGCTAGATAATACTGAGGGCCCAAAGAGGGGCACAGAGATTTCCTTGGGAAGGGGGAATAGAAGAGCTCTCCTGGGTAAACTGGGGTGAGGGCTGGGTGGGGGGATGGGAACAAGAAGGATCCAGTTGGGTGGGTTAGAGGTAGGACAGAGGAGGAGAGTCATGAAAAAATGGGAGGAAGGTATTTCTGGGTTAGGGAGAAACCCGGTGCCAAGGAAACTCCTAGGAATCCACGAGGATGACTCAAGCTAAGACTCATAGCAATAGTGGAGAGGATGCCTGAACTGGCCGTCTCCTGTAATCACATTAATGACTACCCTCATTGTCATTAGAGAGCCTTCATCCAGTAACTGATGGAAGCAGATGCAGAGATCCCCAGCCAAGCATTGTGTCAAGCTCCAGGAGTCCTGCTGAAGAGAGGGAGAAGGGATTATAGAAGCCAGGGGAGGGGGTCAAGGTCACCACAGGAGAACACGTAGAGACCACCCATGGGAGCTCATGGACTCTGGCTCAACAGCTAGGGGACCTGCATAAACTGCCCTAGGCCCTCTGCATGTATGTGACGGTTGTGTAGCTTGGTCTGTTTGTGGGGCTCCTAGTAGTGGCATCAATATTTATCCCTGTCACTTAGGTTGGCTTTTGGGAACCTATTTCCCATGCTGGGCTGCCTCACCGAGCCTTGATGCAAAGGGAGGAGATTGCTCTTGCCTAAACTGGATGTGTCATGCTTGGTTGACACTCATGGGAGGCCTGCCCCTTTCTGAGGGGAGATGGAGGAGTTGATGGGATGCAAACTAAATGAAAATTTTTAAGTAATTAAAAATGCCTCGGGAGGCAAAAAAAAAAGGCAGGCATGAGGCATGATGAGCAAGTCAGTAAGATAAGTAAGCAGCACTCCATGTCCTCTGCATCAGCGCCTGCCTCCAGGTTCCTGCTCTGCCTCAGTTCCTGTCCTGACCTCCTTCAGTGATGGACTACAATGTGGAAGTGTAAACCAAACAGACCCTTTCCTCCCCAAGAAGCATTGGTCATGGCGTTTCATTAGAGCAACAGTAACCCCAACTAAGGCAGAAGCCCAAGCACACTGAGTGGGGCCATGGGAAACGCAGCATGGATGTGCACAGCATGGATGTGCACAGACTCTGTGAGGAGACAGAAGCCTCACCAGAAAAACCGCCAACGCCAGCATCTGTACATTCCTTTCCAGGGGCCGATCCCTTGGCCCAAAAAAGGAGCTTTCTGTCTGTCTGGATAATATAGCACACTTCCAATATTCAGGCACCCAAACTGGGCTGGGGGCTACTCTGGCCTCCCGTTTTAAGTGCACGCTTGCCCTCCGCTGTCTATCCAGAGAAAACGGTTACTCCCCAGAGAGAAAACCTGCTTCTGCAGGGTAATGGAGATGTACTTCCCTGGTCACTGGGGCTCAGAGAGAGCCAGGCTTCTTACTGCTGCTGCCACTTAGCACTTACACTCTAGAGGCGGCCCTGGTGTCACTTGGGAGGCTGAGACAACAGTATAGTTACAAATCCAAGGCCAGGCTGGGCTACAGATTTTGACCCTGTCTGAAAAATGAAAGAAAAATTCAAACTCTAGATGCTATACTGTGCATCTTCTATAACCTATTCATTCAGTTTTCTTTCTGAGATTTTTACTTCCATGCTATAAGCTTTATACTTGTTTCTAACTACCAAAATGCCAGAAGTTAGCCTTAGCATGCTGCAGGGTCTTCCAGCTTCTGCTGAAATACAATAAATGTCCTTTGCCTTAAAGCAGCAGGAGACAAACACTATCCATGGCACAGAATGGGCTCTGCAAACATGACTTCCTACAGCAGACGCCTGTCCAGAGCCCAGACAGGAAAATGTGCTGCCAAATCCTCTGAATGTGTAGAGCCTCTAAAATGTCTGTAACTCCTTTTTGGTGTCATTAATAATCTACAATCCTATTAATAGCATTTAAACAGCATAATTATTAATTCAAAAGAGAAGTGTGGACACTTTTCCTCCTCTCTTCTCTCATATCCTTACAGATATAAAACAAAATTAAGAAAATTTGTCATTTTACAGAGCTTTAGAGTTCAGTAACTTTTAAAAATTAAAATAACTGCCAGTTATCCAACACAGCCAAATTTTGAGGTTTTGGTGCTTCTGATTCTCAACTTGAACCACTTTCCACCCTGGGAAGTCAGTTAGAACTGTCCCTTCTTCTTACAGCTTCCGAACATGTTACCTGTTTCTGTAACTGGATAAACCCTTCCTGCCACTATAATGAGGAAAAGACACACGGGCATGCCAGGGTTTAGTATGCCAGCACCATCTACAAGTAGGAAGGTTTCTGAGGTTTTATTTTTTAAACAAAATGAACAAACAAACAAGCAAGGTCTCACTGTGTAGCCCTCAATACCCTGGAAATCACAAAGGCTGTCCTTGAACTCCTCCAACTGCATCACCAGACTAGGATTACAAGTGCAGCTATTACACCCAGCAGGAGGCAAAGTTAAATCTTCATCCTTCTACTCAGAGCATATAATTTTTGTGCTGGAACATTACCAGGCTAAGGCAGAACCAGGGAAATCTAGGTACAGGCATGAACTGGGCACCAAAGAACAAACTCGACGTCATCATCTGTCTCAAGCCTGTAGCCCTTAAATGGTGACCTTTGCCTTCTCAGTTTCCGTCTGTTCCATTAGCTGTCAATTCTTACCCAAGGGACACTTCCAGGAAATACCAATCAGCTTATAATGACCTCCATAGAGAAAAAGGGGTTATCAAGCCAGTGTTATTTTGGTTCCACTAAAATCTCTTCTCTTTCCAGTACCAGAATGTTACAATAGTGGGATTGTTTTTAAAACAAATTATGGCAGAACTGAACAGTCAGCTGAGTATTAATTTTCACACTGTCATCCTGGGGTCACCTCATTTCAGTCAGTGATACTGCAGTCGCTCAAAACGTTTCTAAAATTTCTCTTTTGGAATTGCCTTCAAAGAAAACCAAAGTGGCCTGTGAATGCAAAGATGTCGTTACGTGTCAAAGGCTTGGAACACACACAGTTTGTGCACCCTTTATCTGACATTCTGAGGTCATGAAATGCTTATGTTTTGAGATATCTCTCAGATTTGGGGATGTTTACAAATATCTAATGAGACATCTTAGGGTGTGATCCAAGTCCAAACACAAACATTTATTTTTCATATACGCCAAATGTACAAGCCCAAATGTGCAATTTTATACAGCAATTTTAAGTTGATATCTTCACTGTGACCCACATCATGAAAACTGATACGGAATTTTCTGCAACTGGCCTCATGTCAGCACTTTAAAATCCTCAAATTTGGGGTATATTTTATTTCAGACTTTTAAATTTAAGATGTATTCTCTACAATTAGGTTATGTACACATACAGAGATGATTCTGAGAGCTTTTGGTGCTTCTAAAACACAAATATATCTGAATTGTGTTACTTCACCACACAAAGGTACTAAAGACTTTGACAGAAAATTCCCCCCACATGTCTAATGCCGGTATGAGCCATGCAAGCTGCTGTTACAGCAAATTCAATGACATGTAGACAACAACACTGTAGGCAACTCGCTTGTCTGGCCAAGCATTTGGAAATCTTGTTAAAAATAAGTCTTATAGTCATTACTAAAATTGTCCTAAGTAAGCAATGAATGATGACAAATAATCAGAATGATGACATGATGAGTTACTCAGTGTACACTTCTACAGTCAAAGACTAACAGTTGTCTCAAAATATAGAGAGGTCAAATGTGCTTCAATCTCCTGTTCCCTTATTATGCCTGGGAAAACATTTTAAGCAATTTTTTGTGGAAAATTACTAAACTGTCTTTACCTGAAGATTGGTATCGCTAGAATGGGCTATGAATATATCAACTGTGAATGTCTGTACACAAACATGCAGAACTATCTAAGGCCTTTGTATGGGAAACTCTTCACAATTATTTATAGAATTCCCTCTGTTTGTGTTTTCTCTATTGCCTCTATTTCAGATTTCATGTCTTGAATCATTGCCTTCGCTTTTTAAATCGCTTTTCCTTGGTTTTCTTTAAGGGGTTTATTGATATCTTCCAATTTTTGTGTTTGTCTTTCCCTCCATTTCTTTAAGAGAATTTTTCATTTCCTCTTTATGGGCCTCAATCATCCTCATAGAGTTATTTTTAGGTCATGTTCTTCTGCTTCATCTGTGTCGGGACGCTCAGGTCTTGCTGTTGTAGCAGCACTAGTTTCTAGTGGTGCCGTATTGCTCTTGACATTGTTGAGTGTGCTCTTGCCTTGTTGTTCAAGCATCTCTTCGTCTAATTGGTATAAGTGGAGCTTGTGCTGCAGGGGGTCTCTCTTTCTCCAGTCCTACAGCTGGGGACTGTGGCTCCCTTGTCTGCTCCTTCAGGGGCAAGCAGAGCAGAGCTCCTGTGAATGCTCCTCCTGGTGGGAGCCCAAGGCTCAGGTGGTCACTCCTTGAGGTACAGGTGGGGCTACAGCTCCAGTAGACACTCCTCCCAATGGGGGTGTATACGGTGCTGGGGGTCCAGTGGTTGATGCAATAGTGGAGTGTCTCCAACTGAGCGATGGCAGTGGATGCTGGCTGAGACACAGGTGCTCTTTCCCAGAGGAACTTGCTTTGCGATAGCTTTTGGAAGCTACTGCTGGAAACGGTCCAGGCCGCGTGACCACTCCTCGCTCCTGGGCCTGAGGCTAGAGTTCCCACGTGTGGGGCTCGTGGCTCCCGTGATGCTCCACAATTATCTGATAAATCATCGCATTCTTCTTTATCCAAATTCAGCCACTAACCCAGCAAAAGAAAAAGTGTTCTCGTTGATGCCCTTGAGCCATAAATTTCAAATCATGTTTTCATAAAGGAGAATTCAATGAGCAACGACAAGGTCCCATGCTCAGCTACTGTACAATAAACAGAAACCTTGTAACTAAATAATTTCCAGACCATCTTTGAAATAAAAAGAAACCAATTCACATCTACATGACTGACCTTCTTCCCTGGGCTCTCTCTAGTTGCTACTCTAATTTTAGATTTCAGTATCAAGCTAATTAGATGTTTGAAGGAAATAGCTTAATAAAACGTAAGCACTATCGGTGCCTATGAAGTAAAGAGTGAAGCGATAACCTATGAATAGTCTATGCAGATAGATCCAAAAGTACTAACTTTATGAACTAACAAAGAATCTACAGTTTAAAAACTCCCATGAAATTGAAATTAAATGTATGTGAGCACAAGCGATTGCACAGAATTCAAGGAATGTTTTTCTACGTGTTTTTTAATCATCTCCAGTTTATCTTGTATGCAGATTCCTGGGCTATGGGAAATAGAAATTGAGGCTGGAAAAGCCTTAGGAGATGACTGGAAATGGAAAACACACTGTTATTAGAAACCAGGCAAGTGCTATTACCAAGAATGTTTTATACAAGTTTCTCTAGACAAACCAGTGATTCTTTGTTTGCAAGTTCCCTCTCTACTGCTCACTGTTTTTAAACCCGGTCAGCACCTAGAAACAAGGTATACCCGCACTGTGTTTCTGAGTTGACCTTGTTTTGCAGTGTTCTTCCACAAATGTCATTACTATTTCTTCTAGCACACTTGATACTTCAACATGTTATTAAAAGCAATTTATATAAAATTATCTATTTCATTGGCAGCTTTAAAATAAAGCCTGTAAGCAAAAAATTTTAAAAAGGCCTTTATATACTACTCACTAACTTCATCTGCTTTTGGATTTCTCTAAGGTCAAGGTAAAGACAGATCTTAGTCACCAAAATGGCACATGGGGGAGTTTTATACAAAAGAGTTATGTTCCAGAGAAGATGAGACACTCAACTTTAGACAAGTGGCTTACCCAGAACAGACTTCAGTTTGACTGATAGTCAACTTCCTAACTTGTAAGTGTGAAAACTGAGACATGCCAAGGTTAAAGATTCCAAGAGCCTTTGTGTGTCACTGATCCTCAGGGAAAGGCCTCTTCTGGAAACAACTGGCAGGCCATTTGAAAACATAAAGCTTCACTTACTATACACTGATGATCTGCGTGTGTGTATGTGTATTGTATGTGGATTAAATATCAATTATTTACTAAAATTATTAAAGATGGAAGAGAGAAATTGGGTGACTATTGGCTCAGTGAGGAAGGACTTTCTAGATTTAAGATCAAAATTAAGATCAAATTGAAGAATTTAATACCCTTCCTGATTTGACAACATGAAAAACTAATACATATATGACAATAACCTCAGTTAATGACATCATTATGTATCAGTAGAAAGAGGGAAAAGACAATCATAGAATGTAGAAGAAGGCCATAGAAAACAAGGAACATTATTTGATCATGAACTGTTTACTATATATTCTCCTGCACTTCTGAACTGATGTCAAGGATCTCTGAGACCTTTACAGGCTGCGTGACTCATGGGAACAAATGAAGCAAATGACCTTCTCTATCCGGCTCCCTGGAACATTTACTCAACTCTGTGGGATGAGATGTTTTCCGTTTCTACAGCAAATAAAGCCAAACAAGATCGTAACTAAAGTGCTGTAAATCTGATGTTTGGTGCAGGGAGGACATACTCTTGTTTCAGAAGTTGGTTGGAGTCCTGAAGCAGGACAAGATTCAAGAAAGCATGACCAGACAGGAATTCAAGAAGCCTCTGTTTTATATTTTACTTCTCTTTTATTCCTAATTTATCTTAAAAATATTTTATCATATGTATACATATGTAATCTTACTAAAATGCACATATTTAATATACTTACTTATTTGCTCCATTTATTTACATATGCAGTGTCCTGAATTTTATGTAATCACTGCATATTGTACTAAATACTATTAAAGACCCTGCAAAAAGTAAATGATAAATTTATATAATACACATTTTACATGCATAGGTACATATTCTTTGATACATATTAGCTTGTTACAACTACAGCATTTAGTAGCATAATCAGTCTTCTCAAATGCATACTACTCAAGATAAATAACCCAAAATCATTTTTCCAAAAACAAACACAAACCGAAATACGAAACGATGCCTGCATGCTCCATTCTTAGAAAGATGTGAGAATGTAAAAGACAGCTGAGGAAACAAGAGAACACAAAGAATGCATCCCAGTGTGAAATATGACAATGAGCCGTGATCAATGAACTGACGGCAGGCGCCTGGGAACCAAGGGAAAAGATCTACTGAAGGAATGCCAGGGCTCATAACGGAGGAAAAGTTCAGCTGCATCGAGACAGACAATGTGTCTGTGGGCTGCAGAGAAGCAGGAAAGGCGACTTCAGATGGAAGGAGTGACAGTAACAGAGTTGGGCAGGAAACAGAGTATGAGAGACTCTAGAGGCAAAGAAAGAAGCACCCTGCCTAGCGCCCATGATTAAAATTGAAAAAAAAAAATAACACTACCAGCGAGTGTGTACAGAGAGTTTAGTTGCCAGGTTTTTGTTGTGTCGTGTTTCAGCTGTGTGAACCCCTTTAAATTCTTAGTTGGTCAGAGAAATAAGCATCAAATCAATAAGGTGGGTACAACATGGTCTATTTTAATAGGTAAGGAACACCCATCTTATGGTCAAGTTCAAAGTCTGAAGTTTACCCAACCAGACCATTCAAGAAACAAATCTAAGCTCTCCAACTGATCTATAACAGCACCACGATTCATTCCTGGGTATGAATTCTCAAGTTTGGGCTTTGAAGAGGATTCCTTCATTAAATGGAATCAATTAAGCTTAAGCTACTGACAGCTTTGTCCTCTAACAAAATTGTCAACGAACATGAAAGGACCGATGAGGGCACAAGGGACTCTAAAATGACCTAACTTCAATGATGCTGGAAAACAGGGCATCCACAAGCTTAGGAAGAAACCTGGAGTCACAACACAAAAATCAGTTTAAAATGGATTATAGACTCTGAGGACAAGAAAGACAAAGCTTCTGGAACTTTTTTTGTTCACTTTTTTTTTTTATATTTTATTTTCCAGTTTAAATTTAGATAAGAAACGAGGTTGCTTCACAAGTCAGTTCCAGGTCCCTCTCCCATTCCCTCCCCTCCTCCCGTGCCCTCCCCCCAACCCACCCCCCCCCCCGTTATCCCCTCATTCCCCCAGGGAGGGTGAGGCCCTCCATAGGGGTGTCCATAGTCTGTCATTTCATATAGGGCAGGGCCTAGACCCTTCCCCAAGAGTTCAGGGTGAGAGTGCACCTCACATTGTTCTATGGGAGTCCAAAGTCTGTGTGTATACTTGGGATGGGTACTGATCTGCTGCCCAAGGCTCAATAGATTCCCTAGGGCTCCTCACTGACACCCAGATTCAGGGGGTCTTGATCAGTCCCATGCTGGATTCCCAGGCTGATGCCTGGGATTCAAGAGTTAACCTTTGTCTGGTCAGCTGTTTCTGGGGGTTAAACCAGTCCAGTCTTAATCCCTTTGATCATCAGTCCTCCCTCTCTATTACTGGCTTTCGTGAGTTCAGCTCAGTACTTAACCAAGGGAGTCTGCCTCTTCTTCGATCAGCCACTAAATGAAGTTTCTGTTTCCCAGACTCTCTGGCCATAGGATTGTAGGCTGGCACTCCCCAGATCTATGTCTAAAATCCATATATGAGAGAGTACATGCCATGTTTCTCTTTTTGTGACTGGGTTACCTCACTCAGGATGGTTTCTTCTAGTGTCATCCATTTGCCTGCGAATCTCATGATTCCATTATTTTTTTCTGCTGAAAAACTCCATTGTGTAGATGTACCACATTTTCTCTATCCACTCTTCGGGGGGGGGGCATCTAGGTTGCTTCCAAGTTCTGGCTATTACAAATAAAGCTGCTATGAACATAGTGGAACAGACATCTTTGTTGTATGAATGGGCATCTTTTGGATATATGCCTAAGAGTGGAGTTGCTGGGTCTTGTGGTAGGTTTATTCCCATTTTTCTGAGGAATCTCCACACTGATTTCCAAAGTGGCTGAACCAGTTGGCACTCCCACCAGCAATGGAGGAGTGTCCCCCTTTCACCACATCCTCTCCAGCATAAATTGTCATTGGTGTTTTTGATTTTAGCCATTCTGACAGGAGTAAGATGGTATCTCAGAGTTGTTTTGATTTGCATTTCCCGGATGGCTAAGGATGTTGAGCACTTTCTCAAGTGCCTCTCAGCCATTTTAGACTCCTCTATTGAAAACTCTCTATTTAGTTCTGCAGCCCACTTTTTAATAGGGTCCTTTGGAGTTTTGGAGACTTGCTTCTTGAGTTCTTTGTAAATTTTGGAGATCAACCCTCTGTCAGATGTGGGATTAGTGAATATTTTTCCCATTCTGTGGGCTGCCTTTTTGTCTTGCTGACTGTGTCCTTTGCCTTACAGAAGCTTCTCAGTTTCAGTAGGTCCCATTTATTAATTGTTGATCTCACTGTCTGTGCTACTGGTGTTATGTTCAGGAAGCTGTCTCCTGTACCAATTCGTTCAAGGGTACCACCCACTTTCTCTTCTAAGAGGTTCAGTGTGGCTGGATTTATGTTGAAGTCTTTGATCCATTTGGACTTAAGTTTTGAGCATGGCGATAAACATGGATCGATCCGCATTCTTCTACATGCCAGTCTCCAAGTATGCCAGCACCATTTGTTGAAGATGCTTTCTTTATTCCATTGTATATTTTTAGCTTCTTTGTCAAAGATCAGATGTTCGTACGTATGTGGGTTAATACCCGGGTTTTCAATTCGATTCCATTGGTCTACCTGTCTATTTTTGTGCCAATACCAAGCTGTTTTCAGGACTATAGCTCTGTAATAGAGCTTGAGGTCAGGGATGGTGATGCCTCCGGACGTTGCCTTGTTGAACAGGGTTGTTTTGGCTATCCTGGGTTTTTTGTTTTTCCATACAAAATTGATTATTGTTCTTTCAAGGTCTGTAAAGAATTGTGCTGGGATTTTAATGGGGATTGCATTGAATCTGTAGATTGCTTTTGGCAGGATTGCCATTTTTACTACATTGATCCTACCTATCCAAGAGCATGGGAGATCTTTCCATTTTCTGAGGGCTTCTTTAATTTCTTTCTTTAAAGATTCAAAGTTCTTAGGATACAGGTCTTTCACTTGTTTGGTTAGCGTTACCCCAAGGTATTTTATGTTGTTTGTGGCAATTGTAAAGGGTGATGTTTCTCTGATTTCTCTTTCAGCCCTTTTATCATCTGTATATAGTAGGGCTACTGATTTTCTTGAGTTGATCTTGTAGTCTGCCACTTTGCTGAAGGTGTTAATCAGCTGTAAGAGTTCCCTGGTAGAGTTCTTTGGGTCATTGATGTAAGCTATCATATCGTCTGCAAACAGTGAAAGTTTGACCTCTTCCTTCCCAATTTGTATCCCCTTTGTTGTCGTATGGCAATAGCTAGAACTTCAAGTACCATGTTGAAAAGGTATGGAGAGAGTGGACAGCCTTGTTTTGTTCCTGATTCTAGAGGAATTGCGTTGAGTTTCTGTCCATTTAGTTTGATGTTGGCTGTTGGTTTACTGTATATAGCTTTTATTATGTTTAAGTATGTCCCTGTTATCCCAGATCTCTCCAAGACCTTTATCATGAAGGGGTGTTGGATTTTGTCAAAGGCTTTTTCAGCATCTAGTGAGATGATCATGTGATTTTTGTTTTTCATCTTGTTTATATGGTGGATTACGTTGATGGATTTTCGTATGTTGAACCATCCCTGCATCCCTGGGATGAAACCTACTTGATCGTGGTGAATGATTGTTTTGATGTGTTCTTGGATCCGATTTGCCAGTATTTTATTGAGTATTTTTGCATCAATGTTCATGAGGGATATTGGTCTGAAGTTCTCTTTCTTAGTTGTATCTTTGTGTGGCTTGGGGATCAAGGTTATTGAAGCCTCATAGAAAGAGTTTGGCAAAGACCCTTCTGCTTCTATTGTGTGGAACACTTTGAGAAGAATTGGTATAAGCTGTTCTTTGAATTTCTGGTAGAATTCTGCACTGAGGCCATCTGGACCTGGACTTTTTTTGGTTGGGAGACTTTTGATGACAGCTTCTATTTCCATAGGGGTTATAGGTCTATTTAAATTGCTTATCTGTTCTTGATTTAGTTTTGGCAAATGATAGCTGTCCAGGAAGTCATCCATTTCCTTTAAATTTTCGAATTTTGTGGAGTACAGGTTTTCAAAGTATGACCTAATGATTGTCTGGATTTCCTCAGAGTCTGTTGTTATGTCCCCCTTTTCATTTCTGATTTTGTTAATTTGCGTGTTCACTCTCTGCTGTTTGGTAAGTTTGGACAAAGGTTTGTCTATCTTGTTGATTTTCTCAAAGAACCAACTCTTCGTTACATTGATTCTTTGTATTGTTTTCCTGGTTTCTACTTTATTGATTTCAGCCCTCAATTTGATTATTTCCTGGCGTCTACTCCTCCTGGGGGAGTTTGCTTCTTTGTGTTCTAGAGCTTTCAGCTGTGATGTTAATTCTCTGGTATAACTGTTCTCCTGTTTCTTCATGTGAGCACTTAGTGCTATGAACTTCCCCCGTAGCACTGCTTTCAAAGTGTCCCATAGGTTTGGGTATATTGTGTCTTCATTCTCATTGAATTCGAGGAAGTCTTTAATTTCTTTTTTTATTTCCTCTTTGACCCAGGGATGGTGCAGTTGAGCATTATTCAATTTCCATGAGTTTGTAGGTTTTCTGCAATTTGTGTTGTTGTTGAATTCTAATTTTAAAGCATAGTGGTCTGATAAGATGCATGGAGTTATTACAATTTTTTGTAGCTGCTGAGGTTTGATATGTTGCCAAGTATGTGGTCGATTTTTGAGAAGGTTCCATGTGGTGGTGAGAAGAAGGTATATTCTTTTTTATGTGGATGAAATGTTCTATAGATATCTGTTAATCCCAGTTGGGTCATTACTTCTATTAGACCCTTTGCTTCTTTGTTGAGTTTCTATCTGGTATTCCTGTCTAGTGGTGAGAGTGGTGTGTTGAAATCTCCCACTATAACTGTGTGGGGCTTTAGATGAGATTTAAGTTCTAATAATGTTTCTTTAACGAATGTGGATGCCTTTGTATTTGGGGCATAGATGTTCAGGATAGACACTTCATCTTGGTGGGTTTCACCTGTGATGAGTATGTAATGACCTCCTTCATCTCTTTTGATTGATTTTATTTTAAAGTCTAGTTTGTTAGATATTAGGATTGCTACCCCTGCTTGTTTCTTGGGTCCATTTGATTGAAAAATTTTTTCCCAACCTTTAACTCTCAGGTAATGTCTGTCTTTGAGGGTGAGGTGTGTTTCTTGTATGCAGCAGAAGGAAGGGTTTTGTTTTCGAATCCATTCTGCTAGTCTGTGTCTTTTTATGGGTGAGTTAAGGCCATTAATATTGAGGGATATTAATGACCATTGATTGCTCATCCTTCTTCGATTTGTGATGGTTGTTGTTGTTGGAATTATGTGTGGAATTTCACCCCTTTGTTCTTTTGGCTGTTGGTAGAGAGGGATTCTCTAATGCTTATGTTTTTCTGGTTGTAGTTAGCTTCCTTGGGTTGGAGTTTTCCTTCCAAAATTTTCTGTAGGGCTGGGTTAGTGGACACATATTGCTTGAATCTAGTTTTGTCATGGAATATCTTGTTTTCTCCGTCTATAGTGATTGAGAGCTTTGCCGGGTATAGTAGTCTGCGCTGGCATCCATGGTCTCTTAGTGTAGGTAGAATATCTATCCAGGACCTTCTGGCTTTCAGAGTTTCCATGGAGAAATCAGGTGTAATTCTGATAGGTCTGCCTTTATATGTTACTTGACCTTTTTCCTTAGCTGCTCTTAATATTCTTTCTTTATTCTGTATGTTTGGGGTCTTGATTATTATGTGGCGAGGGGATTTTTTTTTTTGTGGTCCACTCTATTTGGTGTTCTGTAGGCTTCTTGTACCATCATTGGCATGTCTTTCTTAAGGTTGGGAAAGTTTTCTTCTATGATTTTGTTGAATATGCCTTCTGCCCCTTTGAGGTGGATTTCTTCTCCTTCTTCTATACCTATTATTCTTAGGTTTGGTCTTTTCATGGTGTCCCATATTTCCTGGATGTTTTGTGTTAAGGATTTGTTGGATTTAAGGTTTTCTTTGGTTGATAAATCCATTTCTCCTAGTGTATCTTCAATACTTGAGATTCTCTCTTCCATCTCTTCTATTCTGTTGGTAATGCTTGTATTGGTAGTGCCTGACTGTTTGTCCAGCTTTTCTATTTTCTGCCTTTCTTCAGATTGTGTTTTTTTTTAATGTCTCTATTTCAGTTTTCAACCCTTGCAGTTTTTGCATTGCTTCTTGCAATTTTCTGTTTATCTTTTCATCCGTTTGTTGCCTTTTATGAATTTTTTGGTTTGTTCTTTCTTCCATTTCTTGCATTTTTTGGTTTGCTTTTTGTTCCATTTCTCGCATTTTGTGCTTTGTTTCTTCTTCCATTTCCTGCCTTTTTTGGTTTGTTTCTTCTTCCATTTTTTTCATTTTTTGCTTTGTTTTTTCTACCATTTCTTGCATTTTTTGCTTTGTTTCTTCTTCCATTTCCTGCCTTTTTTGGTATGTTTCTTCTTTCAATTCTTGCATTTTTTGCTTTGTTTTTTCTTCCATTTCTTGCTTCATTTCTTCTTCCATTTCCTGCCTTTTTTGGTTTGTTTTTTCTTCCAATTCTTGCATTTTTTGGTTTGTTTTTTCTCCCATTTCTTTGAGGGATTTTCCTATATCCTCTTTTAAGGCCTCTATCATTTTCATGAAAGTGCTTTTAAGGTCGTTCTCTTCTGCTTCGTTCGCTTTAGAATGTTGGGGTCTTGCTGGTGTGGAGTCTCTAGAATCTGGTGGTGTCATATTTGTTTTTCTGTTCCTGACTGTGTTTTTGTATTGTCTCTTTCCCATCTCTTCTTCTAGTGGGTGCAGAAAGAGCCCCTTACTGGTCTGGGAACCAGAGTTCCCTTTTGGTGGGTGCTAGCAAGTTCAATAATCTGGTGGTTCTTCTATTCCTTGTCCAAATGCTGGTCCCGTGGGTGGAGAAGAAGAACAGGAATCTGGGGCGCTTAGCCTCCTACCTGGTCCCCTGGACCCTATGCTGGGTCCTGTTGTACCTGATCTGGAACAGCTACTCCCCTGGTCTCCCTGGCTCCTCTGGTTTCCTGGTCTCGTTGGTGGGAGAGAAGGTCTGGAGTCTGGGGTGCTTGGCTCCCGCCAGGATTGGGAGCTCTGTGCAGTTCCCAGGCGATCTGCAGGCACTGGAACACAGGCCGGGAAGCCAGCCTGTTTACCTGATGCTGCCGGAGGAACAGCTCAGCTTCTGGAACTTTAATGCTTCTACAAGCTTCCTGACAAGGGGATGAGCAATCATTTGGATACGATGCCAAAGGCATTGGCAGCGGAAATGAAAACATACGAAAGAGACTAGGTTAAAATAAAATGTTGCTATATAGCAAAAGAAATAATCAACAAAGAAACACCCTAGAGAAAGAGAGAAATATCTGCAAACTATTCATTTGATAAGGAAAGAGAATAATAACTCTCCAAAATGTATAAGGAAACCACTAGCAACAAAGACAAATAACCCAAATTTAAAATAAGCAAAAGACTTAAATAAACATTTTTCTAAAGAAGGAACGCAAGCATCCATTGGGTATATGAAAGAGTACTCAACATCATTACCCATCAAAAATGCAACTTAGAACCAAAGGCAAGATCACCAGACATCTATCAAAAAGGTTGTTATTGAGAAAGATACAACAGAACAGTTTTGGAGAGGATTCAAAGAAAATGGCACATCTGCACTACGTAGAAATGGAAATTACAACAGCCATCATTGCAAATAAGTAGGAAGGGTCCTCAAAAATAATTAAGTTAAAATTACCACAGGATCTAGCAATCCCACTTCTGGGAATATGTGCAAAAGAAATTAAACCAGCAAACAGAAATGTCTGCACATATACTTGGTGCAACATCACTGACAACAGTCAAGAAACACAAACTAAGTGTTCACCAAAAATGAATGGATGAAGATGATGTAGTACATATACTATTCAGTCTATAGAAAAAAACTTCTATTATTTGAATCACACTGATGAACCACAAGGACAACGTGCTAAATGAGACAAGCCAGCCTAGAAAGGCAAATACCAAATGACCTCACATACAGGAGGAATCTAAAATGTGGCAGATGGGTCTTGAGGAGAGGAATGAGGTATGCTGATTAAAGGTTATAAAATATTAATTACACTAGAAGAATGATTTCTGGAGATCTACTGTACAGTGTGGTGACTGTGCTTAATAATATGTTATATGCTTTAAAACCCTAAATATTCTAATTTTAAAAATATGATGTAGGACCACTGCAGATTCCATCTTGGCAGGGTCCAGTCTACCCAGAGTCTGCCTGGATCCTAGTCCCTTTCTCAAAGTAGGCGTGGGCCTGTTTCTCACCCCCTTTCCAGTGTCATGCTCAGAGCCACCTGAGGTCTGGGGACTGCACACTGGGGAACTCATCCGAGCAGTCCAGTCCGCCCAGAGACAGCCAAGGCCCAGTACTAGTCGCACCTCTATTCAAGGTAAGAGGAGAGCCATCAGAGCATTGGACCTGCTTGAACCAACCAGAAGGGAACGTTGGTCCTGTACCCACCAGAGAGGAAGAGACTGCTCCTGCATCCACTGGAAGAAGGGATGGGAAGGAGACAATATAAAAACACACTCAACAACAGAAAAATCAATATGGCACCACCAGAATCTGGGGAGTATACACCAGCAAGATCTCAAAATCCCAACACAGATGAAGCAGAAGAGAATGACATTAAAAACAACTTCATGAAAATGATGGAGACCATCAAAGAGGATATGAGAAAATCACTAAAAGAAATGAAAGAAAAAACAAACCAAAAAATAGAAGAAATCAACAAATTATTTAAAGAAAGCTAAGAAAAATCAATCAAACAGATGACGGAAACAGTTCAAGACCTGAAAACTGAAATAGAGACAATAATGAAAACACAAATGGAGGGAATGCTGGAAATAGAAAAGCTGGGCAAATGGTCAGATACTACAGATGCAAGCATAACCAACAGAATACAAGAGATGGAAGAGATAATCTAAGGCACTGAAGATACCCTAGAATAAATAGATTCATTGACCAAAGAAAATCTTAAGTCCAACAAATCCCTAACACAAAATATCCAGGAAATATGGGACACCATGAAAAGACCAAACCTAAGAATTTAATAGGTATACAAGAAGATGAACCCACCTCAGATGTGCAGAAAACATATTCAACAAAATCATAGAAGAAAACTTTCCCAACCTAAAGACAGACATGCCAATGAAAGTACAAGAAGCTTACAGAACAATAAATAGAGTAGACCACAAAAAAGTCCCCTTGCCACATAATAATCAAAACCCCAAACATATAGAATAAAGAAAGAATATTAACAGCAGCAAAAGAAAAAGGCCAAGTAACATACAAAGGCAACCCTATCAGAAATACACCTGATATCTCCATGAAACTCTGAAAACCAGAGGATCCTGGATAGATATTCTACCAACACTAAGAGACCACGGATGACAGGCCAGACCACTATGAGGGAAGAATCCATCCTTCTGCTGCATAAAAGAAACATACCTCAACTTTAAAGACAGACAGTACCTCAGAATGAAGGATTAGGAAAAGATTTTCCTATCAAATGGACCCAAGAAACAACTTGGGGTAACAATCCTAATATCTAACAAATTAGACTTTAAACTAAAATTAATCAAAAGAGATGAAGGAGGTCATTTCATACTCATCACAAGAGAATGCCATCAAGATGAAGTCTCAATTCTGGATATCTATGCCCCAATACAAAGGCATCCACATTCGTAAATGAAACATTACTAAAACTCAAATCGCACATAAAACCTCAGACGCTTATAGTGGGAGTTTTCAACACCCAACTCTCACTGCTAGACAGGACCAACAGACAGAAACTTAACAAAGAAACAAAATAACTAATAGAAGTTATGACCCAATTGGATTTAACAGACATCTATAGAACATTCCATCCAGACACAAAAAATATACCTTCTTCTCAGTGCCACATGGAACCTTCTCTAAAATCCACCACATACTTGGAAACATAGCAAACCTCAACAGGTACCAAAAAAAATGAATAACCCCTTGTATCTTATCAGACCACCATGCTTTAAAGTTAGAATTCAACAAGTTTGTAGAAAACCTGCAAACTCATGGAAATTGAATAATGCAATTGCACCATTCCTGGGTCAGGGAAGAAATAAAAAAAAGATATTAAAGACTTCCTACAATTCAATGAGAATGAACACAACATACCCAACTTATGGGACACTTTGAAAGCAGTGCTAAGAGGAAAAATTCATAGCACTAAGTGCCCACATGAATAAACTAGAGAATAGTCACACTAGAGAATTAACAGCACAACTGAAAGCTCTATAACAAAAAGAAGTACATGCCAAGATAATCAAATTGAGGGCTGAAATCAATAAAGTAAAAACTAGGAAAACAATACAAAGAATCAATGGAACGAAGAGTTGGTTCTTTGAGAAAATCAAGAAGATAGACAAACCTTTATCCAAACTTACCAAAAGGCAGAGTGTAAACAGGCAAATTAACAAAATCAGAAACAAAAAGGGGGACATAATGGACACTGAGGAAATCCAGAGAATCATCAGGTCACACTTTGAAAATTTGTACTCCTCAAAATTCAAAAATCTAAAGGAAATGGACAATTTTCTGGATAGATATCACATACCAAAATTAAATCAAGAACAGACAAGCAATTTAAATAGACCTATAACTCCTATGGAAATAGAAGCAGTCATCAAAAGTCTCCCAACCAAAAAAAGCCCAGGGCCAGGTGGCTTCAGTGCAAAATTCTACCAGAAATTTAAGGAACAGCTTATACCAATTCTCCTCAAAGTATTCCACACAATAGAAGCAGAAGAGTCATTGTCAACCTCTTTTTAAAAGGCTTAAATAACCTTGGTACCCAAGCTACACAAAGACACAACTAAGAAAGAGAATTTTAGACCAATATCCCTCATGAACATTGATGCAAAAATACTCAGTAAAATACTAGCAAATCGAATACAAGAACACATCAGAAAAATCATCCACTATGATCAAGTAGGCTTCAACATACAAAAATCCGTCAATGTAATCCACCATATAAACAAACTGAGAAAGAAAAGCCACATGATCATCTCACTAGATGCTGCAAAAGCCTTTGACAAAATACAGCACCCTTCATGATAAACATCTTGAAGAGATCAGGGATAACAGGAACACACCTAAACATAATAAAGGCAATATACAACAAGCCAACCACCAACATCAAACTAAATGGAGAGAAACTCAATGCGATTCCTCTAAAATCAATAACAAGACAAGATTGTCCACTCTCTCCATACCTCTTCAATGTTGTACTTGAAGTTCTAGCTAGAGCAATAAGACAACAAAAGGAGATCAAGGGGATACAAATTGGAAAAGAAGAAGTCAAATTTTCACCCTTGCAGATGATATAATAGTTTACATAAGTGACCCAAAAAACTCTACAGGGGAACCCCTACAGCTGATAAATACCTTCAGCAAAGTGGCAGGATACAAGATCAACTCAAGAAAATAAGTAACCCTACTATACACAGATGACAAAAGGGCTGTGAAAGAAATCAGAGAAACATCACTGTTTACAATTACCACAAACAACATAAAATACCTAGGGATAACGCTATCCAAAAAAGTGAAAGACCTGTATCACAAAAACTTTCAGTCTTTAAAGAAAGAAATTAAAGAAGACATCAGAAAATGGAAAGATCTCCCATGCTCTTGGATAGGTAGGATCAATGTAGTAAAAATGGCAATCTTACCAAAAGCAATCTACAGATTTGATGCAATCCCTATCAAAATCCCAGCACAATTCTTCATAGATCTTGAAAGAACAATTATTACTTTATATGGAAAAACAAAAGACCCAGGATAGCCAAAACAACCCTGTACAATAAAGGAACATCCGGAGGCATCATCATCCCTGATTTTAAGCTCTATTATAGAGCTATCATCCTGAAAACAGCTTGGTATTGGCACAAAAATAGACAGGCAGACCAATGGAATCAAACTGAAAACCCTGATATTAACCCATACACCTACAAACACTCGATTTTTTTACAAAGAAGCTAAAATTATACAATGGAAAAAAGAAAGCACCTTCAACAAATAGTGCTCCCATAACTGAATGCTGGCATGTAGGAGACTGCAGATAAATCCATATCTATCACCCTGCACAACACTTAAGTCCAAATGAATCAAAGACCTCAACATAAATCTAGCCACACTGAACCTCTTAGAAGAGAAGGTAGGTGGTACCCTTGAATAACGAATTGGTACAGGAGACCACTTCTATAATATAACACCAGTAGCACAGATACTGAGATTGACAATTAATAAATGGGACCTCCTGAAACTGAGAAGCTTTTGTAAGGCAAAGGACACAGTCAACAAGGCAAAATGGCATCTGACAAAATGGGAAAAGATATTATCCAACCCCATATCTGACAGAGGGCTGATCTCCAAATCTACAAAGAACTCAAGAAGCTAGTCCCAAAATATCAAATAATCCAATTTAAAAGTGGGCTACAGAACTAAATAGAGAATTCTCAATAGAGGAGTCTAAAATGGTTGAAAGGCACATAAGAAAGTGCTCAACAACCTTAGTCATCAGGGAAATGCAAATCAAAACAACTCTGAGATACCATCTTACTCCTGTCAGAATGGCTAAAATCAACACCAATGACAGTTTATGCTGGAGAGGATGTGGAGAAAGGGGAACACTCCTCCATTGCTGGAGTAACAACTTGTACAGCCACTTTGGAAATCAGTATGGTGGTTCCTCAGGAAAATGGGAATCAGTCTGCCACAAGATCCCACAATTCCACTCTTAGGCATATACCCCAAAGATGCACATTCACACAATAAGGACAACTGCTCAACTATGTTCATAGCAGCATTATTTGTGATAGCCAGAACCTCGAAGCAACCTAGATGCCCATCAACTGAGGAGTGGATAGAGAAAATATGGTATATTTACACAATGGAGTATTATTCAGTGGGGGAAAAAAGCAGTGGAATCTTGAAATTTGCAGGCAAGTGGATAGAATTAGCAGAAACCATGCGGAGTGAGGTAACCCAGTCACAAAAAGACAAACATGGTATGTACTCACTCATATATGGATTTTAGGCCTAGAGTAAAGGATTACCAGCCTACAATCCACACCACCAGAGAAGCTAGGAAACAAGAAGGACCCAAAGGGAGACATACATGGTCCTCCTGGAGAAAGGGAAGGGGACAAGGTCTCCTGAGGTAATTGGGGGGGGGGGAGGAGAGAGGGAATTAGAAGAAAGAGAAGGGGAGAAGAGGTAGGGAGAGGAGGACAGGAGAGAGCAGGAAGATTGAGTCAGGGGAAGAATAGAGGAGAACAGGAAAAGAGATACCATAATAGAGCGAGCCATTATAGATTTGAGGAGAGATCTGGCTCTAGGGAAATGTTCAGAAATATACATGGTTGACCCCAACTAGCAATCTAAGCAATAGTCTGAGAAGCTACTTTAAAAGCCCTTCTCCGATAATGAGATTGATGACTCCCTTATATGCTATCTTAGAGCCTTCATCCAGTAGCTGATGGAAGCAGAGGCAGACACCCACAGCTAAACACTGAGCTGAACTCTGGAATCCAGTTGCAGAGAGGGAGGAGTGATGAGCAAAGGGGTCAAGACCAGGCTAGAGAAACCCACGGAAACAGCTGACCTGAACAAGGGGGAGCTCATGGACCCCAGACTGATAGCTGGGAAACCAGCATAGGACTGTTTCAGATCCCCTGAATGTGGATGTTAGTTTGGAGGTCTGTTTAATCTATGGGACCTCTGGTAGTGGATCAGTATTTATCCCTAGTACACGAATGGACTTTGGGAGCCCACTCCACACAGAGGGATACTCTCTCAGCCTAGAAACATGGGGGAGGGCCTACGCCCTGCTCCAAATGATATGACAGACTTTGAAGATTCCCCAATGGAAGGCCTCACACTCCCTGGGAAACAGAAAGGGGGTGGGATAGGGGGGTCAGTGAGGGGCAGGGGAGGAGGGGAGGGAGAGACTGGGATGGACATGTTAAAGAAGTTTGTTTCTAATTTAAATGAAAAAGGAAAAGAAAAAATAAAAATACGATGTAAGAGAGAGATGTAACTTAGTTGCAGTTCCTAATATAGGCAAGGTACTGGGTTAAATCCTCAGTCTTGCAAAATATATAGTAACATTTAAATCTATAAATACACACAAGTGCTAAGTATGGCAGCTACTCTGCACCATTTTCATTGCTAGTTTTACCTTACTTGCCCTGGAAAGGTGGAGGCAAAACCACAGAAACAATAACCTGACAGCAGTTGGTGCGAAGGAGCAGCAAAGAGAGCTGATTTTAGCAGCTCCATTGCAAGAGCAGAAAATAAATCTCCAACCTGGGCTGGATCTTAGTGGAAGACACGCATTGACATTGGACTCTGTGTTGTGAGGGTGATAAGGATATCAAACAGAAAAAGACACTCGCCGGGCCATCAGCACTCTAAAAAGGCCACCACTAGCAGATCGTGGTGGCACATGCTAGCAATCTCAACATTTCAGAACGCTAGGAAAACAGATGGTGAGTCCAAAGCCAGTCTGGGTTACACAGCGGAGCTACATAAAAAAAGTCAGAGCAACGTAATAATGGTAAAACCATCCTCATCACATCACAGGTGACTTCAAATGCAGTACCTACCAACCAAAAGGAAAAAAGAATTACTGAATCAACTTCAAGCTTTCCTTTAAATAATTGAATTCTCAACAGATTACTAAGAATGAAACTATAATGTGATATTGGAAAGTGGTAACGAGCAATAATACAACATATTAAAAACATTTTTAATACACGGTATATGGTTTAGCTTTCTTGATAATTAAGAAAGCATTTTTCTTTGGTTTTAATTTATGCCATACTGTAGCAATGAAAACAACCGTAATGATTTACATAATATACAAGCATAAAATAAATGAGAAGAAGTATCTTCGTTACTAAAGATAGAAATCAGTTTTTCTGGGGCCCCTTGTACTTCTAAGTGGTATGCATACCAATGACAATTCCTTCACAATTTCCACCCACATCTGGATTGTGTGGATGTCTGTGAGTGTACTTGCAATAATGCAAAGGGAACTCTTAACTATTTTATCTGTACCTATATCCAGCTTTGTTAAAAATCGATTCAAATAGGAAAGAAATACAAGCATCAGTTTTCTCTAATTCAGAATGGTAGACGCCACGAAGAATAAAACATTCCTTAATGCATTCATGTGTCTGCATCGATGTGTATCACTGAATGAACTGACAGCCTGATCCATTGTTTTCCAGCATTTACTTCCCTCTTGTTACTTTCACAAGTTGCTTCCCCCAGACACACATTTTCAGATTTCAAATATGTAGCTAGCATCACTCCTTCACAAACAGAAACAAAAGGTAAGGTCCTCCCAAATAACCACTGTGCAAGGAAATTTGTCTCATTCTTCTCCTTGTTGCAAGAAGCAACAAAATTTCCCTCCTCTGGCCATAGTAGCTGTGGTATATATAGTCTTACTCCTTAGAAAGGTATTAATATGATCAGGTTTTGATTTGGGTATGCTCAGGAAGCGAGAAGAAACGATGATGGCCAGACAATATATTTAAGGCACTTGGACTTGCACAAGAAGCAGGTTTTAGTCACATCCAGGAAGAGGACATTAGTTCATCAACTTACATTTACCATCATAGCTCCTTTAAGTGAGGATGGAATTATTCTAATTGGAGCAATTTCAAGAAAGACTTGAATGGACAATAAACACAATTACTGACTGAGGGGCAAATCTTCCCTCCCCATCCATTCCCTAAGAGAACAGAAATGTCTAGTCAGTCCACAGCAGTGATGACTAAATCTGTCTATGGATTGTGAAAGATAAGGATATTAATTTGAAACTGCACTTTAAACTTCTTCAGATCAAACACAAAGGGAGATGCAGAATAATCTATAAATATGCACACAAACAATTATTCCACAAAGTAGACTTAATGCTGTAAGTTGATCATATTTCCAAAACCACTAACCCAAGTGTCAGTATTTATTTCATATCAGCTAAACATCAGATCAATAAAAATAAATAAATATATAAAGCAAAAGTTCTCTTCTCCTTTTATTGCTACTATACATTTTTTAAACATGTAATTTTATTTGAGACAAGGTCTTGCTATGTAACTCCTAGCCTTCTTACTTCAATCTCCCAAATCCTGGGATTGTAGGCATGTGCCACCAAGCTTAGCTTAAATTACACAATTTTTAAGAGGTACTTAAGGGATCAGGTAAAATTCCCTGCCCTACGAGGTAGAGGTAACACTGAATCTTGCTTAGAGAATAACAACAAAAAGTTGCCAAGAATTGGAAACAACCACAGATCAATGCTAAATCAACAAGGCATAGTAGGAAAGCCCTCCCTTGAAAAGATTCCCTCTTCTTAGATTGGAAAAATAGTTTAAGACAGTAGAGCAAAGAATACAAAATAGGCACAACTCGGAGAAATGTTCTATCACCAATTTTAGCAACACAAGCAAAAAATAATTAACAACAGTCCTATATTTACATAGAAACAGATGCTATTTATGAGCACACATTTCTGAGAAACCAGAACAGAATCCTGTTTATTGAGACAAAACAATTATATTTTTATTCCGTTAAATATATTTGCTCCTAAGTAAAATAGCATTTCAAAACGTGATGTGGTCCACACACATCTGACAAGAAGAGTGACCTTCCTCCAAAGGTCAGAGATGAAAAGGATGAAAGCAATTACCCTTATCTAATACAACAAATGAAAACAGTCACTTTACATTCCGCCCTACCCAGACTAGGGGCAAAGGCCATGTAAAACTGTATGAATTAAATGACAAAAAATAAGGCAAAAAAGAAATGGCCTACTTCATCCAATAAAACACAATACTTCAGAATTAATCTTACATTTCAAGAGCTACAGTTTAGGGCAGAGCACATTTACCACAGGAGGACCTCAGAATTAACCGGTAGCACTCTAAAGTGTATGTATTCGGCAGAATCCCCAAGCCTCTAGTGTGGGTGAGACCTTCAATGGAATGGGATCCCTTCTCATGACTAAGTTATAGCATACAGAAAAGGGGGGTATAATTTAATTAAGGTCCATATCATTTGGCTTTGTATTAATGCAGAGGAAGACAGTATCTTGAGTGCACCTAACTTAATCAGGGAAACTCTAAATCTGGCCAGAAGCAACAAAAATGTGTTAATCTAGAAAAAAGGAAGCACTGTATTGTGAGCTGCCTATGAAAGGAATCAGGTGGCAATCCTGAGAGGAACCTCCAGTTGGTTAGAGGACCTAGCCACTAGCTAGAAAGAAAGCAAGAACTGCAGTCACGAAGCCCCAAGAGATGCTGGATTTTGCCAACACCTTGGGTAAGACTGAAAGAGAATCCCTACAGATTACCTTTGTCCTCCCTGATCAGAAGAACCATTTAATCTGAAGGGGGGTTTAAGGCCCACAGAAATTGCAATGGCTAACTTTTTTATTTTATGCACTACATTTTCTGTAGTTCGCTAAACAGAAAATTCTCCCTATCCAAAACCCTCCTCTCTCCTTATTAGCCATCTGCAACAAAAGTGTATTAAATGGGGATGACGGGACATGTACTGCTTCATGCCAGAGTGGGGCCATAGTGAAGTCATGTAAAAAAACCAGGAAGATGTGTGACGTGAGGTTGCACAATGAATTTAACAACTGACGCGTTGTTCTTGAAGTGACAGGTGGAAACCTGGCCCCTGGGAGGTACACAGAAGAGGTCAGGTTTGAAAGACACCTTCAAGGTTGGATTATGACAGTGAAAGGAAGAATGAAAAGAATGCTAGTTTGGGCTTGAATATGCTTGCATATATAGAAGAAAGAAATGGGAGTAACAAAAGGCGTTACTTATATTTTCAGGAACACACAGAGAAGATGAAGAGTAATGAACAAAGCATCACAAGCCATAAAGACTGGTACACTATTGAGGACATGAGCGCAGACAGAATCGGCAGGGCAGCATTGCAGAGCTGAGTATTGAGAAAACAAAGTGGCTCTTGTACCTTCGTTTTGAAGACAGCAATAAATCTCCGTAACAGTGGCCACCAACAATTGTTTTAAAAGAGAAAACATGAATTTATAAAAGGATAAAAATATTTCTACTATACTTTTTTTTAAGTTTGCAAGACAGGGTTTCTCTGGTAGCCATGGCTGTCCTGGAACTCACTCTATAGACCAGGCTGCCCTCAAACTCAAGGATCCACCTGCCTCTGCCTCCAAAGTGCTGGGATTAAAGGAGTGAGCCACCACCTAACCCAGCTATACTTTTTTATTTAAGTTTTTTTTTAATTTTACGTGTATGGGTGTTTGTCTGCATGTATGTGTATGAGCCGTGTGTGTGTTCCTGTTGCCTGAGGAGGCCAAAAGAAGTTGTCAGATCCCCCTGGAAATGGAGTTACAGACAGCTGCAAGTCACATATGGAAGCTGGGAACCAAACCCAGGCTCTCTGAAGAACAGAAAGTGCTCTTGACCACTGAACCATCTCTCCAGTCCTCCACTATATTTATAATAATAACTCCAATCCTTGAATTCTACATTACTTGGAAAGATGTGAACATAGAATTGGGTTCTGATTATAACTGCCCTAAATGATTTTTTTTTTACTTAAAACTCTCTCACAAACTTGATGATTATGGTGACCACTGTTTGTAGAACCACAGTGATAGAAGGCTGTGGAATTCTCCAGCGGGTTACAGAAATGTGTTACATAATAGCTTCATATGCAAATAGCAGAGATGCATACTTGTGTTTTACATAGCATTTTATGAGTTGTCTATCAGTTGCAGTGACTGTGTGATTCACAGGACAATGAATATGCCTGGCAACCATAAACCAACACATCCAAACTTTACACACTGCTCTTTTTTTTTGACAGAATACATTTTTGGGTTGAATTAGAGAGGTACTGGATATAAATCCAGCACCTCACACACACTCAGCAAGTGATCTGTCACTGGATATTCCCAACCCCTATCATTTTAAATTGAGTTAAACAAGTCAGTTATTTATGGACTATGACTCTCCATGGACTGTATGTTCCACAGAATGGAAGGAATATATCTCTCCAGAAGACATAGCAAATGTTGAAAGTTACACTTGTCTGGAACTAAATCTTTGACACAAAAAGAAATATAAAATGCCCTCTGATTTCTCAAGCCCTTTGACTTCATGATTCCTCAACATTTCATGTCAGCTACTTACAATATCCATGGGATGCAAAAAAATTTTTTAATGTTCATGAGATGCAAGTTCGCATTAACCCACTTTCTTTTGTTTTCTACAATGTCCAATGTTTACTTCTCTGAATATTGGTATATTTCCCATAGTCTTTCAGAGACAGTATATGTGCTTTACAGTATCTCCAATAGAAGAATTCCCAGGAGATAAAGAACATGGAGACAAGCTAAGCCATCCACATTTCTTCTAAAGGGCAAGCATCAAGCTATCACTCTTCACTGATCATTACTGAGTCCAAAGTTGGTGGACAGATGCAGCAATAAAAAGAATACAAGACAGAGGACACCCAACAGATTTGAGAGAAGAGTAAATAATCAACACTTGTCCCTCATCTTTTCCTTTCACTCACAGGTAAATCCAGGCTTTAGGTTTTCATTTCTCGGGAGAAACAGACTAAAAAGAGGTGACTTGGTAGGACATGCATGAAGACCCAGGAAGAATGAAATTAAATCAATCAAACACATAGCAGCTATGTACTCAATTTACCCAGAGGTTTCCTAACAAAGAAGACGACACACGCACAATACTACTATTTTAGTAAAGTCTCAGAGTAACAGCGAGGAAGGCGAGGAAACCCTCATGTGTGGTGTGTGGTGGTGATTCGCACACAGGTATTCACGCTACACCATTTATACATCATTGAGCCATCACAGAGCATGACACATGTTAAGGGGTGCAGTGAGAAAGTGAATACTATTTTCCATCTTTATTCCTTTCCATATCTGTCTTTCTAGCTTCATCAGAATGCTGTAAAGGCGATTGGTGATTTCCCCATCAAAGGAAATAAAAGAATAAAGACATTCATACTAGAGGATTACCATACTTCAAGGAAGGGAGATAAGCTTTGAAACAAGCGTACCTCCTGCTTCCGTTCATTCCTTAATGAGGGTTTTAAGCAACATATAAAGTGGGGAAACGAGAAGATTATAAGGGAAAGTACATAAGGTAAGCCTATTGTATGCAAAAATGTCTGTTCAGTAATTATCCCCAAAGTGCCAGAAGTATAAAATGGAATGGGGTACTTATGCCTCATTTATATTCATATTTAATTTTGCCAGCAACTTAAAAGCTTCCTGTAACATTGTAGATCATTTGATGAGTAGATTTAAGTTCTCCTCAGCCAGGAGACCTGAACATGTAAAAATCAAACGAACCCATGCCATCCAGACGGAGTTCTTAGCTAAGGAAGGACAAGCAACTTGATTCTGAGCACTGTGACAGAGCACAGCTTTCTACCTAGGAATTTGGAAGCAGTATTTTCTGACACAATCATGCAGTGAAGCACAAGTGCTCGGCTTCTGCTAATTAAGCCAGCCCACCAATCACACCAATCAATCACACCAATCATTCCAATCACACCAATCAATCACACCAGTCACACTAATCAATCACACCAATCACACCACTGTGCTCTGGTAACAGAGGTCAATGCCCTCCCTGGAGAAATAACCACACCTTACCTAAAAGTAAGATACCAGTCAAAGTAATTTGCTCAGGCATCAAGACCAACCAACGCACTCCTTCCTAAAAGTTTTCTTTCCTACATCATTTGATAGTCTTTGTTGGTAGAAAACGAAAATTAGTGAATAGAGAACAGATACAAAGACATACTGACATACACCTATAATGCCTGCAAAGAGACTAAAGCAAAAAAAAAAAAATCACAGATTGGGAGACAGCATGGCGGGGAAGAATCAAGAAATAGAGAAGAGGGAGCTGGAGAGATGGCTAGGGGTTGAGAGTGCTTGCTGCTCTTCCAGAGGACCTGAGAGCTTGGGTGCCAGCACCTACACTGAGTCTTCACAACTGGCTGTAACTCTAGCTCCTGGGAAAACCACAACGCTCCTCTTGTCCACCCTGGGCGCACACTTACACACACACCAAAATAAAATAATTTTTTTAAAGAAGGGGTTTGAGAGGTGGTTCAAGGGTTATAAGTACTGGTTGCTCTTCCAGAGGACCCAGATTCGATTCCCAGCACCCACTTGGCAGCTTGCAACCATCTGTAATTCCAGTCACAGGGGATTCAACAGCCTCCTCCGACCTCTCCAGACATCAGACACATACATGGTGCACAGACATGCATGGTGACAAAATATCACAGATAGATAGATAGATGATAGATGCTAGGTAGATAGATAATTTAAATATAAATACAATTCTTAATAATTAAAAAATAAATAAAGATGAGATATGATGTGAAATCCAGAAACTGAATTCAGTGTTCTGGGCCAGTCCCCCACTTCCATGGTTCTGGATACGATTCACAGAGTAAAAACAAATGAGTCTCCTCTAACACTTAGGATTGATGATATTCAGATACTTGCCACCAGAGTCCTAAGCAAAAGCAAAGGGTGACTTGTTTACTCCTGCCTTATAATGTGCTACAAAACACATTAAGAATTATATACCTTCAACAGCCGCGTGAGCCTTGGGGTAGGGGTGCAATGAACCCTTATTCACAGTTAGAAAATATCAAACAGTGATTTTGTTGTTAAAGTACAATTTCTCTGCAAAATGTGTGACCATAAGACAGAGTATAGCAGAAATCAAAAGTCTATCAACACTTTACACTCATATACATAAAAATAGTTAATTTTATGAATGAAGGCATTAATACACGAAAGATTTAATTGTATTACACTGTTATCAAATCTACATACAGTTATCCAAAAATTAAAAAATAAAATATATATATGAAAATCTGAGACAATTTCATGTAGAAAAATGACAGCATACAGCCTTTCCATTGTCTAGCCTTCTTTCCCATCACACATGTAAGAGTTTTTTTTTTCATTTGGTTAAATTAAGTTTAAATATTCTCATTGAACATAAATTATCTTCTTAGCTGGACATAATGTGATTTGGTGAGAAAGGTCATACTGTTTTACATTTCAAGATTCATTTAGCACATATTCATCTCCTATAGTAGAGAATGTTGGTTGCAAGTTACTGAGGACATCAGAATTTCAGTGTTGTAAGTATCTGGTGTCACTCCCTGGGTTCAAGTCTCCTGAAACCTAAGAAAGAAGAGGCCATGTTGAAAGTGAGCAATGGAGAAAGATGATTCTGAATTCATTAACTTCCTGCAACCCAATATCACCAGGCCTCCAGAGACTCAAAGATGGGGATATGATGGGGGAAGTCCTGTGCATATGTCAATAAAGCACTGTTGGTCAATAGGGAAGTAAGATAGGTGGGACTAGGAGTCAAGGAGGACTCTGGGTAGGAGAAACACAGGAAGTCGAGATGTAACGCCATGGGGTAGGAAGCCCGGAAATTTCTCCGGTAAGAGAAATACTTAGATTAACAATTATGGGGTAAATATTTAAGTCAGAGCTAGCCAGTAAGAAACAAGCAAGGCCAACAGCTTCATAATTAATATAGCCTCCTGTGTGTTTATTTGAGACTGATGCGGCTCTGGAACCAGGCTAGTGGGAAGGCTTCTCTTTACAGGGATATAATGAAAACATGGCTCTGTTCTCTTTTTTAAAATGTACACACACACACACACACACACACACACACACACACGCCACTTTGAATGAAATTTCAGAAATTCATTGTTTATCTACACACAGACGTTTTCAAACTATGTTTGAAATTTTCCACTTAATAAAAAACTACTGAATTTTTTTGTCTGAAAAGAGTCAGTATATTTTCACCTGTTTTTTTTTTTTTTCTGAGCCAGACAACTGATAGGAAACAAATGACTGCAATACACAACCTACTAGTATTTTAGCAGGACATATGTCATCAAGTCTTTTTTTGTTTGTTTGTTTGTTTGTTTGTTGTTTTTCAAGACAGGGTTTCTCTGTATTGTTTTGGAGGCTGTCCTGGGGCTCACTCTGTAGACCAGGATGGCCTCGAATTCACAGAGATCCGCTGTCATCAAGTCTTAAATGAGCCTTGCAAGACTTTAACGTACATAAGAAGCTTCACAGCAACAAGATTTAGAAAACTTACAAAGAATATAAAAGTATTCCTTGCTCTTGTCTACATATAAAATGATGGGGATGGGTTAGGGTCTCTAAAAGGCCTTTGCGGAGATGGAGAACTGGGTGTTGACAGACATCCCCTCACTCCCTGTCCTGAGCCCACGACACAGATCTTTATGGTTCACAACAAAGGGTTTCTTGATTTCTGCCTTCCAGTGGTGCTGGGTGGTACTGTTAAAATGTGCGGCTTGTCCCTGTCGAAACCCATGGCAAAGACTGGCCCCAAGTATGGCAATATTAAAAAGCAGTTTTTGTCTTTAGACTAATGCCTCACGGGAAATGACTGAGTCATGATTACCCGAATGAACGGATTAATTCTGGTCTCAGAACATGGGCTGGGTGGGCCTCATGGTAATGCATTTGTTCTAGAAGATCTTGTTATAGGATCCCAGCCCTGCTGGAGACTCTGGATTCCCACCTGACCCTGTGGTCTGTTCCATAGGAACTCTCACCACTATGATGTTCACGTGCTCCAGAACCCGGTTGCAGACTCGTGCTCTTAGACCTCCAGATCTGTAGGCTGAATGGATCTCTTTTCTTTAGGACTTACCCAGCCTCGAGTATTTTGTTATAGCAACAGGGATATACTAAAACATCGGACAAGGGAAAACAGGACAGAAAACCAGAGAAAGGGAGACAAGTGAAAACGAGTGTTCCCTCAGTCAAAGCATCTGGATTGGCTGCACGTCTGAAGAAGGCTGCTGCATCTCTGCAGGCTGCTGGCTCTGTGGTAGACCTTGGACCATACGCTCCATTACTCCTGCATTTCTCACCTCTAAGGGGGCTGCACTAAGAGCCAGATTACTGCATTATACCATTCTTTTTCCCCATACTTTCATAAATGTGTGATTATAAAGAAATTGTCCCAGAATAACCCAATTTTGAATGTTATTTGTTCCCTGCTGGGCTCCGCCTGATTAAATCCTTTCTACATTTTGAATTGTAGACTACATGAATTCAAGAAATTTAAATTTTCAGAAGAGTTGCCACTTGTTGAAATATATTTTAATATGTGCTTTTGTATATTGGATATATATTTAAATTATGTTTTGACCAACTTTTGACTATCTGGGTCTGCTCCATCTGGAGGCAGCGTTAGAAGTAACAGGTGAATCCCGGTTAGAAGAGTGAAGGAGGGAATGTGGCCAAGATCAATATACACTAGAAGAAGCAAATCGAGGCCATGCTATGGCCTCTGCCCTCCCGGTAAGATATACAAGTCACACATCCATCCATGTGGTAGACATGCATGCCCCTCCAAGCACAAAAGTGCATTTCAGAAAGGAAGCAGGGCCTTCCTGAGGAATGGTATCCCAAGTGGGCGTGGTACTGGCCCTCAGTTAACATTAACTGAGCCGTTAAAATGTCACTCTTTCAGGCCTTCAATTGCCAGGGCAAGCGATGAAAACCGGTTCTGGCCTGAGTGGAGTTCCAGGAGATGATGCACCAATAAGCTTGCATTTTCCATATGATCTCAGCGAAAAGGCAGAGACGTAGCCGATTCACATTTGTAGCTCCTTTCACACTGGAGGTTAGCAGGCATTGTGACTAATGCCCAGTGCCTACTCAATAACACAGTACCAAGACTCATGAGAATGCCAGCACCACTATACCTCATTAACCATTAGCATTTTCCCAGAAAAAATCTAACATACATTTAAAATATAGCATACACCATCTTTTTGTTAAACTCACAAAAAATTTGAAGCTTAGAAATATTTTCATCTGTACTGTAGAAGATGACAGACCACCAAACAACTCTTTCATAGTTTATGATTTAATCTTCTTTACTTAAAGAAAAAATATACTTATAAGTAGGTTGAGTCCCTTAGAACTTTCATAGTCATAATGTTAAATGGTGAGAGTTAACGATTTCATCTGGGGGAGGGCCTAGGCCTTCTTGGTTGAATGTGGGCTGAGAGAGTATCCCTCCATAGGGAATGGGCTCCCAAAGTCCATTTGTGCACTACAGGTAAAAAATGATTCCGCTGTCAGAGGTCCTATAGACTGCCCAGGCCTCCTAACTGGCACCCATATTCGGTTTGGTCCAATGCTGGTTCCCCAGCTTTACAACTGGAGTCTCTGTGCTCCCACTAGGTCAGGTCAGCTGTTTCTGTGGGTTTCTCCAGCAGAGTCTTGACTCCTTTGCTCATCCCTCCTCCCTCTCTACAACTGGTTTTCAGGAGTATGGCTCAGTTCTTAGTTTCGGGTGCCTGAAGGATGTGACAGACTTTGATGATTCCCCATAGAAAGGAGCGGGGAGGGGCTTGGGGGGGTGGGTAGGGGGCATGGGAGGATGGGAGGGAGAGGGAATGGGGGACTGATATGTAAAATGATTGCTTCTAAATAAAAAAATGTTTTAAAAAGTTAATGATTTCTTTTTCTAGGTCAATGTTAAATTAAGTTTATGTCACAAGATTTTTTAAAAAAGGAGTATTTGACAACAATCCATTTTTCATAGTAATTTACATATTGTTTTCAAGATTTCAGAAAAGATAGTCAATAGACATATTATGAGATACTTTGACATTATAACTATACTCAAACTGTTTTACACAGGTTCACAAAGCTACTGAGCTATCATCAAAAGGAATGTGTGTCGTACCACTTTTGTTCAAAGATTCAGGCTACATTATACAATCATGTCTTTAAAATCTTGTAAAATTAATTATGCAATATACTTTGTATAGGCTGCTAAATGAAAAGCTGGGAACTTGTTGCTAAGGAACCAATATTCACTACTAAGAAATCATTGAGCGTTTATTTGACCTCCAGGGGTTTCCATGTTCCAAGTGTGCATGCTTTAGCAGGAAATCATGTAGCAAGCATCCTTTCTGGGGCCTTAGAGAATGAGTTGGGATGGGAAACCCCTCTTTGAAACAAACTGCTTTTTTTCTTTACAGTACACTCTCTCAATGAATGCTGCAAATAAAGGGAAAACTAGATTCTTTACATTCTTCCCAAATCCCAACCACCTCCTCGGGACTACTGCTATCTCTCTGTTTAAATAAACGTGTGTGTTTGTGTGTGTGTTTGTGTGTGCGTGCGTGTGTGTGTTTGTGTGTGTGTGTGCGTGTAGTCATTTTTCTTTAAAAACTGGTGAAATAAGAATATACACACTTAGACTATACGTGTTCATTTTTCAAAAAACAAAGCAAACAACTATAAGACAGGCTAGAAATTAAAACAGAACAATTGCCTGGAAGTGGGGAGGCCAAAGCTAGGTGGGTAGAAAAGACATAAGGAAACGTCTCTAAGTGTGTGTTCTATGTATCTAAGGTAGCTCTGAATGTGTAGGCATATATTTTTCACATTTCAAAAATTAAAGCAATAGGAAAAATTGCTAGCCTTATTCAAAACAAAGCTGAATATAAAGAAAATTGGTAATACCCAAACAAGAAGATGAGTATTTAAAAATAAATCCAAAGCATAGTGTATTATTGCCCCCTTCAAAATACATTAAGGTCCAAAGTAACCTCAAATATTGCTAAAATTTTATAACTAGCAAGGAGTGATTAGTTGTATCAATTTTTTGGAAATATGGATTTTCATAAGAAAATGCATATTAAAACATAATAAACCACAATGCACTTAATTATAGCTAATTCGTAATTTTAAAATCTACCCACAGAAAGGCCGAGAAGCTGCACAGCCACAACAATAAGCATTCTCGGATCCAGTATATGCATTCTCAAGCCATGTGTTCTAGGAGCTGATCTGAGTCCTTGGTGAAAGTGGCTCGTGTCCTGCCCGTAACCACTGAGCCCCTCTCCAGTCCCAGAACCCCTCATCTTTAGGAGTTTCCCCAGCAAAGCAAGCTGACAGCTTTTAGAGAGCATGCTCGAAGGACACGGTTTCCGGGGAGAGCGTAATGAAGACATTATGGGTCATTCATGCCTGTTTGTTATGTATGAGGGGAAAGCTTTAAAACAGTGAAGGGAGGTGGCTTCTCCAGGAAGCCTCAGTCAGCCAAGCGCTTTCCACAAGCATGAGGGCCTGGGTTCAGATCTCCAGAAGCCACACAAGAAGCCAGGCATACCATCGGGTAAGTGGAGACCGGAGAATAGTTAGTTGGGCCCGCCACCCTCACGCCTGGCCAACAGACGAGAGACTGTCTCAAACTACAAAGGGGAAGGGAAATGAGGAAGCCTTGACATTGTCCTCTGGCTCATACATCCTTACATGTTTACACACACACCCTGACATACATGTGCACACATGCATGAACACGCACACACAAATAAACAAACAAGAAATAAAAAATAACTCTTTAAAGTCCGACTGCGCTGGTCTCTTGGCAAGAGAAAGTACACAACTAGTTGCTTTAAAATGCACATGCTCGGCTTGGATCCCAGGAAATTCAAAGGGGAACAATGAACATGTCCGCTCTGTCCCACGTGAATTCACTACGGAAGGAAGTCTAGGGTTTTGGATTAGTAATAAAAGGAGACAACATTAGAAAAGTTAAACTTCCTCATTTGCTGGCACAGGGTATTGAAGACAAATCCAATACTCCGGTGTCCAAATCCAGGCTTTCAGTGTTGTGTGGCCACGGTTCGGCTCTGGTAAGACATGTTTAATGCTCTCAGATGAAACGTGACGATTGGAAATGCACTTCCGTTTCCTCTTCCAGTTTCGTCGGTGCCGCTTTTTTATTTGATCCAGTCGTATTCCGCCCACCACTTAGCCTTCCTGGACCTCTTTTTCGAAACCAACGTTTGCGGCTTCGCTTGCCTTGATGATGACTTCCAAATGTACAATGAAGGGCGTCCAGAGGGTGGAGGCAGCCAAGTTCCATAGCAGAGGCGGACGCCAGGGCTGCTTTATTTTGTTATCATACAGGGAATTTGTTTAGTCATTTTACTCTTTGCAAAAGCCACATAACGTGTATCTACTTCACAGCTGGGGAATGTCTATGAAGTGCTTCTTAACCCACACGACTACATTTCTTAGAGCTAAACCAGATATAGCAACTTTATCCTCTAAGTCCTCCTGAGGAGACCTGTAAACCTTTTTTTTTGTGTGTCTTCTCCAACAAATGGCTGTCAGTGTTTGCAATCCATTTTTAAGTTAAATCAGTATCACCTTGTGTAGAGTGAGAAGAAGAAAAAAACAATATTGCAGTGCACACTGAACTCGAGAGTAAGGTTCTACCATGTCATTCACCATCGTTGAATAAAACAGAACACTTGTGTGTGGTCTTCAGAATGCCTGGGGGCTGCGTAGACCTGCAGATCTGCAGGTCCCTCCAGTAGGTTTCTGTGGAATATCTATGTGTGGACACCAGCATGGGAGTCCTTCTGTAAAGGTTTTCCAAAGAACCATGCCACAGCAATTTGAGGAGCAGCATGTGGGAACTGTTGGGATTTCATTTATCTCAGTAGTATGATGACTTGGTAGATATTACTCTGCTACTAGTTCAAAGTCTGTTTACCTCCTGAAGCCCGGAATCTCCCAAGCCACTTCTGGATTGACTGTGGCCAGTTCTCAGCACCTAGTGTATAACCAAAGTATAAAACTCTGTGTGTGTGTGTATGAGAGAGAGAGAGAGACAGAGACAGAGAGGGAGGAGAGAGACAGAGACAGAGAGAGAAACTGTGTGTGTGAGTTTAAGGCCTCCCCCATGCTAGGCAAAGAGGCTAACACTGAACTATATCCCCAGCATCTGTTTCTTATTTTGAGACAGGTCTCACTAAGCCACCTAGGCTGGCCTTGAACTTATACATACTCCAGGTTGGCCTTGAAAGTTCAATCTTCATGTCTCCATCTCCTCAGTACTGAAATTAAAGGTCTGTACCACCATTTCAGCTTAATTTTTTGTTGTTGTTGAAACAGGGTCTCTGGTAGTCCAGGCTAGCTCCAAATTCACTATACAATTGAGGGGGACCATGAACTTCTGATCCTCCTGCCTCTACTTCCAGAACCCTGAGCTTATAAGAGCTTGGCATGTTCAGTGTATGTGGTCAGTACTGGTATCAGTGCTGGCAATGAAACCCAGGGCTCTGTGAGTGCTAAGTTAGCATCCAGCTAACGGAGCTCCGTCTCCACCCACCCCCAGCTTATCTTCTTGATAAGGCCTCAAATTCGGAGAAAACTTCCTCAGTTGACTCATGAATTTAGAGACTACTACAACGGCATGTTCTTACGGAGAAATGCGTGATAGGACGTTGGGACACTGGAAGTCCTGTGAGGGCAGAAGCAGCAGCAAAGGTCAGTCACATGCCCTCACTGATGCAGAGCAGAGGCCATTTGCCCCGCCCTCCTCCAGGAAATGTGTCCTCTTGCCAGATGATCTTCATAGGTGCTGGCTGAGCAGTTCGTTTCATGCCACCTGTCAGCTCAGAGAAGTGCCGCCCGCCATCGTGGGCCTTCGCTGGACAAGGAACATTTCACTCTACTTTTTATCAACATGTGTCAAAGACAAACACACAATTAGCATTTCAAACCTATGAGCTTAAAGAGGTGTTACTCCTTGTAAGGAAGGCAAAACAGATGTTTAAAAGTTTTTTAATTATTATTTTCTTTTTATTTAGGTTAGAAACAATCTTGTTTCACATGTCAATCCTAGCTCCCTCTCCCTCCCCTCCTCCTCTGCCCTCCCCACCAGGTCCCCCAGTCCCCCACCCAATCTCCACTCCAATCACCAAGGAGGGTGAGGTCCTCCATGGTGGATATCCAGTGACTGTCATTTCATCCAGGGCAGGACCTAGGCCCTTCCCCAAGAGTCCCAGCTGAGAGAGCCTCCCATGTTGTGGCATGGACTCTCAAAGTCTATTTGTACACCAGGGATAAGTACTACCCATGGCCCCATAGATTACCTAGGCCTCCTCACTGACACACACATTCAGGGGGTCTGGATCAGTCCCATGCTTTCCACACAGCCATCAATCTGGAGTCCAAGAGCTCCCCCTTGTTCAGGTCAGCTGTTTCTGTGGGTTAAACCAGCCCAATCTTAACTCCTTTGCCCATCAGTTATCTCTTTCTGAGACTGGATTCCAGGAGTTCAGTTCAGTGTTTGTCTGTGGGTGTCTGCCTCTGCTTCCATCTGTTACTGGATGAAGGTTCCGTTTCCTAGACTCTCTGGCAGTGAGACTGTATGTTGGCGATGTTTAAATTTTTTAAAGTGAAACAATGTCATGAAAAACACTAAATAAATAATGAAATGCTAAGTATTTTGATACATCTAACAACCTATTCTTACAACTGAGTAAATTCCAAGTATTTAAGTTCTGTTTTCAGTAACGAATCCTCATGTATAGCTTCTGGACATGGTGGTGCACACCTTTAATTCCCGTACTCATGAGAAAAGACAGGTAAGTTCTGAGTTGGAAGCAAGCCTGGTCTATGTAGAGAGACCCTGTCTCAAACCAATCAATTCACTCATTCATTCATTCATTTTAAAATTAGGCTAGCTGGGCGGTGGTGGCGCACGCCTTTAATCCCAGCACTCGGGAGGCAGAGGCAGGCGGATCTCTGTGAGTTCGAGGCCAGGCTGGACCGACAGCCTCCAAAACAATACAGAGAAACCCTGTCTCGTAAAAACCAAAATAAATAAATAAATAAATAAATAAATAAATAAATAGAATTAGGCTAATGGATTTTTATTGGAAAAATGAGTAAGCTGTAAGAACTGATGATCAAGTGATCAAGAGAGGGAAAGTCTAAGAAAGAATTCCAAACAAACAAAAACACTTGAAATGAAAGAATGCTTCCGACATTCATGTATAGCCTCATAGGTGTAATGGACTCATATACATATAAGCAAGGCTCCATGGAGAAGTGTCAAGGGAGACTTTGCAGATTAAATGCAAAAATCAAAGAATGAAAAAAGAATAGCACATCCAAGAATCACTGGACAATTTTTAGAAGTATTGCACACATAGTTAGAATATGAAGGAGGAAGAATATGAAAGAGTAATGGACAATAGATACTAAAAATTAATGGCAGGCACCAAAGCAGAGACCCAGGAAGTTCAGGGAACACCAAAATAGATAAATATCTGTAAATATCAAAAGAGCTGTATATAGGCACATCAGATTCAAATATACAAAGCCATGGGAGGAAAGCAGGAATTGAAGAAGCTAATGAACAAATAAATAAGCTAAGAGATTGACATGGTACAGCAAAGCCAGAGTGGGTTTACAATGAACTTAAGGACCTCTACCAAGCACAGCTCCCTTCCAAATACTGCAAGAAACCCAGCAATGTGTCCATACTATAAGTTGTAGTGCCTGTGAGTATTAGACATTCAAAGAAGAATCTAGGTGAGAGAAATACTTATGTGGCTTATATCACTTCCGTGTATGCCTAGTATGCAAGAATGGCATCCATCTGGGAACACTGCTCCAGCCCATGTAGTAACTCAACATTCAACATAGGTAGCGCAGACATGGCCCTACTGCAGCCAGGGTCTGTGTTGACGTCTGTGACTCCTGTTGCCATGGACAGTCACGCTGATTTCCAGGGTCTGGGCCGCCACCTGGGGTCATGTTGGTATCTGAGGGTCATGCTGCCACTGGGGTCATGCTGATCTGGGTGACCTTTGCTGCCATGGCCATGGTGACATCCAGACCTGGGATACTGCCAAGGACAATGTCTAGGTCCTTGGTCCTACTGCATCCAGGGTCTGTGTTGAAGGCCGTGGACCATGTTGGCACTAGGGCCCACCCAGAGGCCCAGGGTCTGCACTACAACTTGTAGCCCTGTTGGAGTCCGGGGGCCATGCTGCAGCCAGCACCATACAGATCTGAGTGGCCTACTCTGCTATCCAATGCCATGGTGACATTTTGGCCAGAACTGCAGCTGAGGGCCATGTCTGACTTCCTGGCCCTACTGCAGCCAGGGTCTTTGGTGCTATCTGAGGCTCCTGTTACCATCCAAGGACATGCAGACATCAGAGATCTGTGCCCTCTTAGTGTCCGAGGACTACACCATTGCTGGGACCATGCTGATCTTAGTGGCCTGCACTGCCATCTGGGGCAATGGTGACATCCAGACCCAACTGCTGCCCAGGACCATGTCTAGGTCCAGGACCACGTCTAGGTCCATGATCCTACTGCAGCTGGCGTCTCTGTTGAAGTCCAAGGCCTATGTTGCCAAGAAAGGTCACATGGAAGTCCAGGGTTGGAGCTGCAACCTGTGACCTTGTTGGTGTCTGAGGGCTGTGCAAGCAACCACCAGAGCCACCCTGATCTGAGAGACCGGTGCTTCCATCCGAGCCAGGACGTCAGCCAAGCCTAAGCTCCGCTGAGGGCCATGTCTGAGTCCATGGTCCAGCTGCAGCTGGGATCTGTGTTGATGACTGTGGTCCATGTTACCAGAGGGAGTCACAGGAACCATGCATGATTAAATTAGAGGCCCATACTGAGCCAGCCACGCCCTTCACTAGCCCTGGGAAAACTGGCCCTGCCTCTCATGGGACACTGCAACAAGAGACCTGACCCCAGCCTTAAGAGAAGAGCTGACCCCTGTACTCTGGAGAGATAGCCCCACCCCTCACCAAAGGCATGGGAGAACTGACCCTGATCACATGTGCATTGGGGAGCTGGCTCTGCTCCCTCACCTGAGGCAGCTAGCCCAGTGACCCTTACTGACCAGCTCAGCTACTACCCATGCCACAGCCAGGCCTTGGGCTGGCCCACACTAACAGTTACCGAATCGAGGACCTGCTGGAGAAGGTGAAGGAACTGGTTCTGTGGAATGATATCTGCAGGACCTCCATGACTCGGGTCTGCCATGGGATATCCCAGAGGAGTTTTGGTGAGGATCAATTGATGATGGTGTACCAGAAACCAGAGGCCTTGAACCAGAGCAATGACTCACTGCAATGAACATTTGCTAGCAAAGCTGATAGGACAAAAGGGTATATATACTGTGTGTGTGTGACACACCATGGCTCCCAATGCCACCAGGATGAAGTAAGAAGTGTTGGAGGTGCAGGAGAGATGGAGAAGCAAAGAGGTTCGGGGGATGGGGTGTTTTGTTTTTATTCCTGTTTGCTTGCTTGCTTGCTATGTTTTGCTTTGCTTTGATTTTTTCTAAATTTTCTTTTGGGGGCGCTGCAGGGATGAGAGAAGGATATGAGGGGCCTTGGAGGTGAGCAAAACTGGAGTACATGATGCGAAATTCTCAAAGGGTCAAAAAAGAAATTATGTTTAAAAAAAAAGAAGTGCAGAATGACAGACCTATCACCAGAGTGGTGCGCCCTACCATGGGTGATGATGAAGAGTACGGTGATGGAAATGAAAATCTAAAAATAAGAATTTCAGGAAAATCTCAGTACTCAGATGTGAAAAAATGATAAGATTCCAATATTTGAATGTCTAGTCAAAATTCGGAGTGTGCTTCTGTCAGAAAGAAACCTCATATAAATACACTATACTTTTCCGGCTTGACGAGAATGCCATATTGTATAAGGCTTGGATATATCAATTTAGTTGAAAATTAGAAAGAAATTTCAATACAATTGGGAAAAATATGATACCATATTTAGACATATACATAAGTATAAAGGAACTTTATTTTTCCACTTTAAAATTTTTTTGAAAGCTAAAGAAAATCCAAAGGAAAAGTATAATCTTGAATCAAATGTGACAAGGAGCAGTCATGTAACCACCCATTTGAAATTATTTTGACATTGAGAAACAAATGTTACAGATTTCTTTTCAGACTATATGAAAAGCAGTAATCTGTGAAGAAGGAATTAAGAATTATGAATAGACTCTTGAGTGTTGAACAATCAACTCATAAAGGAATGTACGTCTGGTAACAACATTAGACAAGGGTGTGATTCTTACTGATGTGTTATGAACTTACTTCAATAGATATAATGTGAAACTCATGCATGCTACTCACTGAGGACACCAATAGCAAACCACGAATGAGGTTATCAATTCCAAGTGTTCAAGATTAGTCACAAAAATCAGAGCTTCTTATGCTAGAGGTTTCCTCAAACTTAACCCCAAAACATCCACAAAATCCACAAGACTCAACCAACAAGGTGGAAAGCTGAAAGGAATCTGTCTAAGCAATCAATAATTGAAAACTAACTTTACACCGTCTCTCCGCCGGGAACACTTATGTCTCCACACGCTCTGCATAGAAGATGGACTTTAAAGTTACTGCTATAATGTGTTGAGAAATCATTAGGAAATGTCTTAGTTTGCTTCTTATCTATCGCAGTGATTAAAACCAACTTCGGGAGAAAGAAATGGTTTCTGCATGGTGACCACAGTTCATTATTGAGAGAGGTAAGGGCAGAAACTTGAAGCAAAAACATTGAAGCAGGAACTGAAGTAAAGGCAACTTTCTTCTACAACTCAGGTCTACCTGTACAGGGTTGGCACCGCCCACAGTAGGCTGGCTCCTCCCATGTCAATCATTCAGAAAATGCCCCATAGACTTCCCTGCAGACCAATTTAAAGGGGGCATTTATCCAATTTATGCTTCCTTTTTTATGACCCAAGTTTCTTTCAAGATGATGAAAAAAGCTAACCAACACAGAAACTATGGAATTCAGAGAAATAGAATAATTGGAGAATTACCATGTGTCGGGTAATTAATTTTTAATGTCATATTTATGGTTTTGTAGGGTCTCTTGAATATGCCATCTTTTAAAAATACATTCCTTCATTCTCATTTGAAAAAATTATTATCTACACAACTTTGTATTAATAATTTGGCATTTCCCTTTAAAAGTGATCATTAAAGAAAACACACAGCTTTCATACTTTATAAAATTTGGGTGCATGCAGGAACCTGGCTCTGTACTTTAGTAAATATGGTTAATTGCACAAGTTTAGATCCTTCTCTGCCCAATCTCCTCATCCATCTACTCTACATCTGTAGGTAAGTTCTCACTGGACTCTTTGAGCTCACATCCATTCAGCCCAAGAATCAAGACCTCAGCCTGTCAGTCCACTAATACAAACCTCTATACAAACAAGCTGAGACTCTGTAAAGGTAACAGATACTAACTGATGGCAACAGCTGTTGTCTCCAGACTCTGTCTACTGGATAGAAGCCATCACTTTCTGCAGATAGCTTCTACCACCCATCGGACCTTGTACTACACCCAGTTAAGGAGATGCCCCTCACTATTTCAGTTTTCTCTAAGCCTTGATTCCTTATTAAGAGAAGCAACAACTTTCCCACTATACCAGGTGGTCATGTAAGAGGAGCGTGCCAGTCACAATCCCAAAGCCTTGAATTTTGCTTTCATTAACGAAGCAAGGGAACATGACTTCAAGACAGAGGAATCTTTTCTGGCTTTTGCCTAAGAATGCTGATTCTTTTCCCTTAAATTACCTCCCTGGGGGCGGCCCGAGCCCTCTTCTAGCTCTGCGGTATATAAATGTAATGGCAAAAAGATGGAGAAACAACGGGTACCATCAATGCTGTGTAGTAATACATTAGTATTTCCAAATTCGATCCTTGATTATATGAAAGCCAAAGTAAAATGACAGAGCTCTAGAAAATGCTCATTTCTCAAGAGAAAGAAAAGGAGGAGAGAGGTAGGGAGAGAAAGAAGGGAAGAAGAGGGAAAGAGGTGTTGGGGGTCATCATCCCCCAAAAGTTCTTAATCTGAGAGGCAGAACACATGTTATTAAACATCATAAACTCAGTTTGTGTCTTGGTTTCAACACATACCCTATCAGTGGCCGTATGGTATTTCCTTAACCTCTGTCCCTCGGTTTGTTACTGTGAATTCTGACTACAAATATACAACTCAAGTACCAGAGTAAGTGGGAAGTGCTCTTATCTTTTGAAAACTTAGCACTTCACATGGGATGACGTGATACATGCCTGTAATATCAACACTTCGGGGTCAGAGGCAGCCTAGAATACATACTAAGAGCATGTCTCGTGAATCAACAAAACAGAACTTTGCATGCCTCCCTTGTTCTATGGTTAGTGCTCTTTTAAGATAAATCTGACAAGGCCACCAACTTCAATTCAGTAATACAGGTATCAACACCATTGTCCAACTCTAGTCACCTCTTGGGTCTCATGTCCCCATGTGAGGGAAGCTGGTAGATACCTCAGTCAAAGATAATTACAATTCATAACCAGAAAATGCAAAACATCTTGGATTAAAGAAATTTCTCAGTATCAGTTCACAGGCATCTAAACCCATGGACTAACCGACACAAAGTCACTACTAAATCATCCAATCACAACAGCCCTTCCAGAAACTGAGGTCAGCACACGAGATGTAAGAAGTCCTCGGTTCCACTGTTAAGACATCTCCTTCAATTTCCCCAGCAGGTCTCTGGTTCTGTGTTTGCAGGTCTTGCATCTTGGAGGACAAGCAATCCGTAGCGATGGGGTCACTCCAGAGCACGCGCCAGAGGCTTCAGAGAGGCCATTTCCCAGGCTTTTCAAGCCCCTCTTCACATAGATCCAAGAGGCGTGCAGAATATGAAGCTCTCCCCAAACTTCTCCAATCTTAGAAACTTGTCTTAGGAACATTTAAAATAACCCAGAGAATACCAGCTGCCCTTAAACAGTGACAAGTTGGTGGCTTTTAAGATTCTGAAAATAGTTGCCTTTTTACTTCGGGTATTCTTCTCTTGAAGAACAAAGTCTCCCTCCAATGGGAGACTATAATCACATTTCATTTCCAGATTTGAAATAGTCGAATGTCTCAAAGTGTTTTATTTAATTCTGACATGTAACTCTGCCTTTTGGAAAAAATTCAAAACCTGGGAGTTTTGAAGATTTCTTTTCTATGTGAATGAGTTTGTTTTGCCTGCATGTGTGTGAGGACACCACATTCATGTCCCGCCCAGAAGTCAGTGGAGTCTGTGTGGGTGCTGAGAACTGAATGTGGGTCCTCTCCCAGAGCACGTGCTCTTAACCACGGATCCACATGACAGGCTAACATGTGCTGACATGACCTTGCTGCTCCTGTCCTGGTCACTAAGAGGTCAGATACCTTCCTCATGGCAAAGAACCCATCAGAAGTTAGCTGGCGGGGTTGTGCTTTACGGCTCTGGATGTGCTTTACGGACAGTGCACAACAGTGACGTGCAGAGCATAGCAACCACCCTGGGCGGGCCTATGGGCCATAACAACCAGTTGACCAATCAACACAGGGCAAGTCCTCCAAACCTAGAAGTGCACCAATCCTGAGACTGTTTCATACCCCTAGACACTCCCCTTACGCTGCCCTTTAAGATCCCCACCTCTCGGTTTCTTGGGGTCTTTCTCCAGCCATCAGACGCAGTGAGTGGATGAAAGGAAGGCCTGAGCCCGTTAAACAACTACAATAAAAGACTCTTTTGCTTTTGCATCGAAATGGGCCTCTTGGTGATTTGGGGGTTCAGAATTTGGGCACAACATTAGAAAGTTGACCCTACTTCCCTAGAAGTTCCACAGAATGCTTTAATTGCAACAGCAGCAGTATTCTTTCTCCCTGATAACCTCCCCAGTCGTATTCCTAAGCATTCACAGAGCCCTAAACTCTATGCCTGAGTTTCTCCTATAGTAAAATGGGATTATCATAAGAGCTAAATGAGATAATGAAGAAAATACTTCTACAACAAAGGACGCAATTGTAACTTGTCCTTTTCTTTCCTGGGTTAGAGCTGTTTAACTTTCTGCCTATTAAAATCTCTTTTAAGTTTGTTTATTCTAAATCTCTTAAGACTCCCTGTTCTCCTCCGGGGTAGTCACTACATGCTTCCTGCAGCTGTTTGCCCTTCCCAAATAAAATGTTATTAGAGTTTTTGTGATTTTTCTCTGCACAACTCTTTTCCTTCTGACCCCACTTGGTCGTGGAAAATCAGAATCGTTTTCACAATTTGTACAGCTACTTTTTTGGCAGTGGCGTTTTCATTCCTGACAAAGAACTGCTAATTCTAAGGATTCCAACACTTCACAGATTTACTTCCTTTATTTCATCCTAGGATGGAGTTTTACTGATGCTATTATTTCGTTCTGAGCCCAACTTCCTTAACAGTGAATATGTCTTGGGTTAAGATCAAGAAGGAAATCATCTCATAAAATAGTCATCTAGCCAGCCCTGGGGGAAAAGGCCTGTAATCCCAGCTACTTGGGAGGCTGAGGGAAGAGACTCACAGATCAAAGTTCTGCTTGGATTACAGAATAAATTCTGGGCCAGCTTAGGATATAGATCAGAGATGAAAGACTTGATGAACATATTCAAGACCCCAGATTCAATCCCAAGTATCACACACAAAAGTCATCTAATTGGGTGGAGTTTGGTGCTACTCGCTGGGACAATCTGTCCTATCACATCACAGGAATTTCCCCTTTCTTTTCTAGGGTCAGCTCCACAAAGTGAAAGAAGGCAGAATCCTAGAGAGGGATGGCAGTGATGGTGGAAATTCGTGAATAACTATACCACACTCAAGATGATAAAGTTTACTGTGTATGTCACCACAACAAAAAAATTATAGGAATGCAAGCTAACATTTGGTTCTTAGAGCCCCTGGATTCCTAGACATGCGATCAATGCTTGGCTGTAAGATCCACCCTTCCATCCAGAACAATTTAAAAAATAAGCTACTAGAGTTTTCTTCTACGATATAAAGTTATGGCAAAGATCTTCAAAATAGAAAATAAAATGTTTAAATTGATTTTCAAAAGACAAGTGAATCCTTTCTTCGTTTGTCATGCACATTGGCCAGCTATTTCTTTACTTACTGCCTTTCAAAATCACATGTATATTTTCTTCACAGAGAAAACTGAAATAAAAGTATCTTGTTCAATCATTATTATTTAATGCTGTCATGTATATTCTGAAGGCTCTCTAGGAGGTTATTCCTTCCTATTCAGCATCTGTGGTATGGGGAGGGCAGATTCCACACGCAAATTCAGGCTGCCCTACAACAGCCACATGGTATTTGATGAGCCTGTGGCTGAAGATTTAGATGAAGGCAGTAAGATTCACTGAGATAATGAGACAGACACAGGCGTTCCTCCACCGTGGACTGAACTTGAAGGTACCCGGACACAGTGAGTTAGAAAAAAGACAGACCCACAGCAAGAAGGAGAGCTGGACATCCGACAGAACAGTAGGCTGCAAACCAGAACAGCCAGAACCACCTAGGACCGCACTCACGTGACTCAGTAAGACCCCCCCTTACAAATCTCAGTTGAAATTTTGCCGTCTGCAGCCAATACACATCACCTGTGACTACTTGGAAAGCTGATAACATCCATCATCTTTTCACAAACTCTGTCAGCTCAAGCAGAGCAAGAACATTTGCCGTTTTAAAGCCAAGAAGGCTGACTTTCAGCGATTATACAACACGGTGAACATTGCATAACAGAGCTACTGCCCACATCTAGGTCTTCTGAATCACAGTGCTGTCACACGCCTTGCTTTTCTAGAAGACAGGCATCCAGCATGTGCAGCACTGCTTGTGTCCATTTGCTAGAGTTTCAGCCAGCAGCCGCACTGATAAATAAACATACTGCAGACATTACACCACCGCAACACGGGAGAAAGTGTGATCTTTCATAGTAGAAACTTGGTCTTAAGAACAGTCTTTAGGTTCGAGAGTCCCACGCATCGATTCAAGCCTTGAGCCACAAAACCAAATCCTCCCATTTGAAGTATGATACACAGACCTTTAAAATGCAGAGGTCCATCCTCTCTCTGAAAGACAGTGCTATATGAAGTTTCTAAGCAAGAGGAGGCTTAGAATATTGGTTTGGGGGATTTCTACTGCTTTTCATGGTCTTGGCCAAAAGCGTCTACATTATTTTTCTGCATGCATCTTTATTCCTTTCACCTGAAAGTCAGGCAGGTACCCAAGTATGAAGTATCTTCTTTACTTTTTTTGAGGATGCCACATGAAACCTAACAAGTTGTCCTAATTCTCAGGAGATAGACGCATTTGTAAGATACAACAATACAATCTTAGTGCCTGAACTAAGGAGGCCGGAAGCAAACAAACGGCAAACAAAAAAGCTAGCTAGCTACCTTCCTTCACACAGTGGTGAACATGAAGCCCAGGCCCAGCTTCATTCTGCCTTCCCACGATCTTATTCCCCAGCCTACCACAAGTAATTCAAATTGTAATTATCCTGATGAAAGAAATATGAATTCCTCAAAGCTTTAAACTAAATGGTCAAATACTCAAATCATCATTAATATGGTTATCTACTTCAAGGCTTCCATTTGTTACTTCTGCTAATGAATTTGTCCTCTAGAGCTAGAATTCATTTTAGACAATTGTAAAGTTGGCTCTTAAAAGCCCAGGTTTTAAAAAATTAATCATCATGGATAATGCACAAGTAGAATATTTTCTTTGTGAGTACAAAACAAAATGAAGGTACAGAATAAAGACATTAAGATCACTAGGCTTCCTCTATATATTTCAGGATGATGTAGAATTCTGACAGATAGCTGACCCGGAAGAAAGGTATAAATTTAGCGATGAGTCGAAAGAACTCCCATTTAGACACATGTCCCAGCTGTGCTGCTCACGTTGCAGCTAAAACCCTCGCTTGAGAACCGCGCTGCAATTTGCTCTTCGATTGATGAGTATTTATAATCGCTCTGTACTGTTGCTTTCTGTCAACACTTCACTACGGAGAGAAAACAGACCAAAACAGTGAAGCGGGGGGCGGCAAAGCATCGACAGCAAGGATCTGTTTCTTCCTTGGGATGTAAAGAAAAAGAGGGGAAACTGAGGAACTACAACAACACCCCGGAACTGGAGAGAGAGATCCCCAGTTTCTCCAATTATCCGTGACTTTGAAACTGGTTGTGATGGTGATTGATCCCTGCTTGTCACCTGGACTATATCTGGAATGAGCTACAATCCAGAAACGGAGGGCACGCCAAACAGGATGACACACACCTTTAATCCAGACCTTGAGGCTGGAAGGTGCACCTCTCATCTGGACCACGCCTTCTGCCGGAAGCGTGTGTAAGGACATGGAAGAGGAAGTGTTCGTTCTTCCCCAGCGTGTCCTCTGCTTGTCATCACATCCATTCTAGCTGAGACACCCAACCTCCTGGGACTGAGCAGCTACTAGGTTCTCGGATTTTCCATTCACAAATAGTCATTGTTGGACTGCAACCTGTAAACACACACACACACACACACATATATATATATATTTAGAGAGAGAGATTCATTCCATAGGTTCTGTGACTCTAGAGAACCCTGACTAATAAACTGCCATTTTTTATGAAGCTAGGAATTGAACCCAGAGCCTCATGCAAGTGAGGTTAAGTACTCTACCACTCGGCTGTCTTTCCAGAAACAAAGGCAGTTTGAGTACTAATATTTTATTGCACATAATTTCTAATAGAGAATTTATCCAATAGTACACCATTGAGAGTTAAATTAGGAGAATGTACTACTATAAAATGATCCTAAAATAATGGAAACCATTATTGGCATATAGTTGGCAGCGGAACCCAAATGAATTCTGGTTATAAGCCAAGAATTATGATCCCATTAAAAGATTGTGAGTGTTTAAAACATTTCAAAAAGACACTTGTGAATTGTAATTATGTATTTACAAAAAGCGATTTGGGCATTTTTAGGATGAGACAGGAGAGTAGTTTAACGCCCAGATCTGCCCCCATCCTTTAACAAATAAAGCAGACTCAGAAGTCAGAATAAAGCCAAGCTTCCTTTTCCACGCACCGACCAGGTACCCTGAGCAACAGCTAAGGGTTGTAAGAGTTATACACCCACATGTGTTTTTCCTATATGTAAAACAAATAACAGTGTTTAAAAACAGTGTCTGCCCTCTTTCCCCTTCCTTTCTATAATGCTAATGGCTCCCTCTTAATCTTTACAATAATGAGTCTTAATGGCCATGATAACATATGCCTATAATCCTAGTACTCAAGTTTGATACCCGCCTGGGCTACTCAGTGAGTTCCAGACCAGCTTGGGCTACACAGTGAGACACTGGTGTCAAATATAAAAATAAAATAAACAATCTGTTTCCCAAGTCCTCTTTAGTTTTCTAAATTTGAATCTGGGGAATATATTAGCAGCCTCCGTCAAGCCTGATGCCACACATGAACCGTTTCAGTGTATTTTAGAATACAAATGCTTTCCAAACTATCTTTACCAGCAACTTTCCATCATACACCCACAGTCTCTTTAGCAGTTCTGTGGCCAGATGTGTTTGGGAGCTGGGAACGTGTTTAATTTTAGAATGGTAGCAATGCGCATATATCAAGCTATTTAAGCCCTGGCATAATGGAGGACAACAACCTATAGTCAAACATACCCATGTTTGTGTACCCAAAGGTGTCCATGTGCGATGGAGACCACAAGTACTCTAAGCTCCTCAGTAGACACAATCCCAGGATGGCCCCCGAGAGTCATATTCTCTGGTTATTCAGTTAGACAGTTCTGCATGAAGACAGAACGAAAAAGATGCAGAACTATTTCTGTTATTTAGGTATTTCCAGTGAGCTTACTGAGTTAGGTTCTAGAACTTTCCCGAAAGCTTTGTCAAGCACACCATTTCACAAACAAGCAAAAACTCCGGGAACAATCTTAGTTCCTCATTCTTTTTAAGTTCCCAAAATCTCCAAGTTAGCCAATCCCTTCACGAGAGCCAAGTTCACAGCAAACTTTTAAAGGGAAGAACTCCTGTTAATTGATTATAATTAAACAGTTACTGTGTGTCTCTGTGCTCAGGGACATCTCTGAGCTTCCACAGGTACCAGAAATACCCGACACAACAGGAATTCTTTTTCTTTTAAATAAAGTTCATTTCACACATATATTCTAATCACAGTTTCCTCTCCCTCATTTCCTCCCCTCCTCCTCACCTCCCTGCTCTCCCACCCTCCCACCCATCCAACCCCACCTCTTCTTTCTCTCTCTTTAGAAAACAAAGAAGCCAATAAACAAACAAACGAACCAGAATAAAGCCAAGCAGAAAGACGAACAGAGGAGAAAAGAATAAACACAAGAAACACACACACACAGAGACGTACACATACAGACGCAAAACCAATAAAAACCACAAATTGGAAGCCATGACAAGCAAAGGACAAATAAAGTAAAAAGTTCCCAAACAAAGCATCACAAGACAAAACACCTCCAAAAGTACCACTGAGTTAATTTCATGTTGGTCATACTGCTGGCCATGGGCCTGCCCTTACACGTGGTATGCATACCCAGTGAGACTCCTCGTTGGAGAAAACTAATTTTTCCTTTGTAAACTGTTGTTAATTTGAGATACTTCTGTGTTAGGTGGGGCCTCATGTCCAGTTCACTTCTTGGTGCTATAATCCCATCTAGTTTGGACCTATGTAGGCCCAGTACATGCTCTGTGAATTCATAGGTGCATCAGGTCTGGTGTGTCTAGACGGCATTGTTTCCTTGGTATCCTCCATCCCATCTAGCAATTATAATCTTTCTGCCTTCTCTTCTGAATAGTTCCCTGAGCCCTGAGCCCTGAGCCCCGAGCCCCAAGCCCCAAGCCCCGAGCCCTGAGCCCTGAGCCCTGAGGGAAAAGTTTGATGGGGACATCCCATTTAGGACTGAGTGTTCCAAGGTCGTTCATGCTCTGCACACGAGGTAGGTGTTATTGCCAAACTTGTTCTATGGGTAGAGAGATCCACACACTGGGATTAATGGCCAAGATCACACCATTAGTAAGTGCTATGGATTTTAAAAATGCATAGTCTAGTTACAAATTCTGCACTGCTAACCACTAGGACCACATTGCTTCTGTTGGCTAGAGATACAATTTAATCAAATATCTTCATTTGGCAAACAAAAATACAAGGCTAACCTATGGCCCTGGAATTTATGAACTAATTTTTCTGTACAAGCTCAGACAGGAATCATGTCATAAGGCTATGGGAACCAATTCTATTTCCTTCTAAGTCAAGTGTCTGCATTCCCCCAACTTCATACCCTGAACTGGGAACTGCCAGGGTGATGGTGGAATGAGTCATGACTAGGTCATGAAAACAGACACAAATTAGTGTCCCCAAGTGACATATGATTCCTTCTGCCAGTGCCACCACAGACAACATAGCGAGGCTGCCATCTGCAAAGCTAGCAAGTGTCTTGACCTCGGACTTGGCAGCCTGTGGGACTGAGGAATATACTTCTGTTGAACACATCTCCTATCCTAGGGACATTGGCTAGATGTGCTTGAGTGACAGGACACCCAGAGGGCACAGAGTATCCACCATCAAGGCGCACCATCTTTCACCCGGGTCTCCTGTCTCTCCGCCGTTCCTCCCCTGTTACTTGAGAGGCCTCTAGAAATGTTTACCCACTGTCAGATCCACAAGCTCACACAACCTGCTGACACAGCCATGGCCCTGTGACTGCAAAACAGCCCCGTGGGGACCAACTGAGTGACTAATGCACAGTTATCCTGCTCACGAGTGTGACCCGTCAGGCCATAAAAGCTACAGGAGGCCCGGTAGGAACTGTCTTTGACTTAAATCATACTAGCTGCACATAGTTTAAAAAAAAGGAAACCAGCCAAAATTTCAGCAAGAATTATCCAGAAGATACTGTCTTCCCTAGAGTACGAGTGGAAACAGTTTTCCGTTACTGAACCTTGAGCGAGAAAGGTCTGTGAGGGGAGAGAGAGGAAGCATGCAGGGGCAGGGCTGAGGTTTGGACGGCACCAGATGTGAGAAGAGACAGAGCACGCTGAAGGACAGTTATTAACGATACAGGGAGGACAGAGACGGCCTTCCTGAGTGGTGGGATTCCTATAAGATGCCTAGCCCAGGGCAGAAAGATTGTAAGAGCCAGAGGGGATGGGCGCTTGAAAGGAGACAGCATTGTCTAGATTCACAGAGATTGTGACAGCATATACAAGTTCAAGCCAGATGGAGATCCCAAACAAAGGAGGGGCTCCATGTGTTTTCTGGCTTTCTCTTTTTCTTCTTCCTTTTTTTATTTTTTTCCTTTTGGTTTGGCTTTTTTTGAGACTGGGTTTCTCTGTGTAGCCCTTGTTGCCCTGGAACTCACTCTGTAGACCAGCCTGGCCTTGAACTCACAGAGCTCCACCCACCTTACCAGCACCCGAGAGAGGACTCCCAACTCTAGTTTCCTTTCTCATCCCAATAGATCCCATTTAAGTTCCATAAGACAGTTAACTTTCCTTTTCTCTGCATTTTGGTCTATTGTCTTTCCCAAAGAGTTAACTATTTGGCTGTCCCACTGACTGAACATCAGGGTCCTATTACAAAGAGAGTGTTCGGACTGAGAGAAAAATCACTGCATAACTAGTTCTCAAACTTGGACATAAAACCCAGAAAGCTTTGAAAACAGGTCCCCTGCATCCTATCCGTACAAGATTCGGATTCCATTTGTCTGAATAAGGACCTTAAGTGTATGCTTCCAACAGTTTCTCAAGGTGATAGCGGTGGTCCAGGGATCATCAGACTGCACTGTGCTGTCCAGAATCGAGTACAAGTATTGGCAGTCATTAAAACTCCCCAGGTGGCTGAGGGATACAGCTCAGCTGGTAGGCGTGCACCTGGCGTGCACAAGGCGCTGAGGGTGGTCCCCATCGTCACACAAAACATGCAGAAACACGTGACTGCCGTCCCGACATTCAGGAGGTGGATGGAGGAAGATCAGAAGCTCAAGGTCATCTTTGGTTACGTAAAGAGTTTGAGGCCAGCCTGAGCTAGGCGATGCTATTACAATAAACAGGCTGCTTTTCTGTTTTCCTTTCACGATTAGAGCTGCAGTCAGTCATAAGTACACTTAGGTTTCAGATAGTTTGCTCTGCTGTGGCAAAAAGACGGTCTGGTTGGAGGCCAATGACATCGCCAATGCCAACTCCCATAGAAAGATCCAGAAAGTGATCAAAGATGGGCTGACCACCTACAGTCCTGTGACTCTGCCTTCCCAGGTTCACGACTAGAAAGCCCCTTGGCTCTCTGGAGAGGTGGGCACAGGGACACGGGTGAGCGGAAGGATACGGCCAATGCTAGAATGCCCAAGGAGGCCAACTGGATGACAAAGACGCAAATCCTGCAGCAGGCCTCTCAGGAAATACCATAAATTAAGATTTATCTCTTATCACCACACGCATTACAGACTAACCTGAAGTGAGGGGATGTGTGTCTAAAAACACAAACAAGACAACACCAGTGAGGAGGCCTCGGCAATCTCTGGGGCCTTGAGTAGTAGATCAACATTTACCATGGCATATGAATGAACTTTGGGAGCCCATCCCACATGGAGAGATGCTCTCTCAGCCTGGACGCATGGGGGGAGAGCCTAGGCCCTGCCGTGGATGAAATTACAGACTCTGGAGATTCCCCCCATGGAGGGCCTCACCCTCCCTGGGGAAAGGTGTGGGGATTGGGTGGGGGGGCTGGTGGAGGAGCAGGGGAGGAGGGGCGGGAGAGGAGGTAGGGTTGACATGTGAAGCAAGCTTGGTTCTAATTTAAATATAACAAAAACATGAAATAAAAAAACAAGACGGCACAAAACAAAAATGCATTCTCCTGGAATATTTCCAAGCTCGAGGGGTGGGGGAGTGGGGGGGCAGACGGGGCCTCCATGAAGATCCTGGCTGACCAGGCCTGGCCCGCAGCACTAACAGAATGGAAGTATGCAAAGCCCTGTAAAAGTGCCTCAAGTCCAGGACTACATCATCAGTCCCAGAAGGAGAGACGAAGAAATGAAGCTCTGTGTGTGTGTGTGTGTGTGTGTGTGTGTGTGTGTGTGTGTGTGTCTGTGTGTCTGTGTGTGTCTGTGTATGTGTGTGTCTGTGTGTGTGTCTGTGTGTGTCTGTGTGTCTGTGTGTGTGTGTCTGTGTGTGTGTCTTTGTGTGTGTCTGTGTGTGTGTCTATGTGTGTGTGTGTCTGTGTGTGTGTCTGTGTGTGTGTCTGTGTGTGTATGTGTGTGTGTCTGTGTATGTGTCTGTCTGTGTGTCTGTGTGTGTGTCTGTGTGTGTGTCTGTCTGTCTGTGTGTGTGTGTGTGTCTGTGTGTCTGTGTCTGTGTGTCTGTGTGTGTGTGTAGTGAAGTAAATGGTGGACCACAAAGTTCAGCCGATAAAATAGAATGTGCCTTTGAAAAGCCAAGAGGAAAAAAAAAGAAACCTTAAGTAACTGTGATATGCAGCCATGGTTGAGACCACCGAACACAACAAAACTGACTCTGCTTGCCTAGAATAACTTGTCACAACAGGTAAGTGTCATTGTTTTCAGATAGTTAATGATCTGTGGAATATCTCTTTCTGCTACTAAAGAGAGACTTTCTGGACATTGCCCAGTAGCAGTCAACAAAAGGAGAAGCCTGGCCTCCCCATCCTACTGACTCCCAAGATTGTTTTTGCAGATAGAAGGATAGATTAACATCTGTTTCTTCTCTCAAATCCTCTGATATTCATACCCGTGGCCATGTGTAACCAGTTAACATACCTCTAAAAAAAATTCCCAGGAAGGCTGTTTCAAAGCCATTTCACCAGCTGCAGTGAAAACTATTGATTCATTTAATAAACCGTAGGAAGGTGGAATGATTTGTTCTTTAACACAAGGTAGAAAATGGGACGGACCTGGAATTTTCTGTGACTTTATTAAGCTTTGTTTTCTGATATAATATAAATTATGGACTTCTGTGAAGGGTTCAAGACTGGACCAAAGACCAGAGGTGAGGAGGAGGAGAATTCCAGTCTTAAGAAATGGCTCATAGTTACGTGTTTCACATAGACCCATCCCAGAAGACCCAGGTTCAGTTCCCAGCACCCACGGAGTGGCTAATAACTATCTGTAATTCAGGTTCGGAAAACCTGATGCCCTCTTCTGACCTGCACATGGTGCACTGACATACATCCAAACGAAACACCCATAGACATACACGTAAATGAATCTTTAAAAGAAAAAAGAACAAAGGGAGATGTAGCAGCCTCGCGAAACATAGATCCTGAGAGGGAGGAAGTAACGGGGCATAGGTAACTCGAGTGACAGTAAAGTCACACTTCCCCATGGAACATTGACTGAGGATGCGTCTGACAACTACAGAACAGACCAGTTATTGCAAACCAAAAATTACATGCCAAAAATGTGGATAGCATGCTGGTTTTTTTTAATTTATATATATCATCACCATCATCATTATTACATTTTAATTTTTTCATATATTTACTGATTTTGTATGCAGTATTCTGTCTGCATGTATCCCTGCAGGTTAGAAGAGGGCACCAGATCTCATTACGGGTGGTTGTAGGCCATCATGTGGTTGCTGGGAATTGAACTCAGGGCCTCTGGAAGAGCAGCCAGTGCTCTTAACCCCTGAGCCATCTCTCCAGCCCCAGCAAGCTGTTTATAATAGAAAATTTAGAAACTTTGATGATCAGCACCACCACACATTATCAATAATATCCTTAGTTATTAACTAAAGTTCTACTTTTGTTCTCTCTTGCTTGAAGGTCTGGAATCTGTCAAGGACGTTTAGTGAATACAAGTTCATCATTTCAAGTCATCCTTCAGTACATACATACACACACACACACACACAGTACCATACCTCCTATTTTACAGTAAAGTTGAAAAGCTATCACAAAAATTCTATCCTGTTCTCCTACCTATCCTGAAATATTTACTTTCAGAATCAATCACTTGAGTTATCCCAGAAGCAAAGAATTTCTAAAAGTGAACAACCAACAGTGCTAGAACCAGACAATGCCATCGGCATAGGATAGTTACCGGAGGAATATTGACAGCAGCCTTGAGTCATCCAGACGGAGGCGCTACCCAGCAGAGGGTGCCAGCAGCCCAGGAAGGCACGCTCCTTAGGGGGAGGCTCCTATATTTGGCTGTGGCTAACACATTTTGGGGGAAAAGAAGCTGAAAATGCCTGTTGTCTATCCCTGACACAATTGAGAAGGTGCAGAAGCACTCCCGTCGGCCATTTGAAGTTGTCTAACGTGTGTGCGATGGCTTGGAGCTAAGCATGCCGAGGAATGTGTCCCAGATTCTTGGTTAATTGAATTAAGGCCGGAAACCAGCCATGTAGATCTTAAATTGAGCATGCTCAGAAATGTACCTGTCCTCAAAGTATTTTCGTGTGTGTGTGTGTGTGTGTGTGTGTGTGTGTGTGTGTGTGTGTGTGTGTGTGTGTGTGTGTGTGGTTGCTCCTGAATGAAATCACCTTGTTGTCTTTGTTCCCAAAGAGCACTACTTGTGAAATAACCCTTGGCTCTCCTTACAGGCAGCTGGTGACAAACCCTGTTGCGTCTTTTTACCGTTGGGTTGGGCTTACCGACTCCTCACTCACCCCAATGTAACCATTGCGTCCAGCTGACTACAGAGACAGGACACAACACACATACAGGACACGATGAAGAAAGCAGCTGAATAATGGCTGGAGTGGCCCGAGACATACTAACTTGCATGCTAAAATTTGTGGCTCAGGTTGTGTCCCCGGACATGCATCTGAAGGCTGAATTTCACAGCTTGCCCAAAACTGTTCTCGGGCAATCTGACATTTAATATTTCTATTTATATCAAAAACCATGTAGACGAGAAAACAATCAAAACATGTAATCACAGAACCCCACTGGATTGGCACAGTAAGAACGTGTACTAGATTATCTACCAATGATTAGAGTTCTGTAAGAATCCCCAGGTTCCCTGTTGTATGACTCACTGTTGATACACAGGGCTCTTCCTGGATCAAGTGCCAAAGGGTACACACTTCGTATTCGAGGGTTCTCATTTCAGCAAGTCTGTGGAATGAACTCAGCAGCAACACTACAACCCATCGGCACATTTGGCCTCAAAAGGGAACTTTATCCAAACTTGTATTTGTCAGACCTCATTGGCTCTCTCTCCAAGCACTATCCCTCTGGAGCTGCAGAACCTGGACAGTTCAGAGACCTCTGTCCCGCCTCAGGAACAGTCGAACTCATCAGAGCCCCAGGGTGAGCATTATGGGTAGCAATTAGTCTTCCCGGAACCTCTCCTTTCCAAAGTTGCTTCACAGCAGCAGGATTGACTCAGTTCTGGGCAAGATGATCATAAGCTTTGTCTAAAAGTTTTCCCACACTTGATCTTGACCAAAACGCTGAGTGTGGCTGAATGCACAAGTCCAAGCCAGGCGGGGTCCCAGCTCTGAGAGGAGGAAGAGACACATCCCCCACCCCTGGCCTAGAGTTACCCCAGTTGACAACCACTTGCAAGCAAAACATTTATTTACTCCAATGGAGTCTCACTGGGTACATAAACCACATGTAAGGGCAGGCCCCGGGCCCAGAAGCAGATGGCCAACACACAACGAATCAATGGCATTTTTGTAGAATTTTTTTGTCTCCTTTTAATTTGTCTGAGCATTTTTTCACGTTCCAGCTTGTATATTATATCTTCCAATTTTGTGTTTTTATGGGTTTGGCTTGTATGTGTATCTGTCTGTCTTTCTTCTGTTTTTTTTCTTTATGTTTTGGTTTTGTTTTGATTATTCTGGTTTGTTTGTTTGTTTTCTTTTTTGGTTTTTCAAGACAGGGTTTCTCTGTATTGTTTTGGAGCCTGTCCTGGAACTTCTCTGTAGACCAGGCTGGCCTCGAACTCACAGAGATCCGCCTGCCTCTGACTCCCAAATGCTGGGATTAAAGGTGTGCGCCACCAACACCTGGCCATTATTCTGTTTTTTGGTTTTTGGTTTGTTTTTTTTTTTTTTTGCCTGTTTGTTTTCTAAAAGAAAGAAACAGAAGGTATGGAGTTGGATGGGTGGGGAAGAGATGAGGATGGGGAAAATGTGATCAGAATATATTATATGAAAAATACTTACTTCAATAAAAAATATTTTTTAAAAAAACTTCTTTGGAGTTTTCTGGGTTCCTGCAGTGGGACATAGGACAAGGTAGTCTTTCTATGTTTTTAGGGGCTAGAGGAGGCTGTTTGTTTCTAAGAGAGACTGGCCCAGGACTTAGCATGTGGCTCCAGGGTAGCCTGAAACTTAAGCCATCCTCTGGCCTCAGCCTCCCCCCAAGTTCTGGGATTACGGCTACCACAGCTAACTGTGCTTTTGTCTTTTCCAGACAAAGTAAATGTGACCCGGCCTTTCACATATGGGTCTGCCGAGTCTCTGGAGATCCGGTTATATGAGATTAGAAATCTAATATACAATACCACGTGAGTGAGACTTTTTCTCACTCTTAGCTCAAAGCAATATCAAAAGAAGCTATAGGAAAACAATTTCATAAAACAAATAAAATCACTGCTTACTAAAACTAAAAGGCAGTATTACCTATGAAATCTAGAATATTTTGATACTCAAAAAACAATGAGGACAGTGGGCTTATTAAAGATTCAACAACAGAAATCCCAATATTTGTTGCATGTATGTATATATGTTTATATATATTTTAGGATGTTTTGTTTTTGTTTTAGGCAGGGTCTTACAATGTATTTCTGGGTGGTGCAATACTCACTATATAGCCTTAAACTTACAGCAATTTTCCTATGCCAACCTCCCAAGTGCTAAGATTATAGGAATGTATTTTTAAGTTTTTCAGACAGTGTTTACCATGTAGCCCAGGCTGGCCCAAAACATCAAATCACCCTGCCCAGCTTCCCAGGTAAGATTAGAAGTATGTGCCACTAAGCCCACTTCAGGCATTAACACTTAAGTCTCTAAGAGCTTGGAGTGATTTCTCATAATTACTAACGCATTGCCTTCTAGGCCTCTGTACCTCCCAGAACTTTATACGAGTATTTCCTCTGATTTAAAAGGAGTTCCCAGCTAAATCTTACACAGCTTAAAATCTCTGTGGGGAAATGAAACCAAGTGTTTGCAAAGCTTTGTCAGAAATCCTTTATCAGGCAAAAGTTCATTCCTCCAGGGTTGATGGCACTATAACCATGGATTTTGACACCTTGCACTGGACAGTACCTATTTCCATGACCAAGAAGGACTTGAACATGAGAATAGCATCTGTGATCTTAAATGAACTTGACTAAAGATCTCCGGTCAAATTGTATAGTTATGGAGGAAAAGACATCAAACAGTTCACTAGTGAGTTTTAACACTATTGAAAGAATAGACCCACTTGGAGAAGAGTAAGGACTTAATAAGCTTAGAATTGCAGCATTTCTTTAAAGTCCCAACTATCATCACTTGATATCCACTTACAGCTATCTATGATTACATTTTAAGTGGAGTTACATCTGAGGTCTTAGGAGTCGTGTGGTTCAATTGATATGTGTAAGCCAACAACACAGCTGAAATGCTTGTGTCATGATCCATGTTGGCACAGTGCTTCATCAAAAATAAGAAACAGAAACGGCCGTCGCCTGACTCTTCTTATGTAACAAGATGATTATGATATACAAATAATATAACAAGTCGCCATAAAAATCTAGAAGCCCACTGGGAGGTGGTGGTGCACGCCTTTAATCCCAGCACTGGAGAGGCAGAGGTAGGTGGATCTCTGTGAGTTCGAGACCAAGCTGATCTACAAAAGCGAGTTCCAGGACAGCCTCCAAAGCCACAGAGAAACCCTGTCTCGAAAAACCAAAAAACAAACAAACAAACAAACAAACAAACTAGAAGCCCATTTTCAGTGAAAAAAAAAATGTCAAGCCAGTTGTCCCAGAAAGCAAAGTCTCTCTCGCTGTGGCAGAAGCTGGAAAGTACTCAACCGCAAGTGGGATCCTGTTGAGAGCCCAGAACCCCAGGGCTCCTACTACGTTAGTTAGGACAATGTGAGGCTTGCAAGTAATGAGCCCCGAAGTGGGATGTAAATACTACCTAAACAAAATTCCACCTTCAAAGTTATAAAGGAGAGGGAGAAAGAATGTGGTTTGGGGGTGGCTATGGAGGTGATTAAAATAAAAAGGACTTGAAGGAAAATCATGATAGAATCATCCTATACCTCTTTGCTGAAGATGTCTGGTCATTCACACCGGGGGGCGGAGGGGGGAGGTACAACACATCTGTAGCACCTGCTTTCAGTGACTGAAAAGATAAGTTGATGTGGGAGAAAATGCACGTGCTCGTGGCATGTGGTAACAGACTGATATATAGATATATTCAGAAATAGATTAACATAGTGAGGAAAGTTTTTCGGAGACAAAGGGCAACACCTCTATGAAACAGTATCACTTGCGCTAAGCATGTACCTTGTTTCTTTGTGGCTTTGGAGGCTGTCCTGGAATTAGCTCTTGTAGATCAGGCTGGTCTCGAACTCACAGCAATCCGCCTTTTCAAAAATATTTTATTTGTCCAATATATTTTGTTTTGTTTGGGGGGAGCAGTTTGGTTTGACTTTGGCTTTGGTAATACATTAACATCTTTGATTTCTGAGACAAAGACTATTTACCAAGCGTGGTACTGAACTCACCAGATCAAGTGAAGCTTCCTCCTTAGCTCCCCAAACGAATGGCAATAAAGGAGTGTGCCAGCAGAGGCCACTGTTCATCAAACACCTTGGCAGCCGTATCATAAAATTAAGTTACTCTGATTACATCTAAGAAATCCAGTGAATTGTGTCTGATGAAGTCCCTCTTGTCCATCTATACAACTGCAACTGCCAGATAAGTTTGTAAGATTCAGTTCTTTGGCATCTTGTTGAAACACAACAGAGAATGCTGATGATACAGTGTTCAATATGTCCCTAATCACTGTAAAAATTCAGAAGTACACATAGGCACACCACATACACAGAGAGAGAAGGAAAGAGAATGAAAGTGAGGGACAGATGCATGCAGGCAAGTCCCACACAGATGCATGCAAAACAAAAGAATAAAAAACCCTGGGATGAACAGTTGGCACATGATGCATCCTACATGAACTTCATAAGTCTGCAACTGAAGGAAATGAGGCAGAAAACACATATCGTACTGGGGATAGGGGGCAATTTATAAAGACAAAGTAAATTAGTTATTGCCTAGGAGCTAGAGACAGGAATTAAATCTAAATGGGGAAGAGAATCTTATCAGAGGAATTTAGATTTTTTTACAACTGATTGGCAGTGCCTGGGCACAGAGGAGACACCGGTAATCCCAGCACTCAGGAGGGTTAAGCAGGACGATCACAAGTCAGAAGCCCACCAAGACTGCAGAGCAAGTTCTGGGATGGCCTGAGATAACCCTGATTAACAACAATTATTGCATCATTTGGTAAAATTACTTTAAAAATTGTTGATAGGTACATTTGAAATGAATGGATTCATGAACAGTATAATACACCTTAATATAATCACTACACTTATATAAAGGCACTCATACTACTTTAAGTGGTGTTATATAAGACTAGCTCTGGTTTTTAAAAAAAATCACATTCTGCCTAGTGAATACTAAAAATAGTTCCATTACCAGAAGATGAGACAAGAGCTAATGTCACCAAATAAAACTGTTTAGAATTAAATACAGATATATTTAGTTATTTAAATTATTTTGACACAATATTTAAAGTACCACATATATAGATATTTATACACATATAAACATTCCAATGTCTGCGTATTTATCCTGAGTGCTATGAGAAAAGGTTTCTCTGAGTAGAGGTGAGCCTTGATCTCCCTGTACAGCTCAGACTGACTGTGCAGTCCTGATGCTCCTGCCTCTGCCCATCAAGTGCTGGGGTTACAGGCATGCTTCACCAGCTCCGGCTCTTCAGGGTCCTTTAGAAGACTTAAATACTTGATAAGGTATTTTTTGGTGTTTTATCCGTGTACGAAGTTTTTCTTTACTTGTTTTTAAGCCAACTTTGAAAAATTATTTTTTCTAAGATGTCCTCCTTATAAAGGGACAATAAACAGCGTGGTGGCATCAAGCCCTGCATATCCGTTTGTTTGAAGAGGAAAGGGTTCATTTGCCTTACACGTTATGCCACAGTCCATCCCTGGGGGCGGCAGGGTCAGTCCTGGAACTGAAGCAGAGATGGAGAAATGCTGCCTACTGCCTTAATGCCGGTGGCTTGCCTATTATACCACTCAAGACTGCACATGTCCAAGAGTGGCCCTCCCCACCGTTGACAGAACCCTCCCACACCAATCATTAATCATGAAAAAGCCCTACGGAGATTCCCACGGGCCAATCTCATAGACACGATTCCTCAATGTCGGCTCCCCTCTTCACAGGTGTCTCTTGTTTATGTCAAGTTGACAAAAAACAAAAAAAAAACAAAAAAACAGATCACCTTGTATTCGATGAATGAGTCTTCAGAGACAGCACTTAAAATGATTTAAATATGAAATAACTGAATCTGAATTATCACAAACCAGGGAGGAAAATAATGCACCAGAGTATAAGGAAATCAAAACCCCTAGCTGAGCCGCATCTTTCTGTAGTCTAAGAGGCTCCTTTTCCTCTTTGACCTCAGTTAACAACACTCTTGGCTTGCCCTGTTTTGTGGTCTTCCGCTGTCCTCCTCTCAGACATGCTAAGCTTATTCTTGGCTTCAGTTTCACTATTGTTCCTTCTGCTTGGAAGCCCCTTATACCTAAATGCCAGCCTTCTTGGAGATGGCATGTCCTGACAGTGACTGTTAACTATCACCTTCATCCCTACCCCAGGTGCTCAACTAACAATAAGGCCACTCTCCGCTATCACCTTACTTGACGAGTTTATGGTCTTTTTGGCTAGAAGACAAGTTCCCCAAGAATTAAGGCGCTTGCTTGTTTCCTTCTGGTCTCCCAAGCTCTTGGGTTCCAGAAGAACTCTCAGCGCTACCTAGGGGATTACAAATGTGTGTATATGTCTATCTGCATGCCTGTGTGTATATGTGTATGTGTGTGTCTATGTGCATATAAATGCACATACATGTTTGTGTATACATGTAAAATGAAAGTAAGACTCTTAAGTTATTCAACACATATCTGTCTTCTAAGCAATAGTAAATGTACATGTGAATGAATATTCAAATAAGTCAGTATAAGAGCAAAATACTTATTTGTAGATTTATTAATAACAGTGAAGATCTATTTATTATCACCACAAACATTTAATTATGCTCTTATCTTCATCATTTATTGTTATCATCTGCATTAACCACTCTATGAGAGGAGCATAGTGAAATGAATGACTTCCAGAGCTATGAGACAGGGTTTCTCTGTATTGTTTTGGAGGCTGTCCTGAAACTGGCTCCGTAGACCAAGCTGGCCTCGAACTCACAGAAATTTGCCTGCCTCTGCCTCCCGAGTGCTGGGATTAAAGGTGTGCACCACCAACTACCACCCGGCTTTCACATCCCGTCTTTTATCTACCAGGGCTTCTATTTTTCCTAGAAATTCAAGGTCCGGGTGGAAGGCAGGCAAAGGTGACTAATTGGCAGGGATGACCCTAACTGAACTTTCCCATTTGAACAGAATCTGGGGGTTCTTTTCCTGACCTTGCTTCCGCCTCCCCACCCCTGCTGTCTCCAGGTCACCTCCCATTCTGCTTGGTCAGCCCACCTGCTGAGTTTTGGGAGCCCCCCGCCCCCCCCATTGTGAAACAGGGAGTTAAAGAGAGTAGAGAAAGAGCACCGAAATAAGACGGGAAACAATCCACAATGCAGAAATAATAAACCACTCTGAGTGTTGCCGTTGGATCACCCCAGATCTGACGGCTGTACAGAAGAACCTCTTCCACACAAGGACTTCAGAAAGATCTTGCATGTCCGCCATCCCAGCAGACCCATTTGTGGGGCATTAGCTTCTCTGTGGCCTGTGGATACAGGAGTGGGGTGGACAGGTGACCCGTCACAAAACGCTTAGGGAACTACAGACAAAACGCTCCCACTATTGTGGCTTTGCTCTGAGGCATTTGTTGTTACTGAATAACAACAAAGCGATTTACAGGAAAAGGCTGAATAGCTCAGATAACTGATAGCTGAGATGTCTTCTTTCTAAAGAATGTTTCACAGTAAAATTCGGGACCTTTGCTGACCTTTGGAAGGTCTCTTGTAGCCTTGGGATCAATCCGAGCAGAGCAAGCTGTATGTTTGATGTTATTAATGTATCTGTCCTAAAGAGTGAAATTTCATAGCCATGACCCATGAAGGAAGCTGCTTCCCACCCTTCATCACTGACAAAGCAGGAACTGGCTGTGCCTCTTTTATTTAGCCTTTCTGTGTTTTTAAACCCCTTCTACAGAACTACAAGCCAAAGGGTGAATGAACTCTTGTATAATCTGGTTATAGATAATCTGGTTTACTGAATATTTTGAAGGAGAGTTATGTAATGATTCTTTTGCTTCAATTCCAATCTAAAAATAAGTATTACTGGATCTATTCTGTAACTGATATCCAGCTACACACAGACTTTTAAAAAAGCGTATTCGATTTCTACCTTCATTCTTCCTAAACTGATACAGCCATGAAGGTAAATCAAACCAAGACCATGAGATTGCAAAAGAAAAAAATCTACATAAAAATGAGCTAGAAAAACGCATCACAGTATTGTGGTTTCTACAGCATAAATAACTACTAACAAACTTTATACTCTACTACAGACACACTTGCCCATGCGTGCCCACTGTTGTTCTAGTCCCAATAACTAGAGAAGACATCGACTCTATCCAACCCACCAAGAGATGAAGAAAAATATGGCACCTATCCACAATAAAATATCACTAGGTTAAAAAGAAAAATTAAATCGTAAAATTTGCATAAATAGATGGAACTCAAAGCAAATGTACTGAGCAAGGTGGCTTGGACTCAGAAATGTAAGTACTGTTTTCTCTCATGTGTAGATCCTGCCTTCAAATCTTCTTTTTTGTGTGTTTCACTTGGACACAAGGGAAAGCCTTTGGAAGCGTTCTTACAAGACCAGGAGATGGGAGATTATAGGTAAAACTAAAATAGGGAAGTTGAATAACCCTGTGAGTGAATGAACTAAGTGGGGGTGAGGGCAGGGGACAGGGAGAAGAGCAGTGTCCAGTAGGTTAAGCAAAACTAAAGACGTATGAAAAAGCCTATGGAAACCTACTAGTTAGTAAGCTAGTTTCAAAACACAAGTTTGAGAAAAGGAGTTAAAGTGTAATACCCTGACCGGATGGATGGCTAGCAGACTGCATGGATTATTAAATACCAGACTGCATGGATTATTAAATACAAGCTGCAGTGCAAGGCTTGGGATGCCTCCCTACAAGTTACTGGCCCGGGAGCCCCAGAGTTTGGAAAAACAACCCGACTACTGCCATTGCTCCAGGTTACTATCATTTAATTATGCTCTTATCCTCACCACCTGTGAGGATTCACTGGATGGTAAGACGCTACTGATGAAAACCACACACACACACACACACACACACACACACACACACACACACACACACTTTGGCTGTCAGACACAGAGAAACCAAACCGCGACCAAGAAAGTTCCTCGGCTGGCCAGCTCTCATAGCGTTGGAAGATGTTGCACAGGCTGGTGGGAGAGACAACGCGTCGATGGTCTTACCCAGTGCTGGGCTCTGCATGCTGCAGTACCAACCTGCTAGGCAACATGTGCCCAACGACGTGATAGCGGCACAGCTGTCACTGGAGACGCCGTAACTCTCTGACTGGATTTCTGGTCCGTTCCTCAAAGTGAAATTGCTTTTCTGGTAGTGTGATCCTGGCCAAGAGCCCATGGTTAGGAGGCAACTGGCCCTGAATGGAACCATCATCGACTAAATGGACATGCCACTAAAGTGCTTTCTGAGTCCTTGGCATTTGTGTGTTTTTACCCAGACCCTGGCTGCTCTTAATTTTGGCCATAGAAAGATGCATACCTGGTCAAAGTGCTGAGGATATGGGACTGAGTGATCAGCCCTTGAGAGGGGATCTGCATTAACATCCCCCACCCCTACACACACACACACACACACACACACACACACACACACACACACGCACGCACGCACTCAGGGAACGCCTTGGAAGATGAGATACAAAGCATTTAAGAACTGGAAGATGGGGAAGAATGTTGTGAAATGCTGTCTTCTACACCGTGGTGGTTTGAATAAGAACGACCCCTCCCGCCCCCTCTTATATTGGGCTCATATAGTAGGATGCTTAGCCACTAGGGAGTGGTACTATTTGAGAAGGACTAGAAGGATTGGGGGTGTGGCTTTCCTGAAGGAAATGTATCCCGAGAGGTAGGCTTGGAGGTTTCAAAAAGCTCACACCAGACCGGGCATTTCTCTCTACCTGCTGCCTGGAGATTGGGATGTAGAAGTCTCAGCTACTTCTCCAGCCCTATGCTATGCCTACTGCCATACTCCTCTCCATGGTGACTGACAATGGAAGAACCTCTGAAACTGTAAGCCTGACCCCAATTGAGTGTTTTCCTTTGTAGGAGTTGCCTTGGTCACGGTGTCTCTTGACAGGGATAGAACAGTGACTAAGATGTAGTCACAGCATAGCTACTACACTGACAGAAGCTGCAATTGCCACATGACTCTTGCATAAGATCAAGCCAGTCAAAATTCCAGCATAGGCACTGTAGGTGATTAGGTAGTTACTGGTTCTTAATAGACGCTGAAGGAGGGACACTACTTTCTGAGATGCAGCCACTGGTGGGATTCCTATGTTCAAGTGGATGACCCCGTACCCATGCACATACAGACAATATTAACTAGGTTTAGTGGGTAACTGAAAAGAGAGAGAGAGGACTTTTATTGCCTTAAGTGTATATTTTCATAATATATCATTCACAGGAAGCTCAAGTCATACAAAATATTTATACAAAATAATGCCGGAAGAACTCCTACCGTATATATTTGTAAAAGTTATATCTCTATTAAAGCTATTCAATATCTAATGCTCATTCATTTCTTATTATTACCAGCACTAGCACCTTGGAGTCACCAGATAGCATAATTACAGTGAAGACAACTCAGCAAGCACTTACTGGTTTAGCCGGACATCCAGAATGAACGACGTTCCAAAGGCATCCACCTGGAAGCTTGTCTTGTCCACATGGGTCAGCTGCAATATCGAAAAGGGAAAGCATATTTACAGTCAGCTGTGTCAATGATTTATGCATTTTTATTGCCATTCTGAAAGACTCATAGTGTCACAAATGAGAAAGCAATTCAACAAGGAGGATAAGTGACAGCACAGTAAAGCAAAACCGTGTGCCTTCTTGGAAGCCAAGCCGTCACCAGTGCAAAGTTAATTGCCATCCAGTCAAGGAGACAAGGGCCCTGTATTTCTGCTTTGTCTCAAGTCTTGAAACAATGCATACCCAACTTCAGTATACTTGCCCCCTAGTTGTTGTGGGATAATCCTTTTGTACACTGTGAAGATTTGTCACTCAGTTTAATAAAAAGACGACTGGCCAGTAGCTAGACAGGAAGCATAGGATAGGTGGGGCAGCCACACACAGGGAGGGACAGCCACACACAGGGGACTCTGGGAAGAGTGGCAGAGTCATAGGACCAGCCATATGCAGAGGAAGCAAGACGTGTGCAAAATGAGGTAATAAAACATAAGAATTATGGGGTACTTTAAATGTAATTGCTAGTTAGTAATATCCCTGAGCTATTAGCAAAGCATTGATAATTAATATTGAGTCTCAGTCTGGTTATTTGGAAGCGGCTACCTAGACACAGAGAAACACCATCTACTCCTAATCTATGAGCAGCTCTTTTAAAAAGCTAAGCTTCAAAGAGGAAAGTGTACTTCATTCAAGAGTAAAATTATACAGCAAATATTATCTATTTATTAGGAAAACATTTAAACTAAAATAAAAAGTCCTTTTTTATCAATCCTCTAATGTATACTTTAATAGCATGACAGTTCTAATTTGTGAAACCTAATTTCACAGAAGCTGCTACATATTTATAAGAGCAAACTTATGCCTTTGTACTTACCAAGAATATCATCCCTCAAATGTTTCTATGACAAAAATAGTCACTATTTACTATGTCATCCTAGGAACTCTGACAATCACCAGGGGCTCTAAAAGTACCTATTGGTCATGTTAATATATGCATACTGAATGATCATTGTGGTGGTATATTTATTTCTGATTTATTAAAAGCTTGCCTGAGGATTCAGAAAGCAAAGTCAGTCACAAGCCACAGAGGTCAGTAGATGGTGGGTCACACCTTTAATCCTAGGACTCAGGATTAAGAGGTAGACAGATCTGAGTTCTAGGCTTCCCAGGAATGCACGAGATTAAATCAGTCTAAAAGACTAACAGATCACACACCTTTAATTCCAGCACTAGAGAGGTGTAAAAGATAGAAGCAGGGTCTTCAGTATTCAGCAGGAGGAATTCATTCTCCAATCACACTGAAGATAGGGAGGCTCAGTATTGAGGAGGATAGGAAGACATTGAAGTCTCGGGATTCTCCAGCCACGCTGAGGAGAGGCAACAGTCTGAGACTTGGTGAAGAGCTTGTGTGTGGATCAGCCCTTTCAGTCTGAGCTTGAGGTGAGAGCTAGTGGCCGGCCACTTTGCTTGTCTGACTTTCACCTTGAAGTTTTAACACAAATATCTGTGTCTGGGCCATGCACTTTGTGTTACAGATCATGGTCCCAAACTGAAAAGAAACAAAACAGCCTTTCCATTTCACTCCCCAATACCAACAGGGGCTATCTCTAAACAACAGACTATGAATTTCCAGATTTTTACCGTTGTTTTTGTTCTGTTTATATGTTTGTGTGCTCTTGGTTTTTTTCATATATGCCTAGTTTCCTAAAATAGGTATGTATCATTGCAATTACGAGGAGAAACAATGAATCCACCGAAGCCTTGCGTAGTAAATGAGGCTGACAGTGTTGCTGGTCACTGAGAAGTAGCATCGTGGACAGGGGCATCGGAGGGGCCGCAGCCAGCCCTGGACTTCACATCCAGTACCCTCAGGGCTGGGGAAAGACTAGCAGTAACAAAGCTTTCTGGAACAAGATGGTTGGCCTATGGAGCAGTGTTTGAAAGAACGCGCCTGAAGAACCCTGCTCAGCAGCTGCTCTGGTGCTCCTCCCCTAACCTGGAAGACAAGTGCTCAGACACCCTTCAGCCTCTCCACTCAGGCAGACCTAACTCCCCTCACTCTTCCCGGTCAACTCCTACTCCCACCAAGCCCTGGCTTCCCCTTCTTTACCAGGGTCCTTGGCGAGGCATCTTACTCTCAACCCTACCACTGCCACACATCACAATCCCCCGATCTGCCAAAGGTCCTTGCTGAAAACCCAGTGTGAGCCCCCTCCCATCCCGTTTTGAGATGCTCAGCTGCCTCCCCAGTGTCCAGGCATAGTGCCTAGGCCCCTGCGCCCCTCCCTACACCTCACCCATGATGACTTCTTTGTCTACTTTCAAACTCAGAAGAACATTACCTAGAACTCTTACTCACTACTTCCACTGAGAGCTTTTCCCAAGCAGACCCTTGACCTGGGCGGTTTCCCGAAAACAGCCCTATCTGAATTTGCAGACTCAGGTCAGCAGCCTTCCTAGACGCTGCCACAGAGGCCCTAAGAGAAGACCACAGACAGGGTGGTTTAAACAGCAGAGATCTTCGCAGTCACAACTCTAGAGGGCAGATGCTCACGGACAAAGGTTGGCAGATTCAGTTTCTCGAAAGGCCTCCGCAGCCTCACGGTGCCCTCACACAGTCTTTGTAGGCACTCCCGGCCACTTCCCCCTCTGAGGCTATGAGTCATCATGGGCTGGGGACCCAGGCTGACACTCTCATTAACCTTGACCTCCTCTTTTAGAGCCCTGTCTCCGTGTACAATCACACTGCGGGTGATAGCTTCAACACAGGAATTTTCAGGGAACACAACTCAGTCCACCACACTCCTCTCCCATCAAGTCTCCTTCCCCTCCCCGCAGGTCAGTCAGGGGGATATCAGAGAACTGACCACACCAGGAGCTCACTCAGTATTTCCTGAGCGGCTGCTAGAGGCTGCTTTATTAATCACTTAGATGCATAAGTGAACTGTGGTACAACTACAAATTACCTGCTTACGGACACACCGTCTTCCCATTAGGCCCATGCGCTCTTAATGCCAGGTCAATAGATAGTGTTCGCTCTGCCTAAAAGCTCTTGGGGTTTGCTAAAGTTAAGACCTTGTTTTGGGAACAGCAGCAGGAAAGCCCTAGTTACCAAAATTGATGTCTCGATTAAAATGAACCTTTCCCTCCTCCACCCTTCTCAAGCCCTTGTGTGGCTATAACAGCCTGTATCTCAGGCTCCTCTGATTAGAAATGCTAACACCGTACATCTGTGTTCAACAGGCCACATCAGGATGATGGCTCAGACCAAAACAATGCTGCCGTTATCTTTAACAGAGATATTCTAGTTGCTTTCTCCTTTTTAATTAGCATGTGTCTATTGCATGTCTGTATACGATATAATGTAGTATTTCAAAATACTTATAAAATCTTATTGGGGTGACTAGCATTCCACTTCCTTGCCGTTTCTCAACGTGTGCAGCCTCTGATGTCTTCTCTTATAGTTCACTGTTGACTATCATCGCTCTGCAGTGCAATACAATACTGGAGCTATTACTCCAGCAAATACGTTTTGGTACCTGTTACCCAACTTCCCACTACCTTCTTTTCATTCCGCTTCCTAGGCTCTCATAATTACTATTACTCCTCTGTGAGGAGCCGCCCTCGCTATCGCTATTGCCGTTAGAAGATGGCGCTGACATCCACTGTCAGTTGGAGTTAACCGTTTAAACTGTGCCTCTCCCGTGACGTCATCTGGGGTGATGTGCAAACCACCAATCCCGGCTCTACACATCTCACTCGGAGCTCCTAGGCTTATATAAGGGGCTGGGTTTCTTAGCTTGGGGTCTCCCTCTAAGAAGCTGATCATCTATCTCTCAAGATGCATTAAAGCTTTACTGCAGAAGGATCCGAGTGTTCTGCGTCGTTCTTGCTGGCGAGACGGTAGCGCGGGACATCTGGTGCCGAAACCCGGGAACTCTTCAACATCGCCGGCGCCGCGGGAGACCCCTCGGAAGACGGGGCGGATTCAGAACTGCAGGGACGTAGGTTCAGAGAGGTATGCTTTATCCTGAACAACCCTTTTCTCGACTTTGGCCTTAGTTTGTCATCACCGTGGGACGGGTCAGTGGAGGCTTTGGTGCTAGTCCTGTTTGTCCTTCTCCTTCATCGTGGCTGGTGCTGACAGAACGGCGCTGTCCGTCCGGCGCTGTCCGTCTGGCGCTGTCCGTCTGGCGCTGTCCGTCTGGCGCTGTCCATCTGGCGCTGTCCATCTGGCGCTGTCAGTCTGGTGCTGTCAGTCTGGTGCTGTCAGTCTGGTGCTGTCAGTCTGGTAACGGAGTTGAGCGCGTTTTTAGATAAGCTGTCAGCGCGATGGGGTCGTCACAGTCAGTGGTTACAGCCTTACAGACTGTGCTAAAACAAAGAGATCTTAAAATTGCACCACGAACACTTCAAAATTTTGTGAAGGAGGTAGATAGAGTGGCACCATGGTATGCTTGTTCCGGGTCCCTCACTGTGGCCTCATGGAACAAGCTAGGTAAAGAACTAGACAGGAAGCATGCAGAAGGAGATCTCTGCTTAGGTACCAAAGCCATTTGGAAGCTAGTTAAAAACTGCTTGGAGGATGAGGCCTGTCACCCTGCTATAATAGAAAGTCAGGGAACCTTAGAGGAAGTTCAGGATAGCATGTCAGAAACTGAACGGAGTGAGAGAATGGGAGCTCGCAAAAGAAAAGACATGTCTAAGAAAAAAGGCCCTCCCCAGGAAGTTAAGAAAGGGGAGAGAAAGAAGGGAGTTATCATTCACCCCTTAACAAATCTAAGAAAAAGAAAAAGCCAGAATCTAGTCTATACCCTGCAGTAGAGCTAGAAGCCTTGGAGCTAGATAATTCTGATTCTGACACTCTGGATTCTAGCGAAGAAGGTGGTCTAGAGGGGAGGTGGCACGGTATGAGGAAAAAAGATATCACCCTGATAGACACCGGCCACTGAAAACAAAAATGAATGTGAGGCCACCGCCTATAAATCCGGCGGGCTCACGCCCCTCAGCGCCTCCGCCATATGAGCTTCGGCTGAATACTGGTACTGACTCCTTTTTACCTTTAGAGGAACGGAGAAAAATACAAATGGCTTTTCCAGTATTCGAGAATGTGGAAGGCGGAAGAGTACATACCCCCGTAGATTACAATCAAATTAAAGAATTGGCCGAATCCGTTCGTAATTATGGGGTCAATGCTAACTTTACCACATTACAGGTGGAAAGGCTTGCTAATTTTGCCATGACTCCCACTGACTGGCAAACGACAGTGAAAGCAGTGCTTCCCAACATGGGACAGGCCTCTTTTTGGGCTCAAAGATTACTCCCAAAAATATAGTTCCTCAGAAAATAGAAATTCGCAAAGACCACTTACAAACATTAAATGATTTTCAGAAACTTCTGGGAGATATAAATTGGTTGAGGCCCTTTTTAAAAATTCCATCTGCTGATCTAAAACCCCTCTTCGATCTCCTGGAGGGTGAGCCTCATATCTCCTCACCCAGAAAATTTACCCCTGCCGCCCACCGAGCCTTACAGATGGTGGAAGAGGCCTTACAGGAAGCACAATTACAACGAATTGAGGAGTCACTACCTTTTAATCTGTGTGTTTTTAAGACAGCTCAATTGCCAACTGCAGTCCTGTGGCAACATGGACCATTACTTTGGATTCATCCAAATGCTTCCCCTGCTAAGATTATTGACTGGTACCCTGATGCTGTTGCACAGCTCGCGCTTCGCGGAATAAAAGCAGCTGTTACACATTTTGGCAGGGATCCTGATTCCTTGATTGTGCCTTATACTGCTGCACAAGTTCAGACCTTGGCAGCCACATCTAGTGATTGGGCAGTTTTAGTTACTTCCTTTTCAGGACAAATTGATAATCATTTTCCAAAGCATCCAATTTTACAGTTTGCCCTAAACCAGGCTATAGTGTTTCCACAAGTGACAGCTAAAGACCCACTCCCAGATGGGACTGTGGTGTACACTGATGGATCAAAAACTGGTATGGGAGCTTATGTGGTCAAAGATAGGGTTATATCTAAACAATATAATGAAACTTCACCTCAAGTTGTAGAATGTCTGATAGTACTGGAGGTTCTTGAGGCTTTTCCAGGACCCCTCAATATTGTATCAGATTCCTCTTATGTGGTTAATGCAGTTAATCTCCTTGAGATAGCTGGAATAATAAGATCCTCCAGCAGAGTTGCTAACATCTTTCAGAAGATACAAGCTGCCTTGTTAAATAGGAGATTTCCTGTTTTCATTACCCATGTCCGAGCACATTCTGGACTCCCAGGTCCCATGTCCTTAGGGAATGACTTAGCGGACAAGGCTACAAAGCTGGTGGCCGCTGCCTTGTCTACCCATGCACAAGCAGCAAAAGAATTCCATAAGCACTTTCATGTGACGGCTGAGACCTTGCGCCGTCGTTTTGCTCTATCCAGGAAAGAGGCTAGGGAAATTGTTACTCAATGCCAGAATTGCTGCGAATTCTTACCTACTCCCCACATGGGAATAAACCCACGTGGCATTAGACCATTGCAGATGTGGCAGATGGATGTTACTCATATTCCCTCTTTTGGAAGGCTTCAATATGTTCATGTTTCTGTTGACACCTGTTCTGGCGTAATGTTTGCCACACCCCTAACAGGGGAAAAGGCCTCATATGTGATTCAACATTGCCTTGAGGCCTGGAGTGCTTGGGGAAAACCCAGAATTTTAAAAACAGACAATGGACCAGCATATACCTCTCAAAAATTCCGACAGTTTTGTCGGCAAATGGATGTTACCCATCTAACTGGCCTACCTTATAACCCTCAAGGACAGGGCATTGTGGAACGTGCCCATCGTACACTCAAATCATATCTGATTAAACAAAAGGGGAGTATTGAGGATGTTCTACCCTCGGTACCAAGAGTTGCTGTATCCATGGCACTTTTTACCCTTAATTTCTTGAACTGTGATGCCCAAGGCCACACTGCGGCTGATCGCCACAGTTTAGAGCCTGATAGGCCAAAAGAAATGGTAAAATGGAAAGATGTCTTGACTGATCTCTGGAAAGGCCCGGATCCTATTCTTATAAGATCCAGGGGAGCTGTGTGTGTTTTTCCACAGGAGGAAGAAAACCCCCTGTGGATCCCTGAAAGACTCACTCGAAGAGCTCCTTCACAACTCCAGAATAAGAAGGATGGAGGCCAAGTGGGTGATGAAGACTCTCCTACTCGGGATGATGGTTCCTAGTATGATGGGAGAGTTACGGTGGGCCATCATGTCTACCTTCCCCCTACCGATGCCAGTGATGCAGAATGCCCAGGTGTTCCCTAGATTTTTCACAACTAATAGAGAGTTGGGGCTTGCCTTTTTGCCTTTAGATCCTCAGATACAGAGTTTTCAGGATGAGAGAACCTTGTCATTAGTAGGAAGCTTGTGCTTTACTGTGATTTCTTCATTAAAGGATAATTTTATTCATATGGATCCAGAAAGATCTAATGCTAATCCTTTTGAATTAATGGAAGCTGTACTGATCTTTCTCCTATGATAGTGAGAAGGGACAGATTACTTTTGATTGGAAAGGGGCATTAGGCAACAGTCTGAGTGAGGGACAGAGCTCTGGATCATCTGATTGGTCCTCCTCCAATGTTAAGTATACCCCTTTTAAGAGAACTAATTATTCAGCTGCCCTTTATTTGGGTTGTGAGTAATGATACCTTAGGTAAGAATCAGAAAGAAATAAATTGTTCTGCTTAGAATTGTTTTTATGCATTATGCTGGGATGCTATTAAGCACCCTTTTGCTTTGGTAATGCGCATGCCTCGATTTATTCCAGCTCCTGTTGAGACGCCAAGTAATTTGAGTTTGTTTAGGGAAAAGCGAGATTTTTGGGATCTCTGCTATTATTGTGGGCCTGATAGCCACCGCCGCGGTTACTGCTTCGGTTACCGCCTCGGCCCTTGCACTTTCTGCCACTGTGCAGACAACTCAAACCATTAATGAACTATAGGCCACTGTGACCATGGTCCTAGATAAACAGGCCACTGCCAATTCTCAGATACAAGGAGGCCTGATGTTGGTAAACCAACAGATTAATTTGGTTCAGGAACAATTGGATATATTGTGGCAGATGGCCAAATTGGGATGTGAACAAAGTTGCCTGGCCTTTGTGTCACTTAGTACAATATGAGAATTTTACAAGAGCAGCTAACCTGTCAAAAGCTCTGTCTCAACATTTATTACAGAATTGGACTTTTGAGTTTGAGCAGACACTCCGTGAGTTGAGAATGGCGATCCTGCAAGTGAATTCGACGCATCTGGATCTTTCTCTGATGGAAGACCTCTCCCCTGGATTTCATCTGCATTTTCTTATTTTAAGGAATGGGTAGGGGTAGGATCATTTAGCCTAGTTCTCTGCTGTGGAATAGTGTTGATGCTTTGGATGGTGTGTACGCTCAGAGCCCAAACAAAAGGAGAAAGTGGTGGTGGCACAAGCACTTGCTGCCTTAGAACACGGAGCATCCCCTGACATTTGGTTAACCATGTTAAAGCAATAGGTCGCTGGCCTCCCAGCTCTTGCACCCCACGAGGCTAGTCTCATTGCACGGGATAGAGTGGGTAGGCTTCAGCAGCCCAAGGAGTTGCAAGGCTAAGCACTGCACAGGAGAGGTCTGCGGTATAACGACTTTCTCCTGGGAGATAAGTCATCTTGCATGAAGGTTCTATGTCATGATCTCCTTCCCCCAGAAAAAAGACATCGGACTGGTCAGGACTTCCTCTGGGGATAAGACCCTGGAGAGGAGCTTTGTACATGTTCCGAATTTGCACATGGGGATTTGACCTCTATCTCCACTCCAAAGTTGTGGGTGTCCTATTGCTTCAAAAATAAATGAATAGGGGGAGATGTGAGGAGCCGCCCTCGCTATCGCTATTGCCGTTAGAAGATGGCGCTGACATCCACTGTCAGTTGGAGTTAACTGTCGCTGTCAGTTGGAGTTAACTGTCGCTGTCAGTTGGAGTTAACTGTCGCTGTCAGTTGGAGTTAACTGTCGCTGTCAGTTAGAGTTAACTGTCGCTGTCAGTTGGAGTTAACCGTTTAAACTGTGCCTCTCCCGTGACGTCATCTGGGGTGATGTGCAAACCACCAATCCCAGCTCTACACATCTCACTCGGAGCTCCTAGGCTTATATAAGGGGCTGGGTTTCTTAGCTTGGGGTCTCCCTCTAAGAAGCTGATCATCTATCTCTCAAGATGCATTAAAGCTTTACTGCAGAAGGATCCGAGTGTTCTGCGTCGTTCTTGCTGGCGAGACGGTAGCGCGGGACACTCCTCCTCTTCTATCTCCTCCTCCTCCTCCTCTTCTAGACTAACATTTTCAACCGCCATATGAGAAAAACACAATGTGACGACGTTCTTGTCTTTCTGTCTGGCTTACCTCAGTTAACATAGTGTCCTCTAGAACCATTCATTTTGTACAGAATAATTCACTCTGAGTTTTATATAATTGTTCCTACGGTTCCTTTTTAACTTCTACTTTTTTAATTTTTCAGGTCTCAGCCAGGTTCCAAGGAGACACTTAAATCCAAAGAAAATACAAGGGAAGCTCATTTTAACTAAGGTTCAGTTTCTTTTAAAGTGCGCATTACTTAACACAATTCTAATATACAGTGGTTTTCATAGACTATATTCAGAATGATCAATTGAACAAATTTCTCCCACCAAGTTCTGTGAAGGAGTTAGATCGACGACATTTATGTTCTTCTAGAAGGAGACAGACAATGCACTATTAATTAGATAAAAAAATAAGTTTATAAAATAAATCCACCCTATTAAGAGTTACTAAGATTAGGCAATGTGATCAAAATTACCAGAATGGATGGGGTCCTAAGGTGGTCTTGGAAGACCTTTCTGATGTAGTGACTTCAGTGAGGCAAAGGCAATGACCAGAAGGCTTCTGGAAGACCAATAGGCCTGTTCAAGGTCCACCTTCTTGTCCCAGGACAGTGAACACATTATCTTGCACAGCAAGAGGGACCATGAGAGTCAAGGGGGAGACTATGCTGAATCACTTGAGCGGGTTCTGTCTGATAACATCTGTCTTTATAAGAGGCAGGCAAGAAGCCATATGAGGTTGGCGGGATGGCCAGGGAATACAAGCAGCCTCCAAAAGGTTGGGCCAAAAGATCACAGTGGCCTAAGGTACTTGCTGCCAAGCTCAGCAACCCCAGTCTAATGCCTGGGACCCCTGTGGCGGAAGGAGAAGCCAAGTTATCCTCTGACCTCTGCATATACTTAAAAATGTTTTGAAAAGAAAAGCCTCCCAAAGGAACACAGTACAGACGATACTTTCCAGTTAGCTTTATAAGATCCTCCAGAACCGTAAAACAAAAAGAAAAAGAAAAGGAAATAAAAGACACTAAGTTTTGTTTTTGTTTTTTGTTTTTTGGAGACAGAGTTTCTCTGTATTGGTTTAGAGGCTGTCCTGGAACTGGCTTTGTAGACCAGGCTGGTCTCGAACTCACAGAGATCCGCCTGCCTCTGCCTCCTGAGTGCTGGGATTAAAGGCATGCGCCACCAATGCCCGGCCTGCAGCAGAGAACTGATACAGAGTCCTTGGCACTGCTTTCAAACTGTTAGAAAACAGCTCCAATAGGTTCATCATTTTCCTCCATGGCTGGATTAAAATCAAGGTATGCAGAGTTGCAAGATCACGAGGATCAAATCCCACAGGCAGGCCTTCAAGAATTCTTAGCTTTTGTGCTGCTATAACAAAACACATTGACACCAGGCAATGGATAAAAATACAGGTTTATGGTGTTCACAATTCTGATGGGGGAAAAGTCCAAATGGCCTGACACCTGTGTCCTCAAGAGTCCTGAGCTGTAACACATGGTGAAGAGGCAGAAAAGGAGCCTGCAACACACAGAAGGGGACAAAGGTATGGGATGGCCTCATTTTATAGAAACCCCCATGGATCAGGCATGACAGCATACAGCTTTAACCCAAAAACCAAAATGTAAGTGGATCTCTATGAGTTTGGGGCCTGGTCTGCAAGGAAGTTCCAGGCCAGCCAGAGCTGCTCAGTGAGACCCTGTCTCAAAAACAAAACAAAGCACCCTCAGGAGAACTAGCATGAATCTGGCCACACTATGCTTACAACCTAATTAGCTGCCACCAGGCCCTACATTTCTCATGACCTCAGCACCACCAGTGTGGGGGCCATACTTCCAGTTCATAAAACTTTGAGTCAAACATCATCCAACCACAATACCAAGGAACCAAACTTATAGTAAAATATGTGCAAGCGTAATTTCTTTGCATTCTGTGTGGTGTTCTAGCATTGAGGGACTGACTTCATATGTCTAGTATATAAGTAATCCAAAGAGAAGAAACAGATACTTCCTTAGGTTACTCTGCAGAAGTAAGACATTAAGTAGATTACACTGGATTCCTATAGCATTAGCACTGGATTCCCATAGTATTAAAAGACCAGCTTATAAATCTGTGGAACTGTAAGTATCAGTATGAGGCAGGATCATTCTCAACTTTAAACTTAAACCTTGCTTTCTAAAGTTGAAAGTGCTTGAGAAGAAAAGTCTAGCGTAATACGGGACTTCCTTTGAGGGAGGAGAAAGGAGTCAATGTATACTATCAACCTAGTAGCTTTACATTGAAGAAGAAAAGGCAGGAATAGCAGACGTCCTGTGTGTGGCTTAGTGGACAGATGCATTCTCCCCATGAGCAAGGGTCGGGGCTCAACCTCCAGCCTGCCCTCCCCACCAAAGAGAAGGAGGATAAGAGGAAGAGGAAAGGGAGGAAGAGGAGGAGGAGGAGGAGGAAGAGGAGGAAGGAAATGATAATGACTATAATGACTATATCTGAGGGATATTTGGAAATAAAATCTTATAAAAAACGCACCTCTTCAAATTATTATGTAAGAACAAATCATGTGCCGGGCGGTGGTGGCGCACGCCTTTAATCCCAGCACTCGGGAGGCAGAGGCAGGCGGATCTCTGTGAGTTCGAGGCCGGGCTGGACCGATAGCCTCCAAAACAATACAGAGAAACCCTGTCTCGTAAACACCAAAAAAAAAAAAAAAAAAAAAAAAAAAGAACAAATCATGTTTTGTTTGTTTTTTTCCTTTTTTTCTTTCTTTCTTTCTTTGTTGGCACTGCGGACTGAAGCAGGGCTTTGCACAAGCTAGGCAAGAATTCTACCACCTACATCCCCACTACTTCATTTATTATTTTGAAAGCTGTTAAACACGTCAGTGTTACAGAATAATATCGGAGTCTTAGAACTCAAATAATAGGATGCTTTTATTTTACAAACAGAAAGGATGAGGCATGTATGAGCAAAAGTCATTTCCAAGTACACCAGTTGGTGGCAGGCCAGGAGTCTAGCTCCCAGAAGGCCTCTCCACCACACGTCAGCTCCTCTCTGTCATTCTGTGGTTTGGCGTGTAGGAAGGATTTCATGGTTTCTGGTGAGTGCTTATTGTGATAGCAACATCTTTGGAGATATGAGAAAGCTCTGGGCTGCGTGTTTTAGAGGCTACAGAAAGGAACTCAAATGAATAATGAGCTTTGGACTTCTGCTTTAGAGCTCCATTTTTATTAGGAAAGTCAAAATCACCTCATTTGACACATCAAGCATGTTGTAAGGCCAGTCTAATTACAAGCTTAGAAACTGAGAACTACAGTTAAAAATAAAAAATGGATATCTTTTCAATAGCAAAATTTATAGAAGTTGTGAAACAATAGATGCAGAAGGAAAATGCAATAACATTTTTCAATCTATCCAGATGGTAAGAAATCCTAATAGAACAGTGTAATTACATAAGGTTAATTTTAATTTCTAATTTCAAAAATGAATCATAGAATTGTAGGACCTATGGAACTTGATATGGTCTCCAGATTGAGACCTGTTCATTATTCACAGAAACAGCCAAAATTTAAATACGAAGTTAATATAACACCACGTTCCCTACAAATTCAGCTTCTTAGCAGCCTGTCCTCTTCTCTTAACACAGTCTAGAGTCAGCAAACCAGAACCAACCCACATATGCCAGAGGTTAAAAATTCATTTTTCAAGATTGCCTTATTAGTAACTTTTTTAAAAAAGGAAACTAACACTAAAACATTCCTGGCTGCAAAATCAGAAATTTGACAAAACAAAGGTTCTCAACTTCAACCTAAAAACAAATCATTGACTAGTAGTGGACTGGGAAGATTACCAAGCATTTGTATTGTGCAACACAACTGTAAAAGAAACTGACATTATTAAAAAGAAGAATTTAAGTACACAGCAGAACCTTTAGTGACTCTTGCTTCCTGAGTACTGTGTCACGTGAATGCCAACACAGAAGGGATTCATTCCTGCAAGCCTAAGATCCTCAACTTTAATAATGGACAAACCACCAATAGCAATAGGTACATATCAGCCCTGTTTTGACACCATAGACAATAGCCTCTCTGACGCCCTACTCAGTACCCCATGGCCTCAATTAAACTTTCATCGGAAGACAGAGACTAAAACTCAGATTCACCAAGAATGCTATGCCACATGAGTAAGAGTAGCCTGGCAGCTAAGACATAGGACACTCATGTGGAGAACTGTGCTACCAGGCATTAGCTGGAGAGTATGCTAACACAATATGCATAACAAATAAATTATATCATTAATATTTTTGTGTTGATGACTCTGATAAATACAGCTCTGTTGTCTATCTGGACAACTCAATTGTGCCCATAGTTTTCATGAGCTCTGTCATAAATTGCATCTAACTTACACATTATTTTTAACCAAGCTGTTCTTTAAATCCAGCCATCTGCAAAACTGTGCCTGCCAGTAGGTTATTTAGGACAAAATGATCAACAACAGCAAGCATGCTCTTGAGAGGGAACTTTAAAGAGCTAATCTGGGTTGGAATCCTGGGTCTTTCACTTACAAGTGAATAGACTACAGCGAGTCTTTTAGAGTCCCTGACCTAAAAGTGTTCATCTCTGCAAGAGCAGAAGCAGTAATGCACACTCTGTGGACCTGTTACAAGGCAGTGGGTCCACGCAGCCTTTAGAGCGCTAACCACAGTGAAGCCTGTGAAGGGTGGGGACTGGGTGGGGAACTGGGGGAGTAGAGGAGGGAGAGGGAGCTGAGATTGACATATGAAGCAACCTTGTTTCTAATTTTAAAAAAAGTCGGCGGGCGATGATGGTGTTGCACGCCTTTAATCCCAGTACTCGGGAGGCAGAGGCGGGCGGATCTCTGGAGACCAGCCTGGTCTACAAGAGCGAGTTCCAGGACAGCCTCCAAAGCCACAGAGAAACCCTGTCTCAAAAAACCAAAAAAAAAAAAAGAATTATCATTCTAAACTCATCTAAGAAATGCAGACTGGGCTGGTTTAACCACCAGAAACAGTTGACCTGAACAAGGGGGAGCTCATGGACCCCAGATTGTTGGCTGTGTGGAAAGCATGGTACTGACCCAGACCCCCTGAATGTGGGTGTCAGTGAGGAAGCCTTGGTAATCTATGGGGCCTTAGGTAGTATTTATCCTTTGGGTAGTATTTATCCCTGACTTTGAGTGCCCATCCCACAATGAGAGATGGACTCTCACTCTGGACTCTTGGGGGAGGGTCTAGGCCCTGCCCTGGATGAAATGACAGACTATGGACACCCCCATGGAGGGCCTCACTCTACCTAGGGATCGGAGTAGAGATTGGGTGAGGGACTGGGGGACCTGGTGGGGAAGGATGGGGAGGAGGGGAGGGAGAGGGAGCTGGGATTGACATGCGAAACAAGCTTGTTTATAACTTAAATTTTAAAAAAAAGGAAATGCAGTTTATCCTGAGAGCACCAAGAATGTCTTGGTGGTAACAGATACTCAATACACAGAATTTTCCAACCCTTCCCTTTGTTATTTATGGAACATCTATAACAAAAATTCACCTTTGGAAACTGATGATCCACACCTACTTACTGATTTGCTAAATATAACTTTTTTGTTCTCTTGACAGAGTTTCACTACCTATTCCTAGCAGGCTTTGAAATCGCTATACAGCCCAAGCTAACTTCAAATCCACAGCAATACCCCTGCTTTAACTCCCATCCTGAGACCACAAGATTACGACACATTCAACTCTTCCATGTGTTTCTTACAACCAACACATATGTGTTCTCCTGAAAACTTTCTACCTAAACTTCTGTTGAATTCGACCAAAACAACGGAAGCTTTCAAGTTTTTATTTAAGGACGAGAAGGAGGAGGGAGTGGGAGCTGGCTACGACTTGGGGTCGCATGAGGAACTCTGGTAAATAACATGGAAATTCCAGTCTTCGCCATTCTATTAAAAAAAAAAAAAAAAGAACTCAGATCAAGTTTATGGAGTGTCTTTGCTCCGTCTTCCCCGCTTTCCCAGGCAAACTTCAGTTCTTGTTGGCACTGTGCGTTGTGGGATTTTCTAACAAGTGATGTAAACATCATCTACTGCTCTTAGTTTGTGGTTTTCCTACTGAAGGACAGAGGTAATGTCGTGGAGATGTCAAATCAGATGACTTACTAGGAGGCCCTCCATCAGCCTTACACTCCCCTCCCCCATCCCCCGACTTCTGAGGGCGCTGACAGCCCTGGACTCTGTGACTTCCTGGATACTGAGGCCCTTTGTCCCAGTGCCCCCCCCCCCCGTTCAAGCAGTCGGGCAGAGTGTGCTGACCCTGGCACCAGCTCCCATTTTCTCATCACTCCGTTCAGGAAGCCAGGCAGCCTCATTACCTATTTATGCCTGAGCTATCTTCTGATAAATCAGTCTCTCCATCATCTTAGCCATTAGCTGCCCATTACTAGGCCTTTAATTTCAGGCCTGAACAAGAAAATGCTGACACATAATTCTGAAGGTCACAGGAGATGGTTAAGATCCTGAGTAGCCTGGGAACGACACTGGGCTGTAATTAAACCTGAGCATAAGGAACCCCAGGAAAAGCAGTGAACAAAATCCCTCAGGAGAAGCAGCAGGGGGAAACTGACATTCTTCCCCGGGGCAGGAAGGACCTGGAAGAAATGAGAAGAAGGCTCTTCCCACAGTGGGCTTGACATTTGATTTAGAGGGGGGTTAGGACAACTTCCCGAATTCTATCTTCTCCTCACATGTGAGAGCTGGAAACAGCCATAATTGTTGTGCTGTGAGAAAAACGAGAAAAACGTAAAAGGTTGTGTTTGCAGGGAAAAGACTTGTTGCAGAGAACACTGCATGTAGACAATGCTAAATAAAGACGGGGGGGGGGGGGACAGAGTGAGAAATTGAGTGAGCCCCGTTAAACTACCACACTCTGAAATGAATAATTAGTCGGTTGAGCCCAAACTTGTAAACAAGAGTTGTATCTGCCAGCTAGGTCACAATCTGTCCTGGAGGCGACTCCAGAAATGGGCCAGTTCTGGAGAGTAGAGCTCAGAATGGTGAGTTCCTCACATCAAGATTTATTTTGGCCCGCTCTATTCTATCTTTCTCTTGGATTTTGTTATTTCCTCTGCTTACTGATACTAGAGGTGCCTGAGAATTAAGATCACTTACACTGAGGGGATAACTCCAGCGTTTGCAGAAAGAAAAAAACAAAAACAAAAACAAAAAACTCAGGAATATCACTGAACAGAACCTCATGGTGAATGGCTGGCATGCACCAATTCTATTGCACTTTTTAGGAAACAAATTCCCATGGGGTTATCCTTGACTCACTCTTCTGTGTTTAGAAAATAAAGCTACATAACTCTAGAGTACTTTTTGCACAGGCCCACACACGCACGCACACACACACACACACACACATACACACACACACACACACACACACACACGGGTCTTCGAAGTGGTCTGCCCTCGTCTACACTGCCAATGAGACTCCTGGAGTTGTGTTCATCCATAGCCCTCCAGCGCCCAGCAGCTTTCTTCCCGCGATGAGAAATGATAGAAACAAGGGCCGCTGTAAAGTCCTCTGTTCTTTGTCTCCCAAGGGGTGGGATGAAGGCTGGGGGCAGGGTCCCAACAGTCACCTCAGTTACCCAATTACCACGGTAGTGGAAGGAGAGAATGAAAACTATGTGTGCATGTGTGTGTGCGTGTGTACATGCATGCATGCGTGTGAGAGCGAGGGGAGAGAGATCAAAATAGTAGCCATCTATACAAAAACATGCCTTAAAACATAGATGTATTGAACATAGCCACAACACAGCAAGGAACTAAAACAGTAAAGTATAACACATATCCAGCCCTAAAACGTAATCGATGGGTCTCCACACACTACCAGCTAGCATCTCCAAGCTGCTCTGAAGAGTGGCACTTTACCATTAAGTTAGAGGGGAAATGAATTGTCTGTCTGCCATACATGTTTAAAGGAGAACATAAATACTAATTTAAAAACTCATTTTACATATACTCTATCATATATGTAGGTCTGCTGCACAGTATTTTCAGAAATTCTACCGTTAAAAATATTAATGAAGGCAGGCATGCTGCTACATGCCCCAAATCTCAGCACAGGAAGACGAGACTGGCACAGGTTCCATGTGAGTTTAAGTTATATATTCAGTTCCAGGACAGCCTGCGTGAAAAGGGCTCCAATAAACAAAGTTTCACAGACGTGGTGTCAAAGATCTAAGCGATAGCAAAATAATGAAAGTATGCATTTGCATAATAAAAAAGAAAGAAACTCTAGAAAGTAATTTATTCACACTTCTCCTATTTACTGAAGTAGGTCATTACTGGCTTCGACCATAGAAAGATTAATCTGGTCACTTAACCCTTAGCACTAAACACTGTCCCTGAAAAAGCGAAATGCATTTTTAAAATATGCCAGGTGGTGGAGGCACACGCCTTTAATCCCAGAGACAGAGGCAGATGGATCTGAGGTTGAGGCCAGAGAAACCCTGTCTCAAAAAGCCAAACAATAAAAATTAAAAATACAGAGTCTCGATGCTCTCTTGAAGTAGAAAACACTAAGAGATACAGTTTTAGGGAACACAAGAAAATTCTACAAATCAATTCACATCTCATAACACTTGTATATACATACATGTGAACATGCACACAGATTAGCGCAAGAAAAGCATATAGCCAACTATATACCTATATTTGGAAGAGGTAAATTCTGTAGCTTGCCGCGTCCACCTACAAAGAGCTGTAAATAAAAGGAATAACTAGTGCTCTAGATGAAGGAGAGATGAGAGCCTTAGGGGGGAAGGGGGCCCTAGGACATGCTCACAGGAAGTCAGAACTACGGGCCAGTACCCTGTTAGCTCTGAAAGACATCCTTTTCCAAGGGCACAGAGCCCATTATCCTCAAGATTTCTCATTAGCATCATGACCTCCCACCTGAACACGAAAGGAGAATGAAACTGTTAGCCTGACCATTCTTCACTTCTGACATGAACTCAGCCTGTAACTGAAACAATTTCCTGTCAAAGGTTGGTGGAATGTGGGCAACAACCGTCAGAAACAGACAGGAAAACCAAATAAAATAATTGGGAGCCACAGCCTCCTTAGCGCAGGCAGGATGGTGGACCTGCTGAGCCCAGAGCTGGACGGGAGCCATTTTCTCTGTCTGCACAGATGCCAAGACTTAACCAACTGCACATACACAGAGTCTGAGATATTGCTTGCTGTCTTTCCATTGTTAAAAAGTCAAATAAACTATGCTCCCTAGTTCTTGCCTCTCCACGAGGCAAATTAGAGTAATTTTGATGAGGACTCCAATCATATGACATACTGAGTTAAAAGGAGGATTCCTAAAGGGTAAAACCAAGTTGGGTTTTACGACAGTTTATTTCTTGTTGCTCTATGCAAATGAGCACTTTAAAACAGCACGGAGGTCACGTTTCATCTAAACTTATTAAATCCTCCCAGGGAGATGTATTCCCTTCTCAAAATCATAGGTAGCCTCTCTGTACCTCCCCCACTGAGTTTCTCAGAAATTGCCTCCTGGCAAAGGCTCCTGACTCCACATTGCCCAGACCAGCATCCTCAGCAAACTGCCACTGCACCATCTCTGTCCTTCTCTGACCTTCCAGAATGTTCCACCATCTTCCTCACGACCAGCAAGCCTGAATGCAAGGTATGCCAGGGTCTACATGGAAACCACAGTAGACTCTGAGGAAGACAAGGCCCTACCCGCTGACTTCTATTGTCTGAAAAGGCATGTTTATGTTATGCAAGGCAGTAGCATAACCCAGTTTCTAAAACTGTTTGGCCCCAAAGAGCTTCCTTCTGTACGATAACTAAGACAGGCTGTATTGTAGCTGCAGTTGGGACTCCAGATCCTACAGCCACATTTCCTGCTTGATTTCAAGCTCCATCCCTTCCTACAATGAGTGATCTTGGGTAAGTATTGACGCTTTCTATGCCTCAGGCTTCATATTTATCAAGTGGCAACCTCTAAGATGCCATAAAGACTGAACAGGTTTAAATGCAGCAAAAGACTAAGCATATGTGAACAAAATTTCTTCTGGAATCACTGGTCAGTCTATTTTTGCCGCTAGCTGGCAATCCTTCTAGTCTCTGTCTGAGAGATTCATATCATTTGGCTGCACAATCTTCCACTCCCGACACAGTACCAAGCGCCTCTGTGCCCCAAGTGCTCGCAATCCTGCTGGGCAGAGTACCACTCACTTAAAATTTCCACTCTGACAACTGTTATGGGATGATGATTTGAAGACACGTTGTTTCATAAGTAGCGATTAGCCAGAAGTCAGAAGTCCTTCTCAGGACTACAGTAAATGCTGCCTCCATGTAAACTACTGCGCTGGTTTGTTACTTAGTAGTTATAAGCAACACCGTTGTGGTAGAGAGTATAGTCCTGGTGGGCATACGCATTCTACTTACTCAGACTGAAAATGTCATTAGTGCCGTAACATTTGCTATTGAGTTCAGTAGTGATTCAACTGCATGACTTGTATTATGCGTTATCTACAGGACAGGGGAAGAGGGTGGAAAGCTGGGTTCTAGGGAGCTTCAAAGAGTTATGTGATTCATTCTTCCATTGTGAAATTGATGGATGAGTCTGTTTTATATAGTTTTGTTTTTAATCTGTTTGTTCAGTTTCTGGTGGTCGGGATTGAATGCTGGGCCTTGTACACACTGGGCACACGCTCTACCATTAAGCTATGCCCCTGCTTAAATTCTTCGGACAGTTTCTCTACTTGTATTTCAATCTGTTCCAATGCTGAATCATCTTGCTTTCCCTCTTAGACAGCTAATAAAAGTCTCTTAATTCAGTTTATGTCTGCTTCCTCCCTTTGTGAAACAGAATATGTTCAAAGGTGAGTTGGAAGCCTCCTTCTCATCTTCTCTGCACAGTAAGAAGTATATGCTACTTAATAAGCTCTTACAGCAAGTTAGCACTGAAAGATCTACAAACACAAAGGGAAGCTTATGGCAATGCCTATGTTAACCATAAAATTTAAGTACATAAAGAGCACAAAAATAATACGACTACACAGAGAAGAACCCACAAGTATTATGTTGTGAAACTGGGACACAAGAAAGGGACTTACCTCCAGAGACACTAGTGAACATCTACCTGGACTTCCTTGGTATGCAGTATTCTAAGATTACAGAGATGAAACTAAAAATAGGTCTAGCAATAAGAATTATTCCACATGCCATCCTCCAGCCACAGATAAGGATAATCACAAATCCCATACCCCAGTAAGACTTTTCCTGCTAGCTGTGGTGGCACACATCTGTATTTCCAAGAGTCAGCAGGTAGAAGCAAGAGCATCAACAAAAGATTGAGTCTGGCCTGGGCTGTGAGTTCCAGGCCAACCAGGAGCAAATATCAAGGGCCTATCATAAAACAAATATTTTCCCCTCCCACCTTCTCTCCATGTGTGTGGGGTGGTGGCTGGGGGTGATAGTCTGTCTTCTTGCTTGTTTGCTTTTTGTTTTTGAGACAAAGTCTCACTCTTTAGTTCTGACCCAGAACTCTCCATGCAGATAAGGCTGGCCTTGAACTCACAGAAATCTGCCAGCCTTGGCCTCCTGAGGACTAGGATTAAAAGCTGTGCCACTACTCCTGACAAGCACCTTCTTTAGAATAGCCATCTTGCTACTGACAGACACATTTAAGCCTTGGCGTCATCCTACTGGCCACGCTACTGGAATGCTACCCTTGGATGCCTGTGTGACTCATTTCCCACTTTCCCATGTCTTCTCTGAGGACTCGTGGACCACCCTACTAACAATCACAGTGTGAGAGCTGAGCATCACCGCAGTGGCAGAGTGCTTGCCAAACATGCACACGTCCTAAATGCAATCTCCAACACTAAAAGCGAGATTACAGCCAATGTCTTCACGCTACGCTACCATCCCAAGACTGCCATGCTATTTTCCCTCCCACAGCATTGCCTATGGGCTAATACACCTGCTAACATATGGACCTCAAAAATGAAAAGTAGTCACTGACATAATCCAAGAGCCCGGAACAATTCCTGTTATAAGTACATCCTGGGTATGCATCAATGAAGTGAATTAAATGGATGTCAGTTCACATACCAAGTCATAAAAGGAATTATCACACACATGCACACAGACATACACACACATATGTGCATATGTTGTTGTGAAATAACAGAGAACCAATGGCACATGACTATGTTCCCATTACTCAGGAAACTGAGGCAGGAGGGCTGCAGGAAGGTTGAGGTCAGCCTGCATGATAAAGCAAGCACTAGGCTAGCCAAGGAAACATAGCAAGATCTCGTCAAAAAAAAAAAAAAGGAAAATTTTCGTTGTACACTGCAGAGCTGTCAAGTTGACACATTGTGCAAAAAAGGAAGAAGACTCCAAGTCTATTTCATACTTTCTAATCTCAGTTCTCATATTTTACAAGGATAAAAGGAGAAAGAGACAAACCAAGAATCTGCAATTCTAGTGACAACATGCTGCGATTACAGGGACTATGAGAAGGTTAATGGCTCAGACATGACTGACAAACCCAACCACACCAGGGATAAAAGCGCACAGAAAGAAGTCATGTCTCTCTTCAAGTGAAATGTAAGGCAAAATCCTGACCCAAGGCCTCTCACAGAGCTGAAACATCTCACCACACATGCACATGCACGCGCACGTGCATGCACGCACACACACACACCGCACACCGCACACATGCACACGAGGACACACACACACACACACCAGAACCAGCAGCAGTAACAATACTAGGCACATTTGAAGCTTTCATCCTGAGCACTTGCTGCCGTGAACATATGAGGCTAAAAGAAAAACATACGGGCCTTTTCTAACCTAATTATTTCTTAAGGGGAAATAACACAAATAATTAACTCTGGAATAACAGATTTGGAAAAGAATGTTTGTTGAAAACTGCTAGAAATCTGGGAACACATGCTTGATTGATTAAGTGTTGAAATATTTATTAAATACGAGAATCCACTGCAAGAAAACGGAACTGGCTCAGATAAAGGCTGCATCCAACACTGGCCCTGAGCCCTGTGGATGAGAAGCCGAGCTGGGGAATGAGGGTCTAAGGAGCATGCGGCAGCACCTACGGATGCTGCTGTGATAAAGACTGGGAAGCCACACCCCCAGAGGAGGAAAACTGCACACTGAAGATGACTACACGCTTACCAAGAGCTGCATTTTTTAAAGGCTAAACTACACATTTAAAGGGGGAAATTTTCTTATGGTATAGGAATTGTTTCACAACCATGTTGTTATTTTGAAAGTAAATAAATAACTGAAAGAAAACTCCAGGGACTGATGCCAAGTGCAGCAATAGAGTGCCCAGTGTCACCCCACCCCACCCCACCCCATCCCATAGAGTGCCCAGTGTCACCCCACCCCACCCCACCCCATCCCATCCCATAGAGTGCCCAGTGTCACGTCACCCCACCCCATCCCACCCCATCCCATAGAGTGCCCAGTGTCACATCACCCCACCCCACCCCACCCCATCCCACCCCATCCCATAGAGTGCCCAGTGTCACGTCACCCCACCCCACCCTACCCCACCCCACCCCCACCCAGGGCTGCAATTTGGGCTTCCTCTAAAAAGGAAAAAGCTATAAAATCACCATAATGTATCATGGCCAGGGGTTTAAGAACTGTGAAGTCAAACGCGGAAAAACAGAAAGCATCTTACTGCACGTAGCAAGGTAACCGTTTTATGGCACATATTTTGCTCCGTGGCATGCTCCGATTTCCACAGGTGCACAAGAAATCTTTTACGAAAATATTCATAGCATCACCACTCATAACGAAAAACATTTAATTAATACAAATGTTCATCGAGACAATGAGTAAATAATTGAGTATCACACAGCAATGAAAAGGAATGAAGTACACAAGCTATAACATGGACCAACGTTGCAAACATGACGCTAAGTCAAAGAAGTGACGTTTGTTTGAGGCATCTAGAGTGGGCAAATCTATAGAAACAAAACGCTGTTTAAAGGGGGGGGGCCACTGAGATGGTGTGTCAGGTAAAGGCACTTACCACCAAAGGTCGATGACCTGAGTTTAACCCTCAGGACCCACAAAGTGAAAGGAGACACCCAAACCCTGTGACCTCCACAGGCGTAGCATGCCACACGTGAGCCTACACAACTCTAAATAAACAGAGTGTAAATACATGTGTGCACATATATATTTATAAGTAAAACAAGAATTCCTTTGTTTCTGAGATTATCAAAGGTTACCTGAAGTCCCAAAGATAGATAAGGAGTTTATTTCTTTAGAATGGTGTTTGAAGCCGGGTGTTGGTGGTGCCCGTCTTTAATCCCAGCACTCAGGAGGCAGAGGCAGGAGCATCTCTGTGAGTTCGAGGCCAGCCTGGTCTGCAGAGTTAGTTCCAGGACAGCCTCCAAAACAATACAGAGAAACCCTGTCTCGAAAAACCAAAAAAAAAAAAAATTAAATTTACATATTATTTCTAAATTTCATAATATGTCTGAATTTTTTTTTTTTTTTTTGGTTTTTACGAGACAGGGTTTCTGCCTCCCGAGTGCTGGGATTAAAGGCGTGCGCCACCACCGCCCGGCTTGAATCTTATACATATTTGAATTACTTAATGGCATGTAATTAATTCATGTTAAAGTATATAACTAACTAGTTTCAAATAGCATATTTTCATAAAACAAAGAGAGATTAGAAAATGTTAAAACAAAATATTAAGACAGGAATTATCAGGAGCTTAACTCCAGTTTAAAAAAAAAAAACTAAGAATGGCCTTAGTTTAAAATTGCAGCTAAAAATTAAAGAATAACCTAATGCTTAGGGAAATTCTCACCTGAATATGTCGCATGAACTCAAATCTATCAAAAGTGCTATATGACACTCTTGCCAAAGCCTCACATCATTGTCTCAAAGAAAATGCTGCTCATGGCAGCAAATGACAAAGTCTGGTGAATAAATTCAGCCACAAAGGTTAAATAGCTTGGATTTATCTTTGCTAGGAGAGACAGGGCTATAAACTGGCATGAGTGATTGTGTCATGGTGATTAAAGTAGCCATGAGACAGATAGACAGCTTTATGTGGCGGAATGCCAGCAGGCTCACTAAGGTCCAAATTCCCGCCACTTCCTCTGCACCCTGTGCCCTCGGCAGCACGCTCTGACTCGTCTGGTAAGTTCCGCCTTCGGGTCCGGGCAAGGATTCTGATTTCAGTTCACAGGGACACTGTACAGGTATTCAGAGAACCAAGGCCTTTGGGGTTTTTAGTGACTGACCTTAATTTTGATTCCAAGGTTCGTGTTTAGCAAACAGGAGCCTGTGTTCAGCCGGGTTGGCCCACATGGGCCCTGGGAGTGCTTCTGTTCCCCATGAGGACTAAATCTGTGGTTCCGCCAGAACAGCTCTCACCCTTTCCTCCCTTCCTTCTTCCTCTGTCTTTTTACAGTTCCTCAGGTAAGAGGGCTGCATCATCCTCTCCCGGGCACACTGGGATGACCCCACATAACTTTTCAGCCAGCTGTCTCCCTTCCTATTCCGCCAGACTACCCCATATTAATAAAGTCAGATTATGCATAGCCCTGGCGGTCACTTGTACCTGCTGACGATCCACAATTGTGTTTCTAACAGAACCCTGGCAGTACGCTCTACATGCATCAAAAACACAGCAGGGAATCTAAGGGAATCTGCGGAACCCGGCGGCGTGAGGAAGCTGGCCCTCTCCAGCATCCAAGGAAAGGAAGATGAAGAGAGCAGCTTTAGTTATCACCAGGAGCTGTCCATCAGCTCAGCCCCAGCATGCTAATCTTGCCAGTGGAGGACCAGCCTACCTAAAGAGCCAATGGGAAAAAAGTTAAAAGAACAGAAACCAGCAACCAGCCATAAAGCTACCCCACCAGGCAAAGTGAGAGGTGAGCCAAAAAAACTGCCAGCCCTAAGTTCTACTCCCCTGGGTAGATCATTATACAGTCAGCAGGCCTGGGTCCAGAAAACAATCATCCAATCAGTTCTGATCTTCACAGTTATCTACTGATCTTTACTCGAAACAAAGAAATGAAATGAATGAAAGGGCAGCTTCCGGAAGAGGTAAAACGCCCTGGTACAACCATAATTTTTTAAAAGGAGAAGAAATATATTTATTTAACCTGCTCACAACCTCTTAGACACAAACAACGAACAGGTTCCGGGGAAGAGACGACTGACTAAACGCTGAACTCCCTCTCTTTCCAATTAGAACTGCTGGTATTCCTGGATCATGATGCGAAATTTTTTATTTTATTTTCAAAATCCAGTTATATATAATAGTCTGTCTTGGAGAAGACAAGACAGATTTTTTTTAATCTTAAAAGGAACTAAAATCAGGAGTAAGAGGCAGTAGAAGTCTGGAGTCAGTTTTGATGTTAAGCAAAATAATTATAAGTTATCCAGAAAGTAAACCAATAAGGATTGGGAGTTCCTTAAAGAAATAATGTTGCTATATTTTAACACAGAAAAATGAGAAATCCATGATAAATTAGTAACAAAACTAATTACGGGAATTATTTTCCCATTTCTTCGCCTTTATTAAGCTATATGACTATGGGAAATATAATTTACTCACCTACAAAGTATGTATAATAGAATCTACCCCATCATTAAAAATAACGAATGCAAATCACTCATCACAGTGCTTAGAGTAAATGACATGTGTCTGGAAAAATGAACTCTTGTATTTTCAACTCTTTCTTCAAACTTTTTTCATTCTGGTACTTTTATTGCTAAAATAAACACATCCAACCAGATGTTCACAGAACTTATCACTTTAGTTATTATTTATCTGCTTTTATCTGAATGACTTGACATTTGGTACCCTTAAGCTATTAGTACTATAGGGACACAAGTGATACACTGCATCTTTTCTTTTTGTGGGGGATATATGAATATAGACCTCTCTTTAGTATCTAATGTCACTGTCACCAAAACTCTGACTACAAGGCATATGTAATTTTGATGTTGACTGCTGAATACTAAGAGTCGGGTTTACAATAAAAGATTATAACCATCAGAACAGTATCTACAGATGACTCCCTCAAGAGCTGCTTTTGGATGTCAACTGTCTACCATATATTCCATTATTTATGAAGATAGTAAAACTGAAGAATTCCAACTGTTCAGCAAATTTCTTCTAATAGTGTAACTAGATATAAGCACGGGTACTTTTGATGATTTTTGATGCATTAGAAGAAAAGTGTAACTCCAGTGGGGGAAAATAAAAGATACCTTTGATTCTGATGCCAAAGGTCATCAAAATGTCTTGAATGCCATCTAAAGTGGGTATTCAGCCAGTACAATGGAGTTGAACTTTCCAAGTTCAAATCTCCTCTTAGATTCTTTAAAGATGACAAGTTATGACCTACCACTGGACTTCTGTGGAGGTAATGTATATCAGGCACAAAGAAGTAGATTTGATACATAAAAGCAACCACAAAATTACCACATGTTAAATGTTTTACTCTGCAGCATACACAGTACACTGACATCTTTTTTTGTTTCCTTTTCCTTCCTGTTCCTCACCAGTCTCCCCAGTCTTTCCTTTTCTCCCCCATTCCACTTTGATGAGCATCTGCTTTCCCAGTGATGACTGTGACACACTCCTAGCTGTGGAGTGACGCCATGATACACACTCCTTTCTCAGTGAGTCGGGAGAAAAAGAACAGCTCTCTCTAAAACGGGCCCTAGAACAATCAAAAGAACACTTGGCATGTTCTACAGTATGCGACAGCAAATAGAGCTAAACATTCTTTACAAACTCACAAGCTCCTAGACTCACTCATGCTTGCTCTCCATATAGCTGTGAAGAAAATGACCAAAAACGGATTTTGTGGAATTTCATTGATAACTATATGTATATCTGAATATACACACACAAGTGTGTGTGTGTGCGTGTGTGTGTGTACATACAAACTGGGATATCAAATATAAAAAAAAGTAATGCCTGAATTAGGTTTCTTCTCTCATCTAGGATTCTATTACTATATTTATATAAGTTTGAATTAAGATTTAAAGGAAAGTCTGCACACTGGCTCAGCAAATAACAATCCTTGCTGCCAAGCCTGGTGACCTGAGTTCAATTCCCAGGACTTACATGGTGAAAGGAGAGAAATGACTCCCATCTGTTATCCTCTAACCTTCACATGTATGCTGTGTACATGCATGTGTGTACATATGTGTACATGTATGTGTGCACATATGTGTACACACACACATACTACATGGATGGATGGATGGATGGATGGATGGATGGATGGATGGATGGATGGATGGATGGGCGGGCAGGCGGGCGGATGGGCAGACAGACAGACAGACAGATGTAAAATTGAAAGAAGCTGATTTTTAAATATCAAGGGAAATTATCATTTTCATTTTTACTTTATTTAACTGTCACAGAAAATTCGTAGGTAAACAAAAATGCACCGCGAAACATCTCTTTCCTGCTGCGTATAGCCAAACTTTATTAACATTGAGCTGCCTAATTTAACAAATGCACATTTTAGAAAAAGCTATCTGTCCTATCCTGGCAAACAACCATCAAAGTTGTGACGCCTAGGAGACCTTCTCCACTGAGGAAGTTGTGCTGCAGCAGCTGACGAGCAAGCTGACGAGCACTCAGATGAAGCAGCACAATTAAGGGCAGCTCACCCATTCTACAGCATGCGCACAAATAGTCACAGAAAATAGACGACACCATTTGCCTTCTTGCCTTCATAAAACTGGAAAATTGTAGATCCACATCCTCATTGCCATATGACAATTCCTTAAAAAGGCACAACACCCAGAAGAGGAAAAAGCAGATCTTTTACTCACTGACAACAAACACTTCTGGTAGAAGAAATCGTGTTGTGTACAGAAATATAAAATATTGCTATAAAATAAATAGCGAAATTATAGGTAACTATGTAAAGAAAAGTAAGTTATCAGATAACCCATTTCTGATGCTATAGTAAATTTATGATGCTTAGCCAGCCAAAAGAGCAATCATTAACAATTATATCCTAAATAGCAGCTACAGAGTTATCAATATTAAACCATCAGTAAAAATCGGGAGATGATACCTTACAGAAACAGCTGAGAAAAAAATGTTAGTTTTACCTTACTATCCACAAACATGCAATTCTTTTATCATAAATACTGTCAAGACAGAAGAAAAACAGACACAATATTTTGAATATTCCAGAGCTATTTTCCCAAGCTTCGAACTACTTCAGATTTGTCAACCCCGAAGACAGCAAGGTTACCCACGATCAGCTGTGATTATTTTGACTATAATTTCTAGTATTTTATGGCATAATAAGCTTCTACAAGAACTGATCCTCCCACATACAATATGAATTAGCACACAATAGAATAACTCATCATGCAATAAACAAAAACTTCCCAATATCGACTTGTATCAATAAAGTCAACATTTCACACTGTCATCATTCAAAGTGAACCAAAATAAAACCTCTAAAATAAAAGCTTCATATTCCCACTTATGGGTGAAAGTTGAAATTAGCTCACATCAATAACAAAGGAAGCCTGACACTCACCTAGTCTTTGTGAGCTTGAAGAACAGAACCACTAGACTGCATAACTGACTACCATCCCTTGGTAGTCTTTGTGAGCTTGAAGAACAGAACCACTAGACTGCATAACTGACTACCATCCCTTGGTAAGTTACTAGAGCTTGTCAAGGAAAGGGTAATTTCTGAACTAATGTAAGTGGCCTATGAGGTCTCTTCTGTCTAAGGCTATTCAGATTCGCTGCATTATATAAACCTGAGTAATTTGTAACTTCAAGGAATGTGTTAAATTCAGGTAATTAGGGCATCATTTGCATTCAAATGTTGTCATAAAATTTCTAAGCAGTCTTCCAACTGCCCAGGGAAGTTATGGTTACTTAACAGACTCTTAGAGAGTCACTGTATGCCCAGTTGATCTGGATGCTTTGAAATGCTGCTCGTGCAGTGTTTTCAGTGTGCTTGGGGGCTTAGTCCTATAAGCTCAATAACACGAAATGCCATTTGCCAGTGAAGTAAATGAACAATTAAGCCTCCTCAGTCTTAGGAATTACAATGATTCTTCTGTGACGCTAGGACAAGACCATAGGATCATGAATTTAGCCAGCTAACCCTCCTTGCTGAATGATGCTTACTAAGCCTGCGGAACCAAGTCCCGACTCCTCAGAAAGTCAAGAACTTGCTGCAGCCGCCAGAAGCAGCCCTCTTTTCACACTGGTCTCCACGACTTCATCTGCAGTTAACAAAGACAAGTCCTGACTTCCACGTGTCTCTGCATCTGCTGTCCCTTCTGCTAGACATGCCCGATCCCTCTCTGTCATCTGGCCAATTCTTTAATTCATTCTCAGAATAGACAGCACCTCCCCCGAGAGCCCACTGACTGCTTGAGGGGTTAAGTGCTGGGCTTTCTGCTTCCACAGCCCTCTGTGATCACCTCAAGACTGAAGGACAAAGGGTAATTGTTCACCCACTCATTCATTCTCCCAGTTGTCTGTAAACCCCTTAAAGGCTAGAACTGTGTCTTTTATCTCTAAATCCCTGTGGCCTTGATTTATTTTAACATGCTAACTAGCAAGTGCTCAAGTGAATAAAATCCTTTTAATGAGTCAATAAATGAATTGCACACACACACACACACACACACACATACACGTGCCTTGTGAGCTCACAGGAAAAAAATTCATTCAGATATTATTTATGAAATACAAAGTGAGTTGCTAAAAAATAGCAGAGCTATATAAAACCAGCACAGTTCCAGGTGAAATTACAGCTCTCTAGAAATCAGAAATGCCTAACGGACAAGAAAACCCGTGAGTTTCCTTACTGGAGGAAATGTTGGGTATACAGCAATGAGTGGGTCTTGGCAATCCTGTCAGCTCTAAGTGGTGTCCTTCAGTTTAAGGACCCTGGTCAAGTACGCTGAGTTCCCAGCTGATGCGATACACTGTTTGCACCTTTAGATACCAAGGACAATTTGTCATAGTTATAAACAACATTACTTCCACTTCTGACTTCAATTAATAATCTATGCATTGGTACTTAACCTAAATTCTACTAAGTCATTTTCATCACACCAAACAATAGTCAGTTCTCTCAATTGTGAAGTTTACTTCAGCAGGGCCTAAGGTATCTTCTGCCCTGAGTGGAGAGGCCTAGATGAGTCAAAACATCTCAGAAGTGATATTCTAGAAACACTGAGACAGAAAAAAATAATAGCCTGTGTTTCAAAATTAGGGGTCTTTCACCAGCATGAAGAAGGGGTAGGCACTGGGGCCATGATCACATGATGCAGAGTCTGGTTTCCAGAGTCTGCTCCTCCTGCAGCTCTGAGTCCTCCTTCCTTCCCTTCCCCTCTAAGACTCGGGACCTGTCTTAATGCACTGCCTACATCAGCAAATTCCTGGCCATGGGAAACTCTATATAGAATGAAAGACCTCATGTCTTAATAAATAAATCACAAGAAAAATTAAAAACAACAAATAAAGGCACGAGCAGAAGAAACCATCCACTACACGAGACTTAACTAAGTATGTACTTCATTTCAGGTCTGGCTCAAAGTGAGAAAAAAATGTGCACATAAACTGTACACATATAAGCATATTTTTTGAAACAAATGAAAATTTTTCTGAAAGAATGGTTGCTTTATAGTATTAATTAATCTCATTTTTAACATGACAATTCAGGGTTACACTTATTTTAAAATAACCCTTTGCTTTCAGAGTTTCACTACTGAAAATTTTAATAGATAATATATCATCTGCATCACAGTGATTCAGAAAGGGGAAGAAGAAAAGGAGACAGACAAAACCAAGGTAGACTGTAGGTTACCAACCACTGAAGCTAGAGTTCATCATAATCCTCTGTCTAGTTTGGGTGTACCTGGATTTTTCTTTTTAAATAAAAGGCTACAAACATCAGAATATTCCTTCACAGGAATAATATTTATTAACCGAAAAATAAAACAGATTCCCTGCAGTTTTTCCATGGAAACAAGTCAAAATAAAAAAAGACATAGGCAATTGTCAAACATTAGTTCGGATGATATTATCCTTCATTAAGGGCTGGGCACATAAGGTTCTCTACTACAATAATCTAACTTCAATGGATACTACAAGTAACCCTGAATTTCTTCCCAGGTCAAAATGTTAATGAAGCCAATTATTTGGCTGCAAATTTAGACAAATATTTCTCAGTCCTTCCGTATCTCACATTCGAATAACTTAGTACATTAATACATTCCAACTATGATAGTGTCAAGGGTATTTTCGATGTGAAAATGTCCAGCGTATCTTCAGTAAAGTGTGCAACCATTTTCAACGACATGAGTTTCAGATGTACTTACAGACCAACAAACCATCAGTTTGACGCATACAAACAGAAAAACACTTACATGATCCCAAAAATATTGGCTGGAATTAGCCAGTAACTTCAAAATGATTTTCCATCATATCTATAGATGTTTGGCACTGATTTAAATGCAAGTATATTAGCTTGATCAACGCAATAAATTAGTTCTTTTTTAACAAATTATAGTGCTCAATAAATATAGCCCTAATTACAAATGGTGAAAAAGGTAGGCAGGACCGGTTTACAGAAAGCAGGAGTAGATGGGCATACCTCTGGTGTTCACACATCTAAGTGAGCAGGGGATTTTGCAGTGTAGTTTATTTTATTTTGGTTTCTTAGGGATGCCTAGCTTCCTTCTCTTCCCTTCTTTCTACTTATCTTGTGTCATAAAAGCCTTCTCTCAGAGTTAAAACAACGAAGATGGTGATGCAATCCTACCCAAACAGCATGCCCTACCGGTGCCGGTTTTGCTTGACTAAGGAGATAGGGTCTCCGCCTCTCGCCCCCTCGCCCAGGTTACTGAACTACTAGGAGCATCCACCGCCACCCCCTCAACCCCACCCCACCCCTTCTGCAAAACCCTGGGCTCTTGTCCTTTTTCGTCTCTTTTTCTCCTCCTTCCTGCACCAGGAGCATCATGCATGAGTCGCATTAGGACTGGGCTCTTTTCACCCTGCACACCGCGTCTCCACGGCAACCCTAAGCAAACGTGGGGCCATGGGCTGCGCCACGGGGACCACCTCCCTCACCCGCCGCTCACCTGCTGGCCACCAAGGTCGCCCCGCACCCGTGTGTTGAGCCGGTCGTGCCAAGTTTCGTCCTCGCCGCCCAGGCGGTAGATGAGACGCAGTGGCACGATGCTCTGGCGCTCCAGGAAGCGGTTTTCGTCCGCCCTCTCCAGCTCCCTCAGTGAGGCGTCTCCTTGCAGGCAGGCAGGAGGGCAAGAGGAAGTGGAGAGAAACGGCAAAAAAATATTTTAATTAAAATAAAATAATTACCCTGACCCAGAGTCCTTTACCCTGTAGTCCTACATCTCCCCTACGAAAATGCCCCCGCCTCCTCCCTCCCGGACCCCATCTGGGAAGGACGCAGAGACACCAGCTGGGAAGCTCTGGACCAGCGCATCAGAGAGCATCCCCGGGCCCAGAAAAAGGGCATCCCTTTTCCACTCTCCCCATTCTCCTCTTCTTCAAGTGAAAAAAAAGGGGGGGTGCATTTGACCCCCAGATTGCTGATGCATCCTCGAGCCCCCACACACACGTTTCAAAAAAAAAAAAAAAGAAAAGAAAAACCCCGCGCACTGTGCACTGTGCAAACGCGGATGCGGCTTTCTTAGGGCCCTGGAAGCCCGGGCAGCAGGGAACTTACCTGCCGGACCGCAGCGCACCAGAGGGCAGGTCCCCACGACGCAGAGCAGCCAGAAGGACGCGGCGGCCGCTGCTTGCATGGTGGCGGCGCTCAGCTGCTCGTGCCCCGACCGAGGGCTCCGGCTCCCCGCCGCCCCTTCCCGGCCCGCGCCGCTGCCGCTGCCGCAGCCGCCGCTGCCTCAGTGCTGCATTGTGCCTCGCGGGCGCTCCAGTAGCAGGGGCAGCGATCGAGCGCCGCATCGGGCGCCAGGCTGTAGCTAAGTGGCTCCTAGCGCCTCCCACTTCATCCCCAGGCGGAGGCCGGGGAGGGCGGCCAGCTCGGCGGGGAGCGGAGCTGGGTGCGCAGCGGGCCTGGTGCACTTGCCCCCCCACCCCCACCCCGCGCCGCACCCGGCGCGCACCGGAGTAGCTGGGAAATGTAGTTCCCTCCCCGCATCTCGCTGGTCTCCACAGCGACGCGACCGTCGCCACCGGGAGACTGCAGACCCCGGGAAGGAAAAGCGCAAAGGAGGCGTGAGGGACACCACCTGCAAGGTTGCATGCAGCAGGGCGGGAATTCGCCCCGTGGCGTCCACAAAGAGTCACGTCGTGGCTCACGAGTTAGTAGTGCTTGTGTTACCAAGCGACCGTGCCCTGGGTGCATGCCAAGTCAATCATTCCGCAGATAACAGATCCTACTATGTGTCGGGTGGTTGCAGAGGTAAAGGACGCGAGTGTGAGTCGCCGGCTTAATTGAGATGCGATTAAGAAAGGCCGTTTTGGTAAGAATTTGAGCGGGGTGGGGCGGGCGGGGATGAATGTTTTTTATTTGTATGGGTATTTTGCAGTGCAGGTGTGTCTGCGCACCATGTGTGTGCAGTACTGTTGGCAGCCAGAAGAGAGAGTTCCTGGGACTGGAATCCAACCCATGTCCTCTGGAGGAGCAGTCAGTATTTTAACACTGAGTCATGTCTCCATACACAAGCCATTTTTTAAAATTTTTTTATTTTATTTTATTTTATTTTGGGTACCCGGAGGAAAGTCATTATTAACCTAACTCCAGGAGAATCGGAAGACACGTCCCAGAGGTCTAGCGGGCATGTGAAGTGTGCTTGAGCCCGATTCTCGGTGGTCCGTGTGCTTCCTCTATTATCTGCCAGCATCAAACCTGTACAGGCAACAGATAAGGGAACTGGGCTTTCTCGGGCTGCCCTACCCCAACCCAATGCAAATGTGAGAGACTCAATGGAGATAAAAAGTAGTAATAACATCACTGTTAACATAATTAGCACTTGCCCTTTACAGATTTTGAGTTTCAAAATTTTGAACAGGAGAAAGGAGAAAATTAAGGATTAGATCAAATAGGCTTCTTCCCAGGGTTGGTTCAATACATATAAATCAATGAATGTAACCCATCCTATAAACAAACTGAAAGACATAAAAACACATGACCACCTCATGAGATGCAGAAAATCCATGGTAAGATTAGTGACACAAGGGACATACCTAAACATAAGAAAGGCAGTTTGCGGCAAACCTATAGCCAACATCAAATTAAATGGAGAGAAATTCAAAGCAGTTCCACTAAATCAGGAACAAGACAAGGCTGTCCACTCTGTCCATACTTGAATTCTTAGCTAGAGCAATAGACATCTGAAGGAGATCAAGGAGATAAAAATTGGAAAGGAAGAAGTCAAATATCTTTATTTATACATGATATAATAGTATGCATAAATGACCCTAAAATTCCACCAGGGAGCTCCTACAGCTGATAAACACAGCAAAGTAGCTGGATACAAAATTAACCCACAGAAATCGGTAGCCTTATCATATAGAAACGTTAAACAGGATGAGAAAGAATTCAGGGAAACAAACCCTTTCACAATAGCCTGAAATAATAGAGAATATTTTGGGGTAACTCTAACCAAGAAAGCAAAAGAAAGACTTGAATGATAAAAACATTAAGTCGTCAGAGAAAGAAATGGATATCAGAAGTTGGAAAGATCTCCCCATGCTCGTTGATTAGTAGGATTAACTTAGTAAAAATGGCCATCCTACCAAAAGTAATCTACAGATTCAATCCCCTCAAAATTCCAACACAGTTCTTCACAGATCTTAAAATCTTCAGCTTCATATGGAAACAAAGGATAGGATAGCAAAACTGTGCAACCAAACAGCTACTGGAGATAGCACCATCCTGATCTCAAACTGTACTACAGAGCTATAGTAATAAAAACAGCATGGTTTGGGCACAAAAAAAGACAGGTTAATGAATAAAATAAAATTGAAGGCCCACATATAAATGTACAAACCAATGAGCACCTGATTTTTTTTTCTTTTTACTAAGAAGTAAGAAATACACACTGGAAAAAATGCAGCATCTCCAACAAATGGTGTTGGTCAAATTGGATGGCATATTTTTTGGGAACTACATGTCATGAAGCATATTGGAATTTCAAAAAATGTTCAAGTCCTCAAATCAGTGAGCTGTTTAAGAATCTTATGTGGCATGCAGTTGTCTTGAACAAGATTTCGAGAGTCCATTAGGCCTTAACAAACATTATTCTGTTTATTGAGAATTAGAGCCTGAGGCATAAAAATGTGTTTGTGTTCTCCTCCACACCATAGCCCCATTCCTGATCTGGTTCTCTCAGCTGAAAGGAGTTGTGTAAGCTTTATAATTATTGCATTGCTCTAAGTAGAGTATTTACTTTTCATTTTTTAAAGATGTTTAGAATATGTTAAATAATTTCAAAAATCCTAACATATCAGTTTGATGTAACAAATACTGAAATACCTAGTTTAAGGTTCATCTTAGCTTGTGTTGCTCCAGCAAGCATAGCATAGACTGGGTAGGTTAAGTAACAAACCTTTAAGGAACTGAGATGTAACTATCCTGGGCTTTGTAGTTAGCACTACAAAGCAAAACACAAGAACAGTGAGACATTTCTCACACTGTCAGAAAGCTAGGAAGGCACTGCAGGATGTCACGCCAGGTAAGGACTACTTTCTGGACAGCAGCCACCTCGTCCTTGTCCTTAGGGACACAAATAGAGCATTCCTGTTCTCACCACACCTCTTGCTCTCTCTTATGATGCAGACATTAATCCAATTGTGGAGGTTTCACCCTCATGGTCTAATTACTTCTGAAGGCCCCATCTGCAAATACCATCAGAGATGGGCTTCAGTACAGAGATTTTGGAGTGATACAATCAACCATTAGTAGAGGTTAAAAATATCTTACTCATCAAACTTGTAAGTCTGGGATCCTAAATACTTGACATGTATGAGAAAACACTAATAAATGACAAGTTATGCTTTCACTAATACATATATATATAAATATATAAACACAATTTTTAAATGTGTGTGTGTGTGTGTATCATGGGCACATGTACATGTATACACACAAGCATGTGAAAGTCTGACTTTGAACTACTGCTCTTCCTACCTCCCCTGCGTGCTGGGGTTATAGGTCATTGCACCCTGTCTCTTCACATATGTTTGAATGGAGACATCTCTAAGAGGAAAAATGAAGTTTTTGTAGTTTAAATTTTTTATACTCTCTTGAGTATAGGTGTTTAGAGATGACCACTTGGGATGGGACAGTCCACAATACTTCTCATACCTGGAGAAGATGAGCTCCTCCTCTTGTGTTGCCTCTAGCTCCTCATCAAGGGGAAACTCAATGAACTCAACAAATGGCACTCACAGATACATGTGTGTAGGAAAAAATAATAGTTAAGGAAGAAAACATCATGAATTGAGGGGGACACACAGGAGGAACTGGGATGGGGAGAGTTGGTTAGAAATGTTATAAATATAGTGCTCACATACAAAATTCTCAAAAAATATTTAAGGTAAAATGACAGTTTATAAACTTTTGTCTTATTTGAAATATGAATGAATATTATAAGAAAAGAGAAATGCATAAATATTTGTTTGTATAAAAAAATCTAAAATGAAACAACTTCTGTGACTTCCAAGAAAGAAAAATACTAAAGTGTGTTTGTATCAGAGAATGTTTATTTTCTGTTGGGCTAAGAACAAGCAGCAACAATTTATTATACCAAGACAGTAAGAAGATCATCTACTTAATCAAATAGATTTTTATTGTATTAATTAACTATATTGTTTTATATATATATATATATACATAGTCAAAATATGCAGAATTTCTCAAGATGCCTTTCAGAAGAGCCAGGAAGGGTTCTCCAAATCTTTCTGAATGAGGGTGCTTCTAGGGTTATTTGCCTATTTCATATGTTATTTTCTTATTTTGTTTACTTTTATTTTGATGCGTTGATGTAGTTATCTAATTATTCTTTATCAATAAAAAATTGAGATCAGGGAAATGATAGAGAAACTTACAGTGACCTCCTGTCTCTTTGGTTCCTACATCCAAAAGAGCTGAGATCCTTTCTCAGCCCACCTTACTACTTCCTGTCTTATCTGTGCTCAGTCCTCCAAAACCTCTGTGGTTAATTTTGGTCACCTGGTGACTAGCTCTGCCCTCTGACTCAAAGCCATGTCAGTATGTGTACCGTGTATATGTCTGGTGTCCACAGAGGTTAGAAGAGGGCTTTGGAACATTTGGAACTGGAGTTTTAGGCCATCGTGGATGGCATGGAGGATGCTGGGAAACAAACCTGGGTCCTCCGCAAAAGCAGTAACTGCTGAGCCAGCTCTCCGGCTCCTCTTTTATGTAACTGAATTGAACCAGAAATCACTAACACAAAGATAACGGGACCCATACCCACCAAAATAGGTAAACAATACATTCTCATTAACAATAAATATATTTTTAAAAAATATAAGCAACAGAAAAAAATAAAGCAGTAATCTATGAGACTGAAAACAGGAATCAACAGAGACAAAACCCGAAACTGGCTCTTTAAGAAGGCCAATGATTAGCATGGAGTTAAGGTAACCAATAAGAAGAGGAGACACAAATAATAATGGTAGAAATGAAGAGGACCAAAGACTGTTGATGGCATAGACATTAAAAAAGATTATAAAGGAATACTGTAGACAAGGTCAAAGGTGCTGTCTTCGTTAGGGTTTTATGCTGTGAAGAGACACCATGACCACAGCAACTCTTATAAAGAAAAATTTCACTGGGACTGACAGCACAGTTTAGTCCATTATCTTCATGGCAGGAAGCATGGCAGCATGCCGGCAGATATAGTACTAGAGAAGGAGCTGAGAGCTCTGCGTTTGGGTCCTCAGGCAGCAGGAGGAGAATGTCATACAAGACCAGGCTTAAGCAAAGCCCACCCCCTAGTGACGCACTTCCTCCAACAAAGCCACACCTCCTAGTACTGCTGCTCCCTAAGAGACTAAAGGGGCCATCTTCATTCAAACCAAGCGACACTGAGTCAATAATGGTGTGCCTTGGGAACACGAAGCCTACAGAGCTTTGGTACACTGACTGACAAATTCTACCAAGCTTTAAGGGAAGAAATGGTAGCAAATTCTATGAAATTTCCTCTAGAAAACAGAAACAAAGTTTTTTGTAATTGTAAATGAGTAAGTATTGCCGTGGCACAAAAAAAGAAAACATTATGAGAAAGAGGAAACTGTAAACCAGTATCTCTCATGAACACACATATTGAAAAACCTCAGGAAGAAACTTGTGAATTGTGTTCAATGAACTAAAAATAAAAGATTCATTTGATAGAATTTTTACCTAGTATTCTTGAGACCCTAGGTTCGATCCCTTACCCAGCATAAACTAGTTGTGTCATTTTCCTGTAATCTCAGCACTTGGGAGGCAGAGGTGGGAATACAAGTTTAAGGGTCAGTCTTAGCTACAGAACAAAATGGAGACCAGTCTAGGATCCATGAGATCAAGTCTCAAAAAGAGAAAGTAAAAAATGGGATTTATTCTAGGTGTGCAAAGGTGGTCAAATACATAAAAATTAATGTCATCTATCACGACAGCAAGCTAAATAGGAAAAATAATGAGTATATTAATGAGATGACGAAAGCTAATCAATCATTCACTGAGATTAAAAACTCTCACAAAATCAGGAAAAAAAGAAAAGAACCTTGCTCAGTCAGCTTAATGAAGAGTAGCTATTAAAAGCATAAACCAAAAGTGTCCTCAATGATGAAAACCCAGATACTGTTCTCAGATCAGGAAAAAGCTCTAATAGGCGAGGTCACCCTTCACTCAACATGGGAAGAAAGGGTGGCCTCACCATCACAGGGCCATAACACATGCAGAAACTGATGCAGATGCCAACCTTATGCCTTCAACAACAACAACAACAAAATCGAGCTCTGATTGGATGAAGTGCAAAATGAAAATAAAATAAAAGCACCCCGAAGATAAGGGGAGAAAAGTCAGCTAGCCCTAGCTTGGCTGTGGCTTGTTGAGACAGAGAACCAAAAGCATGATCCATGATCGTTTTGATTAGAAGAGTCTGTGATACAAGCAAACTCAATGGCACTTTGTGTCTTTGGAGTTGCTTTGTCTCGCAGTGTTTTGGCAATGCTTTTTTTTTCCCCTACCTTGCAGATTCTTTGCTTGTTTTTAGGGGATTCCTGTGTGTACAAGCATGGGTGTCTCTGTGTCTTCATGTATGTCTTGTGCTTTTATTTATTTTTTGGCTCTTTTTCTTCTGTTTGTTTGGTTCTATTCTGTTTTGTTTTGTTTTGTTGTTGTTTTTATCTTATTATTATTCTTTAGATGCCTATTTTCCATCGAGAGACAGAAAGGGTGGGGATTCTGATGGAAGGAAAGATGGGGAGAATCTGGGAGGAGTTGGGGGAGGGAAAACTGTAATCAGAATGTACTGTGTGAAAAATATCTGGCTTTAATAAAAGAAAGAAAAGAGGCTTCTGTGATACATATTGTCAAGGGAATAAAAAGATAAGCCAGGAACTGGAAGGAAACGTCTCCAAAACACATTATCTGGAAAGGCCTGGAAACTGAACCTAAACAAAGAACTTAAAATTCCAAAAATAGGAACACTGTCTCAGTTGACAGAATGCTCATCTGGCATCCTTAAAGGGCATGATGGTAGTCATCAGTAACACTGAGACTTGGGAGATAGAGGCAGGAGGATCAGAAATTCAAGGTCATTCTGAACTGCATAGTGAGTTTCAGGCCAGCTTGAGCTCATGAGATTCTGTCTCAAACAAAATCCAACCCCACTTAGAAATGAAAACGGTGAACTGCAATGTTAACAGACCTGTAATTTCGGCAAATGGACAGAACTAGAAAAAAGAATCCTGAGGGAGGTAAGAGTCCCAGAAAGACAAAGAAGGTATGTACTCACTCCTAAGTGGCTATTAGATGTAAAGCAAAGGATAACCAGACTACAATCCAGAGCTCCAGAGAAGCTAGAGCCTTCTTCCAGCAACTGACGGAACCAGATGCAGAAATCCACAACCAAGAGCCAGGCCAAGCTACAGGAATCCAGTTGACGAGAGGGAGGAGGGAATACATGAGCAAGGGAAGTTGAGATCATGATGGAGAAATCTACAGAGACAGCTGAACCAAGCTGGTGGGAACTCATGAACTCTGGACTGACAGCTGTGGAGTCGTCATGGGACTGAACTAGTCCCTGTATATGTGGAGGACAGTTGTGAAGCTTGGACTATCTGAGGGGGCCCCTGGCAGCAGGTGCATGAGGTAACTTGTTGGAGTCAGTTCCCTATGGTGGGATGCCATGCTCAGCCTTAACACAGGCTTGCTCCTTCCCCAACTTAATGTGACAAACTGTGATGATTCCCCATGGGAGCCCTTACCTGTTGGGAGGAGTGGATGGGGGTTGGGCTGGGGGGGAGGTAACGGGGGAGGCAGGAGGAGATGTGGGAGAGAGAACTTTGGTTGGAATGTAAAATAAAAAAAAATAATAAATATGTTTTTAAAAAAGAAAGAAAAATCCATTATCTAAGTTATGCTATGAAAAAAAGGAAGTTAGGAAGAAGAAAATAACAAATAAATGAATAAAGATGGCCCCAGACTGATAGCTGGGAGACCATCATGGGACTATTGCAGACCCCCTTAATGTGGGTGTCAGTGAGGAGGCCTAGGCAATCTGTGGGGCCTTAGGTAGTGGATCAGTATTTATCCCTGGCACACAAATGGACTTTGGGTGCCCATCCTACAATGAGAGATGCTCTCTCACCCTGGACTCTTGGGGGAGAGCCTAGGCCCTGCCCTGAACGAAATGACAGTCTCTAGAGATCCCCCATGGAGGGCCCTCCCTGGGGAACAGAGTAGGGATTGGGTGGGGGGCTGAGGGGCTCATTGGGGTGGGGCAGGAGAGAAGGAGAGGGAGAGGGAGCTGGGATTGACATGTGAAGCAAGCTTGTTTCTAATTTGAATTAAAATAAATAAAGATGGCCAGGGCAGGGAGTCATGAAGGTCACCATATATTGACATCAGGAAGAATGACTTTCTTGAGGAAAAAAGAAAACATACCTGTAATTTCAATCCCCGCAGGTAAAAGGGAATTGTAAGAGAGTCCCAAGCCAGCTTGGGATAAACAGTTTATTTTGGGATGTGGAGAGGGGGTTGAGAGAGAGAAAGAATCTTGCATATAGCCCAGACTGGCCTCAAACTGTGGTCCTCCTTCCTTCAACCTCCTGAGTGACCACAGGCATGAGCCACCATGCCCAGGACTTTCTTTTCTACTAGAAGCATATAATGACAAAGATTTCCTTTAACACTGCTTTAGCTGAATCCCACAAATTTTAACAAGTGCTGCTGCAAATTACCTTTTGATTTTTTTTGTCTGTATTTATGAGTAGCTAGCAGGTTTTCAGGTATTTCTTAATGGCTTTCCATTCTTATCTGAGGATAGAATCTTGCATGTTTTCTACTAAATTTTCAAGTTTGCTTTTATAGCCCAGCATGTGTTCTGTTTTGATGAATGTGGTGTTGAATTTTGAGGGTGCCTCATTATTGTAACCGGTCTTTGTGGGGCTTCATTTTTGTGGGGCTTCACTCAGATCCAGCTGACTAGCCCGGTTTGTACCTCAGAGGGGGAGTGTGGATTGAGAAATGGCAGATAAAGATGCTAAGGAAAAGACAGAGACAGGATAGAGTCAGGAGGGCAATCCAGTGAATAACGGACATCCCAGGTTTATTCTTCAACATTCCTAAATACCCAACCAAAAAGGGGAACATGGAAAAATACTTCTTTATCAAGATACAAGAGAAACAGGAGCCTGACGTGGTGGTGCACGCCTTTAATCCCAGCACTCGGGAGGCAAAGGCAGGAGGATCTCTGTGAGTTCAAGGCCAGCCTGGTCTACAAAAGCTAGTTTCAGGACAGCCTCCAAAGCCAAGGAGAAAGCCTGTCTTGAAAAACCAGAAAGAAAGAAAGAAAGAAAGAAAGAAAGAAAGAAAGAAAGAAAGAAAGAAAGAAAGAAAGAAAGAAAGAAAAAGAGAGAGAGAGGGAGAGGGAGGGAGGGAGGGAGGGAGGAAGGAAGGAAGGAAAGAAACAGACTTTCTTCCTTAATTCTCCAAACAGTTGGTAACCACATCTTAGACTAAATTTCTCATTATCTGGCCTTGGAGGTCAAAAGTAACCACATCTCAGAGCAAGTCTGTTGTTATTTAGATAATACATCCACACTTCAGACCAAACATCCTACAGTAGCCATGCCTTAGACCTTTAGGTCTTAATGACTTTAACCTTGGAAGAGTAAAGATAATTTTGACCTCTCTGACCTTAAGCCAGGATGAAGCAGAGCCATCTCTCTGGGCCCTGACACCTCATCAAGGAGATCTTTGTGACTGTAAAAAGGGAACTATGGATTTAAGTGAACTGTTTGAGAGCCCAAGATCTAGGGTGAATTTCCTGATGGAATGGATTTCCGGTGTACATGAGAAATGGCAGCTCATACCAAGTGAAACTAATGAAATAGCTCACCAAAAAATTCCTCATTTGTGTCAAAGAAGAAGAAAGAAACCAGCCTGAGGCACCAAAGGAATAGCTCCAGAGATAAGCAAGTCTCGGGGTCTTATTTTGTGTCCATGCTTCAGTTTGCAGTGCAAAGACTATTCTGAAAAAGAGTCCATGTCACTGGGGGCAGGCTCTGCATTCCAGTTCAAGTGCACACGATAAGTCTGTTCCAATAGGCACACAGCTCCCTCGACTTCAGTAACTATGCTCTGGGAAGACAAGAGTGTCCAACACGTGTTGGACATGGTCTGAATGGCCAATGGTACCTGGCGTTTAAAGCAGCTGGAGTGGGGAGATATAAGAATAGCTAAATAGAGTAAGGTTAGCTCACATTGAGTTTCATGCTGTTTGATTGGTCTGTGAATTTATTTTTAGGAGAGAAATGCAACCTCCCACATTGTGTATAAGGTAAGAACTCTTACAAAAGAAGAAGCCAAATAGTATTCTTTAAACTTCTCTACCTTTTAGCCAAGAATAAATCAAAAGTAATACCTTCGGTTGAGGCGATAGTGGTGGTGGTGGAGGGAGGAATTGTTGTATATCTTAAACATCCAGGGTGGCAATGTTCATTGTTTTCAGGCAGATCACTGAAAAAGACAGGCCATCTGTATGTGGTGGTGAACATCTGAAATCCCAGCCCTTTGACTGGCAGAAGCAGGAGCATTGTTGCAATTTCAAGGTCAGCCTGGTCTACATAGCATGTTTCAGGTCAGGCAGGGCTCCATTGAGATCTTGTCTCAAGCACAACAAAATAAAACAGAGTATGCCAACTAAGTGGTAGCCTTAATTGTAGTTGTAGTTAGTGTCAGAAATGTGTGATTCCATTCACAGGGAAACATGGTATTGATTGCCCTGTGCGTAACCCTGAATCAGGGAAACACAGACTTTTCATCCCCATCAAAAGAAAAATCAGGAACTATTTTCTTTCATTCACAGGGAAGGGATTACAACAACAACAAAAAAGTCATTATCTCCTGTGTTTCTTATTCTTCTTTACTTTATTGTATTCATGTTTTGAAGAGCTCTGACCCATCTAGACGCCCAGGAAAATACTGCATTAATCCATTACCTTGTTATATCCTTGCTGGACCAAGACTCAGGTTGCACGTTACAAACCCTGATAATAAACATGTTTTCCAGCAGAGTGAGAGGTTCAGAGATCTACCAAGTCAGTAACATTGTAGAGTTACGGTTGTTTCAGAGCATTCCATTCAAAGAAACAAGCAAATTACCGCACACTGAACCTTCCAAACACACAGAAGGAAGTATAGTGCCCTATAACAGGCTTTTCGTTTTTGTTTTTGTTTTTACGAGACAGGGTTTCTCTGTATTGTTTTAGAGGCTGTCCTGGAACTCACTCTGTAGACCAGGCTGGCCTCGAACTCACAGAGATCCGCCTGCCTCTGCCTCCCGAGTGCTGGGATTAAAGGCGTGCACCACCACCGCCCGGCTAACAGGCTTTCTTTTAGGCCACCTACCAGCTCACAAATAAAAACACAGAGACTTCTTAGTTATGAAACCTTGACCTTATTTTTTGCTTGTCTGGCTGTTATAATTTAATTTAACCTGTTTTACCTCAGGCCTCTTTGCCTTTCTTTTATTCTGCATGTCCTACTTTCCTGCATTTTCTGTGTCTGGTTGGTTGGTGGCTGCTGGGCCCCAGATGTTTCCCTCTCTTTCTCCCTCATTTTCTCTCCTCTCTCAAGTCTTGATTCCTCCTCCTACTTATTCTGTCTGTCAGCCCTGCCTATTCCTCAACTGCTAGCTACTGACCATTCAGCTTTTTATTAGGTCAATCAGGTGCCTTAGGCAGGCAAAGCAACACAGCTTCACATCAGTAAACAAATGCAGCATAAACACAAATGTAGCATACCTTTACATAGTTAAAGCAATAGTCCACAACATAAACAAATATAAGAAATCTTTTTCCAGACAGAGTTTCTCTGTGGCTTTGGAGGCTGTCCTGGAACTAGCTCTTATAGACCAGGCTAGTCTCAAACTCACAGAAATCTGCCTAGGAAGTCTAGATCAGTCTTATGCAGGCTACCCATTTGTCAGACCTGAGTCAGTGATCTCTCACTAGCTCGGGCCAGCTGATTCTGTGGGTTTCGCCATCATGGTCTTGACTCCTTTGTTCATATTATCACTCTTCCCTCACTTCGATTGTACTCAAGGAGCTTGGCCCATTGGTAAGATGTAGATTTCTGCATCTGCTTCCATCTGTTTCTGGAAGAGGGTTCTAGCTTCTCTGGGGTTGTGGATTATAGGCTGCGTATCTTTGCTTTATATCTGGCATCCACTTATGACTGAGTACATACTGTATCTGTCTTTCTGGTTTTGGGTTGCCTCACTCAGGATGTTTTTTTCTAGTTCTGCCTATTTGCCTGAAATTTTTAGGATGTCATTGTTTCTTACCACTGAGTAGTACTCCATTGTGTAAATGTACCACATTTTCCTTATCCATTATTCAGTTGAGGGGCATCTAGGTTGTTTCTGAGATCTGGCTATTACCAGGAATATTGCTAGAAACATCGCTGAGCAAATGTTCTTTTGGTGTGAATGTGCCTCCTTTGGGTATATGCCCAACAGTGATATTTCAGGGTCTTGAGTTAGGTTGATCCCTAATTTTCTGAGAAATCACCATACTGATTCCCACAGTGGCTCTTTGCATTCCCACCAGCAACGGAAGAATGTTCCCCTTTCTCCACGTCCTCTCCAATGTATTTGTATTTTTGATCTTAGCCATTCTGTCATAGGTATTTTTGGTCTTAGCCATTCTGATAGGTGTAAGATGGAGTCTCAAAGTGGTTTTTATTTGCATTTCCCTGATGACTAAGGCTGTGGAGCATTTCCTTAAGTGTCTTTCCACCATTTGACATTGTTCTGTTGAGAATTCTTTGTTTAGATCTGTACCCCGTTTTTTAATTGGGTTATTTGATATTTTGATGTCTAGTTTCTTGAGTTCTTTGTATATTTTGGAGATCAACGCTCTGTCAGATGTAGGGTTGGTAAAGATCTTTTCCCATTCTGTAGGGAGCTGTTTTGCCTTGTTGACCATGTTCTTTGCTTTACAGAAGCTGCTTAGTTTCAGAATGCTCCATTTATTTATTAATTGTTGCTCTCAGTATCCATGCAACTACTGTTTTTTTAGGAAGTGGTCTCCTGTGCCTATGAATTCAAGTGTATTTCCCACTTTATTTTCTATGAGGGTCAGTGTGGATGGATTTATTCTGAGGTCTTTGATTCATTTGGACTTGAGTTTTGTGCATGGAGATAGATATATATTTATTTGCATTCTTTTACATGTTGACTGCCAATTATACCAGCACCATTTGTTGAATATGTTTTCCTTTTTATATTTTTTGCTTGTCAAAAATTAGGTTTTTGACCATTTGGTGGGTTATGAATGTTTGTTTTTGTTTAGGGAGTTGGTTGCAAGTTATTATTGGTCATAGACAGGGAGAAACTAAGCAAGGGAGGTTAGACTCAAGAATCTCTCTTTTTTAAAGGGGGATATGGAAAGGCTAGAATAAAGGGGTAGATTATTGAATCTACTTTAAACTTAAAAGCAACTATTAACTCAAATATTTTACAGTCATATGGATTCTAGTATATTGATACATATTTAAGATTTTGTTAGAACATACTCTATATATGCTCCTAGTCTTGTTTAAGGTTTTTTTTTTTTAAGATTTATTTACTTGAGGTGAGATTGGGTCCCTGGCTGGGACCACGCGCCCATCACCCATCCCCCTCCATCTTCGGGGCCACTCCCGGCTTCCAGAAGAACCGCCCACACAGGCCCCTCCAAGACCCCAACCCAGCGAGCCCAGCTTCAGGTGAGATTGGGTCCCCGGCTGGGACCACCCGCCCATCACCCATCCCCCTCCATCTTCGGGGCCGCTCCCGGCTTCCAGAAGAACCGCCCACACAGGCCCCTCCAAGACCCCAACCCAGCGAGCCCAGCTTCAGGTGAGATTGGGTCCCCGGCTGGGACCACCCGCCTATCACCCATCCCCCTCCATCTTCGGGGCCGCTCCTGGCTTCCAGAAGAACCGCCCACACAGGCCCCCCCAAGACCCCAACTCAGCGAGCCCAGCTTCAGGTGAGATTGGGTCCCCGGCTGGGACCACCCGCCCATCACCCATCCCCCCCATCTTCGGGGCCGCTCCCGGCTTCCACAAGAGCCGCCCACACAGGAAAGAGATCAGCCCCTCCAAGACCCCAACCCAGCGAGCCCAGCTTCAGGTGAGATTGGGTCCCCGGCTGGGACCACCCGCCCATCACCCATCCCCCTCCATCTTCGGGGCCGCTCCCGGCTTCCAGAAGAGCCGCCCACACAGGAAAGAGATCAGCCCTTCCAAGACTCCAACCCAGCGAGCCCAGCTTCAGAAGAGCCGCCCACACAGGAAAGAGATCAGCCCCTCCAAGACCCCAACCCAGCGAGCCCAGCTTCAGGAAAGAGATCAGCCCCTCCAAGACCCCAACCCCAGCGAGGCCAGCTTCAGCTTCAGCTGCAGTAAGGAAGGAGACCAGTGGAAACAGAAAGCCCCCACCAGCACCCACTGGAAGAAGAGATGGGAAGAAGACAGAATAAGAGATCACTCAGCAATAGAAACACCAACACGACCCCACCAGAATCCAGGGATCCAAAACCAGCAAGACCTGAAAAGCACTACATAGATGAAGAAGAGGAGACAGACCTTAAAAATTATTTCATGAAGATGATGGAGAGCCTCAAAGAAGAAACGAGGAAATCCCTTAAAGAAATAGAAGAAAAAACAAACAAAAAAATCCATGAAATGGGGGAAAAATTCAAGAAATAAACAAATCTCTCAAAGAATCTAAAGAGCACCAAGAAAAAACAACCAAGAAAATTAAGGAAACAGCTCAAACAGTTGAAGGATTGAAAGCTGAAATAGAAACGATAAAGAAAACACAGAATGAAGGGATGCTGGAAATAGAAAAGCTCGGTAAACGGTCTGGAATTACAGATGCAAGCATCACCAATAGAATACAAGAGATAGAAGAGAGAATCTCAGGTGTTGAAGACTCATTAGAGGACATAGCATCGTTAACCAAAGAAAATCTCAAAACCAACAAATCCTTAACACAAAATATTCAGGAAATATGGGACACCGTGAAGAAGCCAAACCTGAGAATAATAGGTATAGAAGAAGGTGAAGAACTTCAACTTAAAGGTACAGAAAACATATTCAACAAAATCATAGAAGAAAACTTCCCTAACCTAAAGAAAGATATGCCTATGAAAGTACAAGAATCTTACAGAACACCAAATAGGCTTGACCAGAAAAAGAAGTCACCTCGCCATATAATAATCAAAACATCAAACCTACAGAGTAAAGAGAAAATATTAAGAGCAGCTAAAGAAAAAGGCCAAGTAACATACAAAGGCAGACCTATCCGAATTACACCTGACTTCTCAATGGAAACAATGAAAGCCAGAAGATCTTGGACAGATGTCCTACAAATGCTAAGGGAACAAGGATGCCAGCCCAGACTACTATATCCAGCAAAGCTCTCAATTACCATAGATGGAGAAAACAAAATATTCCATGACAAAGCCAGATTTAAACAATACGTATCCATGAATCCAGCTCTACAGAAAATGCTAGAAGGAAAACCTAGAGCCAAGGAAGATAACTACATTCACAAAGACACAGGCAATATAGAATCATACTTTACAAAACACTAAAAGAAAAAGGGAGGAGAAACTACACAAAATAACTTCACTAACAATAAATCAAGCGCAAACAAGGATCACCAATCAATGGTCATTAATATCCCTCAATGTCAATGGCCTCAACTTACCTATAAAAAGACACAGACTAGCAGAATGGATACGAAGACAGAACCCTTCCTTCTGCTGCATACAAGAAACACATCTCAACACCAAAGACAGACGTTATCTCAGAGTAAAGGGCTGGGAAAAGATCTTCCAATCAAACGGCCCCAAGAAACAAGCGGGCGTAGCAATCCTAATATCTAACAAATTAGGCTTCAAATTAAAATCAATCAAAAGAGATGAAGAAGGGCACTTCATATTCATCAAAGGAAAAATACATCAAGACGAAGTCTCGATTTTAAATATCTACGCCCCAAATACAAAGGCACCTACATTCGTGAAAGAAACATTACTAAAGCTCAAAATGCACATAAAATCTCACACACTAATAGTAGGAGACTTCAACACTCCACTCTCACCTCTAGATAGGACCTCCAGACAGAAACTTAACAAAGAAACAAAAGAATTAATAGAAGTTATGACCCAACTGGGTTTAACAGACATCTATAGAACATTCCACCCAAATACAAAGGGATATACCTTCTTCTCGGCACCACATGGAACCTTCTCTAAAATTGACCACATAATAGGAAACATAGCAAATCTCCACAGATACAAAAAAATTGGAATAACCCCCTGCATCTTATCAGACCACCATGCATTAACATTAGAATTCAACAATAACACAAATCGCAGAAACCCTACAAACTCATGGAGATTGAACAATGCACAATTGCACCATCCCTGGGTAAAGGAACAAATAAAAAAAGAAATTAAAGACTTCCTCGATTTCAATGAGAATGAAGACACAACATACACAAACTTATGGGACACTTTGAAAGCAGTGCTGAGAGGAAAGTTTATAGCACTAAGTGCCCACATGAAAAAACTGGAGAACAGTCATACTAGAGAATTAATAGCACAGCTGAATGTTCTAGAACAAAAAGAAGCAAACTCCCCCAGGAGGAGCAGACGCCAGGAAATAATCAAATTGAGGGCTGAAATCAATCAAGTAGAAACCAGGAAAACACTGAGAAGAATCAATGAAACAAAGAGTTGGTTCTTTGAGAAAATCAACAAAATAGACAAACCTCTGTCCAAACTAACCAAAAGACAGAGAGAGAACATGCTAATTAACAAAATCAGGGATGAGAAAGGGGACATAACAACGGACTCTGAGGAAATCAAGAGAATCATCAGGGCATACTTTGAAAATCTGTACTCCACAAAATTTGAAAATTTAAAGGAAATGGACAATTTCCTGGATAGATATCACTTGCCAAAACTAAATCAAGAACAGATAAATAACCTAAACAGACCTATAACCCCTAATGAAATAGAAGCAGTCATCAAAAGTCTCCCAAACAAAAAAAGCCCAGGCCCAGATGGCTTCAGTGCAGAATTCTACCAGAAATTCAAAGAAGAGCTCATTCCAATACTCGTCAAAGTATTCCACACTATAGAAGCAGGAGGCTCACTGCCAAACTCTTTCTACGAGGCTACAATTACCTTGATACCCAAGCCACACAAAGACACAACTAAGAAAGAGAACTATAGACCAATTTCCCTCATGAACATTGATGCAAAAATACTCAATAAAATACTTGCAAACCGGATTCAAGAACACATCAGAAAAATCATCCACCATGATCAAGTAGGCTTCATTCCAGGAATGCAGGGATGGTTCAACATTAGAAAATCTATCAATGTAATCCACCATATTAACAATCTGCGAAAGAAAAACCACATGATCATCTCACTAGATGCTGAAAAAGCCTTTGACAAAATCCAGCACCCCTTCATGATAAAGGTCCTAGAGAGATCAGGGATAACAGGAACGTACCTGAATATAATAAAAGCAATATACAGTAAACCAACAGCTAACATCAAACTAAATGGAGAGAAACTCAAAGCAATTCCTCTAAAATCAGGAACAAGACAAGGCTGTCCACTCTCTCCATATCTCTTCAATATTGTACTTGAAGTTCTAGCTGCAGCAATAAGACAACAAAAGGAGATAAAGGGGATACAAATAGGAAAAGAAGAAGTCAAACTTTCATTATTTGCAGATGATATGATAGTTTACATAAGTGACCCAAAAAACTCCGCAAGGTTACTCCTAGAGCTGATAAACACCTTCAGCAATGTGGCAGGATACAAGGTAAACTCAAAAAAATCAGTGGCCCTATTATATACAGATGATGAAGTGACTGAGAAAGAAATCAGAGAAACATCACCTTTTACAATAGCCAAAAACAGCATCAAATATCTGGGGATAATGTTAACCAAGGAAGTGAAAGACCTGTATATCAAGAACTTTGTGTCTTTGAAGAAAGAAATCAAAGAAGATACCAGAAAATGGAAAGATCTCCCATGCTCTTGGATTGGTAGGATCAACATAATAAAAATGGCAATCTTGCCAAAAGCAGTCTATAGATTCAATGCAATCCCTATCAAAATTCCATCACAATTCTTCAAGGACCTGGAAAGAACATTAATCAACTTTATATGGAAAAATAAAAGGCCCAGGATAGCCAAAACATCCCTATACAATAAAGGAACTTCAGGAGGCATCACCATACCTGACTTCAAGCTCTATTATAGAGCTATAGTCCTGAAAACAGCTTGGTATTGGCACAAAAATAGGCAGGTAGACCAATGGAACCGAATTGAAAGCCCTAATTTTAACCCACACACCTATGAACACCTGATTTTTGACAAAGAAGCTAAAACTGTACAGTGGAAAAAAGAAAGCATCTTCAACAAATGGTGCTGGCATAACTGGGTAGTGGTATGCAGAAGACTGCAGATAGATCCATGTTTATCGCCTTGTACAAAACTTAAGTCCAAATGGATCAAAGATCTCAACATACATCCAGCCACACTGAAACTTTTAGAAGAGAAAGTGGGAGATACTCTTCAACGAGTTGGTACAGGAGACCACTTCCTAAACATAACACCAGTGGCACAGGCACTGAGATCAACAATTAACAAATGGGACCTTCTGAAACTAAAAAGCTTCTGTAAGGCAAAGGACACAATCAAAAAGACAAAAAGGCAGGCCACAGAATGGGAAAAGATATTCACTAACCCTACATCTGACAGAGGGCTAATCTCCAAAATTTACAAAGAACTCAAGAAACAAGTCTCCAAAACACCAAAGGATCCACTTGAAAGGTGGGGTACAGAGCTAAATAGAGAATTCTCAGTAGAGGAGGCTAAAATGGCCAAGAGACACTTAAGAAAGTGCTCAACATCCTTAGCCATCAGGGAAATGCAAATCAAAACAACTCTGAGATACCATCTTACTCCTGTCAGAATGGCTAGAATCAAAAACACCGAAGACAATTTATGCTGGAGGGGATGTGGAGAGAGAGGAACACTCCTCCACTGCTGGTGGGAATGCCAACTCATACAGCCTCTTTGGAAATCAGTATGGAGATTCCTCAGGAAAATGGGAATTAATCTACCACTAGACCCAGCAATTCCACTCTTAGGCATTTATCCAAATGAGGCAGGTTCATACAACAAGGGCATCTGCTCCACTATGTTCATAGCAGCATTGTTTGTAATAGCCAGAACCTGGAAGCAACCTAGATGCCCCTCAACTGAAGAGTGGATAGAGAAAATGTGGTACATTTACACAATGGAGTATTACTCAGCAGAAAAAAACAATGGAATCTTGAAATTCGCAGGGAAATGGATAGCACTGGAAGAAACCATCCTGAGTGAGGTAACCCAGTCGCAAAAAGACAAACATGGTATGTACTCACTCATATATGGATTTTAGATATGGATCAGGATAGTGCCAGTCTGCACTTCCACAGATAGAGAGTCTGGGAAACAGGAAAGAACCTAAAAGATATGCATATATGCATAGTACCCAAGAGAAGAGGATGGAGACAAGATCCTCTGAATGGATGGGGAACAGGGCGAGGGGGGGTAGTGGGACCTGGGAAGAATAGAGGGGGTAAAGAGGAAGGGAGTTGGTCATGGGGGAACAGGAAGTTGAGGGGGTGGGGGTAGAATAGGGGGAAGAGGGAATCATAGGATCGAAGACAGATCAGGCACCAGAGTGACCTCGAGTGATCTAAAGGTATAACATCAATTGGCAAGCTGAGCAATAGTGGAAGGACCACCTCGAATGCCCATTCCTGATAATGAACTTGATGTCTATAACTATCCGGGAGCCTTCATCCTGGGACTGATGGAAGCA